>NC_081813.1:21218928-21534821 GCF_030704535.1 Vitis vinifera | reverse complement strand
ATCGGTGCGCCACTTAAAACATGCCCAAGTTTTTCTCCTTTGTCGTTTCCTGACGTGAAAGCTCCTCTATCCATGCATCATATGAAGGTAGCATGTGGAGCTTTATGTGGAGCTTTATGCATCTGGTCATCTCTACATTTCCATCCTTTACATACTTCATGCCCATTCATCATATTTCCTTTCTCTCTCTACACCACAACCATACCCATATCAAACCTCCATACCCACACCCCAATCCTCATGCATGCATGGGTCCAATACTCACTACTATAAAGGAAGATGGGAGGGCATCCAGACAAGATCAGTAAAGAGCGACCCGAGCCTGGGAATCACATGCACGCATGAAGGACTACTCACATCTATGCGCATCGTGGGATATACACCGGTGAAGGAATGGTGATTTACGTCATATGAGCATCAGGCTTAGAGCATGGATTTAGTGCCTATCAGATTCCCAAAAACAATCGTGAGGATTGTGCAAACTATTGTAAGATAGTTTGAGCAAGAAGAATGGAATTTGGAATGTAAAGTGGACCTGAAACGAATCTCCACAAAAAATTGAAATCATATTGAAATGCTTGGGAAGCAAAGGAAATAAACTTCAAGCAGATGCTGAGGAGATTGACTCTTCTGTCAAAATGAAAGCTTCGGAAAATATGGATTTCAAATCACCAGAAAAGGTCAAGATATTTTATACCGGAAAGGAGCTTGAAGACCATAAATCTCTTGTTGTACAAAATGTTCGATCAAATTCCTTGCTTCATATTGTATGTACAAAAACACATCTGTGGCCGATGGCACAAAAACTTACTGGTGAGAATAAGTCTTTGTGTTCATCTAGGACATTTAAGAAGAAATCTCACCTTTCTATGAGAGATGGCCATGTCTTCTTGATGAGGTATTGTGAGGAAAGGCCACTGCTGTTGAGAAATGTTGGGATGGGTGCAAGGTTGTGCACTTACTATTAAACATCAGCCCCTAGTGATCATACTGGTGTCTTGATGCGCAATGGAAACAACAATTTGGAGACTGTTCTCATGCTCGGCCCTGCCGATAAATCATTGTTGTTGGGAGATATAAAACCTGGTTGCTGTCAGCCATCTCTCGAAACCAACATGAGCCCCACATGGAAGTGATGTCTCCTGGAACAAAGGAACTTCAGGCAAATATCATGAATAGATTGAAACATTGTGCTGATTCGCATAAGGGGTCCAATGGACTGCTATTTTGGGTCGTAAGGCGTGATTTTCGAATCTCGCTGGAAGAAGAATTGAGAAGGATGGTCACCAATTTGATCTTTCTGAAAGAACACTATGGCCAGCTCAGCAAAGAACAATAAATATGTCGCATAGGGTTGAATCTCGTGTGACATGCGGGCTTTGGGGCAAGTTTTTGGATCATTTGCATTGGAAATCTTTCAGCCTACATATCCACTGTAAGTGCAATTCAGAAAGAGGTAAGCTTGGGAGAGTGCTTATGTCTCCGGATTCTTCTGTTTGCTTTAGGGCGTAAAACAAGAGATACTCAGTATAAGACAGCTGGAGTGAAGAGGGCTAGATGAATATCTGGGTTCAGGATGTCAGGCACTCACAACGAGGGGAACGAAACCTTTAGCCTTGGTGTATTTGACCAGCCTGATTTAGTGGTGACTGAATCAATGACTCATAAGGCATCATGCATACATATCTCCCACTCATGTACCATATGCATGGCCACCTTCGGGCCACGTGCTCTCTCCTCTTATTTCCTCATCATTTGATTTTGAAAATAACTGCCCCAAATCCCATTTTGTAAATTTTTTTTTAGATTCTGGTTTTCAAGTAATCCCAATTCTCCCATCTTTCATCCTTAGAGTTTCTTTAGATTTTGAAGTCTCGTTTTCAATAAAATTTTGTTGTCATTTTTCCTTTAGGTAAGCTATTTTCATACCTCTATTATTTTTAAAATATTTTAAAATAAGCCAAAAATCAAATTTCGTAATTCTGAATGATAGAATTTATGGAATTGGTTCATGCAAAAATAAATTGGGCTTTGGCGGGGGCCTAACATTAGAATTTTAAAAATGAATTTGAGTGAAATGAAGTGTGACATTTGACGATTTATTACTCGGTTTAGTGACATGCGTGCTACATTTTTTATTTGTTAACTGTGCACTAATCTTATTTCTTGATAGAGCATTGTGATTCGTTGCCCAGGTATACATTCGTTTCCATTTTGGTCGTTATCTATGCATGTTCTGATTCTCATATATGCATGATCGATTTGAGTGTTCATTGATTGTCACGTCAGCTTTATTCTATTAGTAGATACCTGACTTTAGGAACTTAGAGGGGTCCTACAGTCTATACCGTACCTTCCCGATAAGTAACCTAACCCCGAAACCCGATTCAGTTTTTCATAAACCACATTTTCCATAACAATGAGTCACATTTAGAGTTTTCTTTCTTATTTTGTTTACACTTTTAAAAATAAAACAAAAATAAGTGGCGACTTCAAGTCAATTTCTAATAAATAAAAATCAATTTTCAAATAAAAATCGAGCTCGCTATCGAGTGGAAGTGCATGAGCCGAAATACGGGGTCCATAGGTAGCAATTTTACTAATTAAAAATATCATAATTTAAAATTATCAAAAAATTCCAAATAATTTTTTAAGAGAATTAAAATTCATCATTTTTATTATTAAAATATAATAATAAATAAAATTCAAGATTAAAAATAGAAAATATTAGTTTCTACTGAAAAAAATCCATCATTATATGGATATCAAATATAAAAATAAAATAAATAGAAAAAAAATGAAAATATTAGAATGTCATTTTATATTTTTTATGAGTTTTAATCAATTTTAATTTCATTGATATTTTTTATTTAAATTTTTAATATTTCATAGATATTTTCATAATTTATGAAATTTTAATTTATACACTTCTCTTAGTAAAAAATAAAATAATATAAACAAAAATTAATCCGCACCCAAACTCAAGCCCAAGCCCAGGCCCCATGCCCAAGCCCCGCCCCGTGTTGATGGTCAAGGTCACCCATCCCATTGTCACCCAAAGTCCAGGCCTCCCATTTTAAAGCATTGGGTAAAGAAGGTGTACTAAAATATTTCAAGTAAATTCCAAGGACCTTTCCGTAAATTCGAAAAACTCCTCCTTGAGAGAATAATTATACGAATATAAAGAATGGTTAATAATAAAATTTTAAAGATAAAAGTTATTTCTAAAAAATATTTAAGATCATAAAAAAATATTAAAAATATTCCAATTTTTCAAACAAACTTTTATTCTAAAAAAACAAATTAAATTATTTTCAAAAAATTCCTAAACAAACCCAAAACACCTAAATTTGATTTTAGAAATATGTTTCAATGACAAATTATAATTTGTTTTTTAAATTTAATTTTAAAAAACTATTTTCTCTTTTCAAGCATAATCATCAAATAGACTATATAACTCTATTTTCAATCCATGCAAAATGCTAAAAATAGGGTTTAAAAATTAAATATAATTTTTAAAATTGTTATGATACAACTCTTAACCATGAGTCAAATATTTACCCACTTGAATTTTGAAGAAACATATAGATTAATGTTTTTTTTTTTCAAATGTTATACTGTGAAAGCATTTCTATTTAATTAAAAATTTTAAAAATATAAAAATTTATTTTATAAAATTATTTTTAAAATATAGTTTTACCAACATAAAATCCAATGACATGTTGGCAACAAACTTTATCTATTTTTAAACGTAAAAATTACACTCTTTCCAAACCACCGACTGCAACTTAGAAAGTTTCATTCTTGAACTAGGGAAAGCTGCTTGAAAGTTCTCATTGGGCCTAATTAAATTATTGGGCTGGACCAAGAACCAGCCCATCCCAAGTGGGTTGATAATGAGCCAGGATATTTGAGTCTAGAGATTGTGCATTATACATGAGCCCATCCTATACTTGATTTTTCCCATTCCTCCTCTATCATCACTATTATAAACACGAAAAATCGACAGGTATCGTTAGATAAGGGTATAAATAAATGAGATTGATATACAAAGTATAATACCTAAAATATATATGTGACATTTTTTGTTAGTACCACTTTTCGATATGTATTGATTCAGTATTATAACAACCCTAAAAAACTTTCTTGAAATGAATTTTATAATGTAGATAAAATAATTATTAATTTTATGATTTAAATTTGTTAATTATGATTACAAGTTGTTTTATTGATGTTTGAGATTCAATAATATTATGTATAAAATTTGAAAAATATGGATCGGATAAATTCATTTTGATGGGAAGTCTCCATAATTATTATTAGTCGCATTTGACTTTCTACCATTATTTGTTTTCTACCATTTTGTATATCTTTAGAAAACATCATTTAAAATTATGGGAAGATTCGAGTTTGAAGCCTCTTTTCATATCATAAAGAAATTTTCTTTAAATATTTTAAGTGTAAAGATTTTAGACTTCAGAAAGTTATTCTCAAGTTTTTAAAAAGTTTCATGCATTAAATAATTGCAATTCTAAAAAGCATTTAAAAAATCAATGGAAATTATGGATGAACCAAGTTTTACAAAAAATAAGAATGAGAATGAGAAATGAAATGGAATTTTCTTTTTTCATTTTCATTGTCATTGTTCCAGACAGGCCCTCAAATAATCCATAAGATGTCTTCATCTTATATAATTCAATACTTAATCCATTGCAAGAACTAGAAAAAATAGGTAACACCTTAAAATACATTTTGACAATGATTTTAGAAAGCATTTTTAACTTTTCTAATACTCGAAAGATAAAAACTTTCAAGTATTAGAAAAGATGGGAGCGTTTTTAAAAATCACTACGACTCTTATATTAATCTAAACAAAAGATAACTACCACTTGAAAATGGTGTCGAAATTGGTTCCACAAATTAAATCCAAATAGATTACTAAAAAATTATTTAAAAATTTAATATTTAAATTGTCTTAATTGCATTTTTTTTATTATTTTTAATGTCATTTAAAAAAATTAAGCTAATATTTACATTTTATTTAATTACACTTTTTATTATTTTTAATATTAGCATTCATGATTGGATTTTATGATGTTGATTTTAACAATCAAGTTTAAATGTTACAAATATAATATTCTTCTTTTAAAAAGAAAAAAGAAAAGAAAAAAGAAACAAACTCTACAAGTCAATTTTTTTGTGACAAATCATTCACAATTTTCTTTCTTTTTCCCATAATTTTCTTTCCCACGTAACAAGACAAAGTTTCATTTATTCTATTTTTGTTTTATGCGGAAATTAAGAGAGAAAAACCAACTTTATTCCCACGTCTATTTCAAACTTATCAAATCAAGCATATTCTTTACGTTACGTTCACTCAACAAAATAATTTAAATGCTCCTGATAAAAAAGAAACTAAACTTCCTTCTAAGAAATTTACAATTAAAAATAATATTTTTTTAATAAGAAGAATTTTGTTTCCAACGGGTAACCCAAATATAGTGATTATTCGATATTAGTATATTGATACATATTCAACACTTATATACACAATTATGAACTATATTTAACTATACATTAACATATCAACAAAGAAATATCAATTTTTCTAATAACACACAAAAGCTTACCATGTAATTCATTTTGAACCAAATTTAGAACTTCTATCTTTTTCCAACTCTTCCTCAACAGTTGAAAGATACTGCCCTGAGATTCAAATTCCAAGATAGATCTAAGTATTGCAAATTGGGTAGCTCACTAAGACCAAGTGGAATTCTCCCATGTAATTGATTGTAACTTATATCAATGGATACAAAGTTGCTGACATTTAAAAGTCATTCAGGAAACTTGGAATTGAATTCGTTAACGTTGATGGCTATAACAGCAAGTGAAGTAAAATTAACAAAGCTTGGAGATGGAATTGAGCCAAAAAGGCTACAACTATCTAGATGCAACTCAATTAGAATTGGAAGCTTGTTTAACACCTCAACCCATTAACTTCCTACCAATGAAAGGTTACCATATTATGCACCAAGATACTTCAAGGAAACAAGACCAATCATCCATTCAATATTTTCAACAGATAAATCATTAGAATATCAAATTGTCATATAGATAGGATACTCAAAAGAAAGATCGAGATATTACAAGTTAGAAAGATTCCCTAAATTTGAAGGAATTACTCCACTGAACCCAACACTCAATAAGTTTAGATATATTAAATTCCTCAGAGACCCAAACATGAAGAAACACACCACAACATGGAGAATCGCAACTTGAACAAACGCAAGGTAATTTAGTCTCTGTTCCTCTTATTGAGCCTAAGAAGATGGCCATGCAAGCTATGGAATCATCCATAATCACCTTCTTCTTAGATGCATTCCATAACATAAGATTTCTCTCATCCAATAAGACACAGAAACCGTATTCTTCCTTTAATATGTATTACCCCATCTAATGGAGCTATTTGGCCAAAATTCTGATACACAACTTCAACCATAATATAATGCCCAACTTTTTGGCCCTGCATTTGTTATGTCATCATGAGGTTGCATCAAGGACCAAAACTGCCTACAACTTCTGTGATTCATGTATGATTCAGGGCGCCAGATTGTATGCAGCATTATCGAGGTATTGTATGTTCGTCCGCAATATTCTCTAGGAAATCAGCAGTAACACTGAAAAATTTTCCAAAATCGTCAACAACAAATTGAATACCCTAAATATGGTTGCACTATTCCATCACAGTCCCGATGGCAACTACCCAGGAGTTCAGACACGTCTTCAAGCTAAATGGTGGCTATGGGTATGCTGGGGTCGTCTTGGGTAATGATGAGAGGCCGGATGAGAGAGGTTTGCCAGCCATGGCCCAACCACGAGCTGCTTTTGGTTGAATTATGCTTATAGTCTGAAGAACATGCTATGGAGAGAAAGGAAAGTGAGGATCATGGAGGGAGTATGATAGGTTTGAAATTGAAGGTAGGGGGTGTGAGAAATGATTGTTGAATATGGTGATGGGAGACAAACTGATGGTTCAGGCTACTAGAGTTAGGGAACTGGCTTGGGCTCACATGCACACTGAACTGACTTTTTTATCTCATGTACAGACCACTAGATAAGTAATTCACCAAGAATTTCACAATTCCACTTTCAATATATTCAAAAGTTGAAATGGATCCTTTTAGGTGAAAAGCAGTAACAATTCTGGCAGTCAATAGATCTTCATACTTTTTTGTTCCAATATTGAACCCAAATCTGGGATTGCCACTGGAGAGCTCTTTCTCATTGACCATCCTGTTTTGATTTCAATAGACCCATCCGGTGATTGAGCCTCCTTCTCAACCAACCATGCATGTGTACAAGTTGTTAACAATCCTACGAAAACAACACCATTTGGCTTTACTAGCTTTACTGGCTTCATCTGCATGTCTATACATTAGGAAATCCCAGGGCATCTACAATACTAATTTCCCCACTCTGGCTCACAACTAGCTCTATGTCATCATCAAAAGCATTGTTCTCTAAAAGCGCCAATTTATGATTCTCAGACTAATTTAATGCATGATTCTAAATAGTATGACCTAACTCATTATCATGATCATCAACATCATTACAGATTTCCTCTTATAGGACACAAAGACACAAGACTGACACACTTCATTTCCAACACCTAAAAGGGTAATAATCAACTTATGCTCACTTCCTCCTTATGGTGCAGTCTGAAATAGTGAGCCCAAAGCCTAAGAAACCCAAGCCATATATTTACCATTCTTTGGTAACCCATGTTCAACCAGTTCCAATTCACTTTTCCCATGAAACAACAATCACATTAGAGTCACTGAGTCTGCTCTCTTCTTCCAAATTTTGGTCTCGAGCTTCAACTGCATTCAAAAGCCCTTCTCTAGCATAGTCAACTGGTGATGTACATACTGATATGCACCTAAAAACACACATAGGAATAGAAGAAGACAACCAAAAAACAAAGTACGAAGGATGAAACTAGAATGAACTAGTGAAAGTCACGTTTCATGTTTTGATCCACAAGCTTGGATGTAGGTGAGTGAACCAGAATGCATCCCATGGAAATGAAAACAAAAGCAAGACTTCCACGTGATGTACAGTGAAGCTAAAACAGAGTTGTGTTGCTCTCAAATCACCTCAAAGAAAATGAAGGAGATAGCAACAATAAACCCATAAACCAAACAGGAATCATAAAACTAAACAACTAGTCAAGCAATTCATAGAAAATATCGAGAAAATAGAAAGAGACTATATAACAATGAAGAAAAACAAAGGATCCATGGCAGTCATACCTGAGGATGTTCTTCATAAGCAATGTTGGCCCATTTCAGCAAGCTTTCTCTTCCTCTAACTCAAGCAAGACCAGTCGGTTCCCTTCTTCTCCCTCCCTAGCTCTTCTTTGTAAAACTCTTTCTCTGTTGGTTCTCTCACAACTTTCATTCCTTCCCCAAGACTCCTCTCAAAAATCTCGCTAAAACCAGCTCATCCCTCAACCTTGAATATCCTTCTCTAGTAAAAATTTCTTTGTAGTCTTCCCCCAACTCCACTCTACTCTGTCCTTTTTCTCATTTTCTCTATGTACTTTCTCACAATCCCCGCTTCTCTGTTGGTTTTCTCTTTCTTCTCTTATCGTCCAAGCCTCTCTGCACCTCTACCCTCCCTCACAACTCGCTGCTCCCACTTTCTCTTGCTCCCTCTATTTTTCTTGCCCCTGCTCAAGACACCCCCAAAAGGAAAGCATATCCCCTCTGATACATGTCAAATAACTCTCCTCAACACCCAAAACAATAAGGTATGCATGGAATTAGAAAACAATAGAAAACATAAGGTATGCATTTTATAATCTTTTAACCCAAAAATACTAATTTATATGTTTTTATTATGCATTGATTCATTATATTATTTATTGAAATAATTATTATCCATTTATTTTATATTTATTTTTTATAATTTAATTTTTTTTAACTAGATAAAAATTTAAGTGAATTTTTAAAATTTATAACTATAATTTTTCAAATATTAGTATTCATTTTTAACAAAAAAGAATTTAAATGTTTGCCTAAAAATTAATAATTCGAGAAACTTTGATAAAAGATAAAAATAAATGTATTTAAAAAAAATAGAGTATAATTTTGTATAAAAAAATGTATTAAAAAATTAATTTTAATTTTGTGCTTTCACAGAATCCAAAAAAAAATTAATACAATAGACACTCTTATTTATATAAAATTATTTTAATTGTTTTTTTTAAAAAAAAAAATTACACATGGTAAACTAAAAGAATATTTAGTAAATTAAAATTAGTATTAAATTATTAAACAAAATTTTAAGTCCTAATTAATTTTAAAAATAGTATTAATTTATATTTAAATATTACATATAATCTCATCAAGTCCTAATTAATATAACCACTATATTATTTCAGCGCAATCGCTTTGCTTTTCAAAATTATTGCCAATAATATTAGAAGATTAAAGATTTATTATCCACAATTGTAAATTATGAAGACATTGAAAAGTTATTTTAAATACAAATATGGCATAGTAGGGTCATTAATATAATTGCTTCCAATTCATTTTCTTACACATACATTATATATGTCTTGCAATTTAAGTAATGGCTTCTGACTTCAAAGGAAAATGATATTAAAAAATAATATAATCCAACCCACAGACTTGATTCCTTTAAGTCCCCCACTAACGAGAAACATAGATTAGTTTTTTTTTTTCCTTATACAAATATCTAATAACTTAATTTAAAATTAAATCATAATAATCCATTTTTTCTTATTGGGTTGGCTATCATGTGGGTGGGCTTCAGTTGGGTGTGGGTGAGGGGAGAAAGATGGGAGGGTTGGCTTATGACATGTGCCACAAGAATAAATCAATTTATTAAAATATTAATATTTATCTTTTATAAATTTTACTAAAATATTATCATTTTTTTTTTAAAAAAATACATAATTTATATTTTTTGTTATGTATGTGGTTTATTGAAATATTTATTTTCTATTTATTTCTTATAATTTAATATTATTTTTTAAAGTACATAAATATTTGTGTGAAGTTGTAAAATGTATAATAAAATGTATTTGCTTCAATTGAAAATTCAGAAACTGTTCTTTCACTTCTTTGGTTATGTTCATACAAAATTTCACAATATTTGGTTGTACAAGGAGTTTATGATTGATAAGGAGCTAGGAAATATGATAAGCAAGACTTCTTAGTGTAGAATCAATAAGAGGTGTCAAGCTCTTTTCTTCTATTACAACTGTGATGAAATTCACTTCCAAAGCTTATAATGATACATAAAGCATAAAAAGATCTACAAACAAAATTTATCGCCTTCTAGGATGATTTTTGGCATAGGTTGCTCTTCCTCTCAACAACCATCTGACAATCTCATCCACAAAATCAAAATAGGCCTCACACCAAGATTTCCTTGTTGCCAAAACAAAAAATGGAACTAGGATGCCCATGGCAAATCCCAAGCCAACGCTCAAGTAAAACCATTGATCAATATAGCCACCATCATTTTTGTCACTAACAACACTTTGCCTTTTATTTGGATCTTCATCCTGGCATTTTGTGGCCAGTGGAGCTCCACATAGATCAGGGTTTCCCACAAAGGCCAACTCTGTGAAGGTTGTCATTTGCCCTATAAAAGGGATCTTACCATAGAAATTGTTATTTGATAGATTCAAATAACTCAAGAATGATAATGAGGCCATGCTTGAAGGAATGGTGCCAGAAAGCTTATTGTTTGACAAATCAAGAGATAACAATTGTCGCAACATTGAAATGCTTTCAGGAATTTGGCCAATGATGTGATTCCTCGACAAGTTCAAAACCACCAAACCAAACAATTTGGTTATTTCTTGGGGAAACTCTCCACTTAAATTATTGTCGGATAGGTCAATGCCTACAACAAGAGAGAGAGTCCTAGTATATTCAAGACTTTGGCCTTTGGTATTCACAACCAATCGTTCTTCATACAAGGAGCTGGCATTCCCATTTAACCGATATAGATTCAATTGCTCTTGAGCCATGGCTTTAAGCTCAACCAAAGTGCTTGGAATTTTACCCATCAGATTGTTTTGTGCAATGTCTAAGACATGCAGGGAGCTTAAATTTGAAAGCTGGGAGGGAAGTCTTCCACAAAACACATTTGACCTCAAGTTGAGTATTACCAGATTTACGAAAGCAGCTCCAATCCATGCAGGAACCTCACCCAACAATCTGTTGTAACTGAGATCAAGGACATTCAAACTTGTTAAATTTTGCCAAGATGAGGGGAACTCTCCTGAAAGCTGGTTGTGGTTCAGGTGTAGTGATTAGAGCGATTGCAACTGGCCCAACGACTTTGGTATTATCCCAGACAGATTGTTGTTTCCAAGGTCTAAAACAACGAGGCTAGAGCAATTATTTATGGTAGAAGGAATGCTTCCAGTCAAATTATTCCTTGAAAAATCAATGACTCTAAGATCGGTGATGCGTCCTATGGAATCTGGGATGGTCCCTGTTATTCGATTACCCGAAAGAGAAAGGAACAGCAAGCTGGGTAGGAATTCACCTATGTTTGATGGGATGACCCCTGTTATTCGATTACCTGAAAGAGAAAGGAACAACAAGCTGGGTAGGAATTCACCTATGTTTGATGGGATGGGCCCTGTTATTTGATTATCAGAAAGAAGAAGGTATCTCAAATATAACATGGATTCACCTCTGCTCATTAGGATAGGGCCAGAAAATTTATTATGGGAGAGATCTAGAAAAGAGACCCATTTGATTGAAAAATGAATAGGTCCTTCAAAGAGGTTGGAATTGAAATCAGTCTCTAATTGACCAGAAAAATTTAAAGAATTTGGTAGCTGACCTTGTAACTGATTGTGAGAAAGATTCAACCGATGCAGATTCAAAGAAATATTCCAAAACCAGTCTGGAATGGGACTTGAAATGTTGTCATTTGAGAAACTAAGATCCTCGAGGTTCTTTTGAGATTGCAGCCAAGCCGGAAATGAAGGACCCAAGTGGCATGAACCCATATAGAGATATTTCACCTGGAAAGGGGGAACCCAATTGGGACTAACATTCAAATGGAAAGAATTAGAGTCCATGTATAGATACTCCAACTTACTCAGCTTCCAAAAATGTTGTTCAGAGAGACTTCCACTCAAATGATTGGAAGAAACATCCAAGAGTTGCAGTTGAGAAAGTTGTCCAATACTATCTAGGAGACTTCCACTCAAATGATTGAAAGAAACACCCAAGCTTTGCAGTTGAGAAAGTTGTCCAATACTATCTGGGAGACTTCCACTCAAATGATTGAAAGAAACATCCAAGCCTTGCAGTTGAGAAAGTTGTCCAATACTATCTAGGAGACTTCCATTCAACTCATTGCTCATAAGATACAGAAACTCCAGGTGTTGCAATGTCCATAAAGAAGCACGGATGGGACCTTCAAATTTGTTACTGGATAAATCGAGTACCCTAAGATTTTTAAGCTCACCCAACCAATTCGGCAATTTTCCCATCAATTGATTGTCGTACAAGAACAATTTCGTCAAATTAGGCAAAGGACTTTTAGAACCGCAGGTTTCAAGTCCTTTGATAATCTCAGGTAAACTTCCATTCAAGAGAGTCAAACTCAAATCCAGATATTTTAAGTTGCAAAAGTTTCCAATGGAGCTTGGAATTGAACCTGTAATGACCAAGAATAAAAATATGTATTAATTAAAATTATGTAACAAACAAATAATAAAAACAGTAAATAACAAAACAAATTAATTCATGAACAATTAGTTTAAAGAAAAAGTAAGAAAAAATATTATATTTTTTTTAGGTACTTTTTTTTATCTTTTCTGATAACCATGAAATAAAGTAATTGATTTCACTGTTATAAGACTAGTAGGATTAATCATTGACATTAATTGTTTCTTTAAGGTTGTGTTTGGATAAGCTTCATATGTTTTATTTCTAAACATAGAAATTCATAGAAACTCTAATCTAAATAGTAAACTTTACCATAAAAAAATAATAATAATGATATTCAAAAATTGTTTTAGAAAACATACATATTAGAAATTTTTTACTACCTTAAATTTTTTTTAAATTTCAATAACAATATTTAAGAACATGAAATGTCATATCATATTCACTTAATGTTCAATTATATGGTTTCAATTACTAGTCTCAACCATGAAATGTCATATCTCAGTATATAAATTATAATAATTTGATATAATAGATGAATTAGTGAGAGAAAATAGAAATTGAAAATATGTAGGAGATGATTGAAGGGTATTTGATGATAAATATGATAAGGATATACAATCAAGTTGAGAAAGTCAATGGAGAAAATCAAGGGATTTCCAAGTTTTGAATATTTTGGAATATTTGTAGTTATACCATTTATTTGTATAGTTACTCAATTTATTTTGTTTCCTATTTCTTTGTAATCAGTTTCCTATTTTCGTGCTCATGCAATCTGTATATATACTAACCATATCAATGAGAATCACATGTAATAATTCTTCAATTTCTTTCTTCCAAAAATCCTTTATGGTATCAGAGCAAAGGTTTGTTCTTTAATTTTTTTTTTCCAGCCACGTTCTTCAATCTTCAGCAAGCCTTTCATCCTCCTCATTCCAATGGCCACTGAGAATTCTCAACTCATCATTCCTAATGCCCAGGAACCCACAAAACCACTAACCATGATTACTATCCATAACTCCATTAAACTCACACCCACCAACTATCTTTCTTGGAAAACCCAAATGGAAGCCATTCTCATCGGCTATGATCTACAAAAATTCATTGATGGATCCCACCCTGCTCCTCCAACCACCGTCACCACCAATAATGTTGTCTCTACTAACCCTGCATACCAAACATGGCTACGTCAAGACAAACTATTATTTGGAGCCCTTGTCGGCACTCTCTCATCTACTCTAGTTCCTCTCATCACCCAATCAAAAACCTCTTATGAAGCCTGGCAAATATTGGCCAACACCTATGCTCGCCCATCTCGTGGCCATATCAAGCAACTCAAAGACCATCTTAAAAACATCACCAAAGGTTCTCAGTCCATTACAGACTACATGCAGTCCATTAAAACTCGGGCCGATGAACTTGCTGCTCTTGGTAAGCCTCTTGACCAAGAAGATCTGATTGAAAAAGTACTTGAAGGCCTTGATGAAAATTATCAGTCCATCATTGATGCTGTCAACGGTCGTGATTCCACCATCTCTTTTGATGAACTCCATGAAAAACTCATCAACAAAGAATTGTCTCTCCGCAACAAGATAAGCCCCTCACCCCTACCGGCATCTGCTCATGCCACCAATGTTCGCTTCACTCCATGGTCTGTCACCAATCGCACTCCTCGGCTCCCTGGGTCCACATCCGCACCCACTCAAGGTATCATAAGAAATTCTCCCACCAACACCCGCGACAACCGTTCTCCTGCTCGTCCATTCCTTGGTCGCTGCCAATGGTGCAGTACTCAAGGTCATGTAGTCTCCCGCTGTCCTCTTTTCCAACAACAGTTTCCGCAGGTGCAGCCACCTTCTCGTCCCGGCAATTCATCACAATCTCGACCACCAGCTCCCTGGCAAGCTCAAGCAAATGTTACAACCACCATTCCCCCCAACACCACATGGCTACTTGATAGTGGAGCCTCACATCATGTCACCACTGACCTACACAATCTTGCTCTCCACAGTCCTTTTGATGGCACAGATGAAATTATGATCGGCGATGGCTTTGGTCTCCCCATATCTCACACTGGTTCCACCTCTCTTACCACTCCCTCTCATTCCTTTACTCTATCTAATGTTTTATGTGTTCCTACCATGAAACGTAATCTTATTTCTATTTCTCAATTTTGCAAGTCTAACAATACTTCCATTGAGTTATTACCGTCTTCTTTTCATGTGAAGGATCTGCACACGGGGGCAATTCTTTTGCAGGGTCGAACTAAGGATGGTGTGTATGAATGGCCACTCTCCACTACCCAGTCACGTTCTCTAATTGCGTTTTCTAGTGTCAAGACCACTTTGTCCGAGTGGCATCATAGGCTCGGTCATCCTTCTTTGTCAATCTTCAAAAATATCATGTCTTCATTTCATTTAGATGTCTCTCGTCCGTCCAATTTCAATTTTAATTGTAATTCGTGTCAATGCAATAAAAGTCATAAATTACCATTTTCTACTTCTACTCTCTCTACCTCTTCCCCTCTTGAAGTTATATTTACTGATATATGGACATCACCAGTCTACTCTACTGATAACTTTAAATACTATGTCATCTTTGTCGACCATTTTACAAAATATATCTGGCTTTATCCCCTCAAACGCAAATCCGACACGCATGATGTCTTTGTGCGCTTTAAGGCCCTAGTCGAAAAATTCTTTAACCGTCCAATTATAACTCTCTACTCTGACAATGGGGGAGAATATCAAGCTCTCTCTTCATTCTTAACAATCAACGGGGTCTCACACCTTACTTCTCCACCTCACACTCCTGAACACAATGGGTACTCTGAACGTCATCATCGTCACATTGTCAAAACGGGTCTTTCTCTACTTACCCATGCCTCCATGCCTCTATCATATTGGCCTTTTGCCTTTTCTACTGTCGTCTACCTCATCAATCGTCTTCCTACACCGACTCTAAACCACCTCTCACCATATTTCAAACTCTTTGGCACATTCCCTAACTACTCCAAACTTCGAAGCTTTGGATGTCTCTGCTATCCTTGGCTTCGCCCATACACATCCCACAAACTCGAGTCCCGTTCCTCCCCTTGCGTCTTTGTCGGGTACTCTCCCACTCAAAGTGCCTATCTATGTCTTGACACATCCACCGCTCGTCTATACACTTCCCGTCATGTCCGCTTTGTTGAGTCAATCTTTCCCTTTGTCACTTCTCATACTTCTCTTTCTCGCGCCACTTCATCCACCATCTCTGAATGGTGTTCTATCACTTTGCCAGTCATGGCCACACCATCCGTGAATGTCGGCTCTGCTCCCCCATCAAGTCTGCTCACTCCTACCGCACCAAGCCAATCCCAAGACCCAAGCCAAAATAATACCACCTGTGCCACACCTACACCAGAGCTTGACAACCATTCCAGTGTGCCCATACCAGAAACCAAGTGCGACTGTGCCAATAACCCACCCCTCCCGCCTACTCAAAATAACCCTAATCAACCACCCGACCTCTCACCCTCACCTCATGTCATAGTCACTCGCTCCAAACATAACATCCATAAACCAATTCAAAAGCTTGACCTCACAACCCAACTCCAACAACCTACCCTTGAACCCACCACTGTTACCCAAGCCCTCAAGGACCCTAAGTGGCGACAAGCTATGCCTGCAGAGTTTGATGCTTTACTACGTAATGGGACATGGGACCTAGTGCCATCTCATCCCACTCAAAATTTGGTTGGTTGTAAGTGGATCTTTCACAATAAATATTTACCTAATGGCTCCATAGACAGGTACAAAGCTCGATTGGTTGCTAAAGGCTTCCACCAACGCCCTGGCATTGACTACTCTGAAACCTTCAGTCCCGTCATCAAACCTACCACTGTCCGCCTTGTTCTCAGCCTTGCGGTCAGCCAGGGTTGGTCACTAAGACAACTTGATGTCAACAATGCCTTTCTTCAGGGCACTCTCACTGAGGATGTGTTTATGTCTCAACCACCGGGCTTCATTGATCGTGATCATCCTCATCATGTCTGCAAGCTACGCAAGGCTATCTATGGCCTCAAACAAGCCCCACGTGCCTGGTATCATGAGTTGCGCCAATTTCTTCTCCAATTTGGCTTCATCAATTCCATTGCCGATACCTCCTTGTTCATCTTCAATAACCATGGCACCATTCTTTATCTGTTAGTCTATGTCGACGATATCATTATCACTGGGAATAATGTTGAAGCAGCGCAGACTTTCATTCAACAACTTTCTCAGCGTTTCTCTCTCAAGGACCTTGGCCCCCTGACATACTTCCTTGGAGTGGAAGTTACCTCCCACACCAATGGTCTTTTCCTCAGTCAACGCAAATACATTGTCGATCTACTTAACAGAACTCACATGACTGAAGCCAAGCCTGCTCCTACACCACTAGCAACTAGTCCAATTCTCACTTTACAATCAGGAACCCCACTATCTGACACGACCGAGTATCGAACAGTGGTTGGTAGCCTCCAGTATCTCTCCTTCACTCGGCCGGACATTGCCTATACGGTAAACAAACTCTCTCAGTTTATGCATCAACCAACAAGTGACCACTGGAATGCAGTCAAGCGTCTGCTGCGGTATCTCTGTGGCACCTTAGACCACGGCATCACACTTTGTCGGACCTCCCCACTAGCACTTCATGCCTTTTCTGACTCTGATTGGGCAGGTAACAAAGATGATTTCACCTCCACCAGTGCATACATAATCTATTTGGGTCACAACCCTATTTCTTGGAGCTCTAAGAAACAGCGAACTGTGGCTCGCTCTTCCACTGAGGCTGAATACCGATCGGTGGCCTCTACTGCTGCAGAAATTCGTTGGATTTGCTCTCTCCTCACCGAACTCGGTGTCACTCTTCCCCAACAACCAGTTATTTATTGTGATAATGTTGGTGCAACAAATCTCTGTTCCAATCCGGTCTTTCACTCGCGCATGAAACATGTTGCCCTCGACTATCACTTTATCCGAGAACAAGTTCAAAATGGTTTGCTACGAGTGTCCCACATCTCTGCATCTGATCAACTCGCCGATGCTCTTACCAAACCTCTTGCTCGTCCTCAGTTTGACTCACTCAAGGCCAAGATTGGACTTGCTCCACGGCCGTCCATCTTGCGGGGACATGATAAGGATATACAATCAAGTTGAGAAAGTCAAGGGAGAAAATCAAGGGATTTCCAAGTTTTGAATATTTTGGAATATTTGTAGTTATACCATTTATTTGTATAGTTACTCAATTTATTTTGTTTCCTATTTCTTTATAATCAGTTTCCTATTTTCGTGCTCATGCAATCTGTATATATACTAACCATATAAATGAGAATCACATGTAATAATTCTTCAATTTCTTTCTTCCAAAAATCCTTTAAAATATTCTTAACAAACATACATTGTCAAAATAGGAATTTAATTCTTTTTGGAGATACAAAGAAAGTAAATTTTTAAAATTTAATACAATGTGATTTTTTTAATTTATTAGTTACAAGCTTTTCAAATATAAGTGAATAGTAAATTATAATTATTTAAATTTTATAGGAACAGGAAGTACTTTAAATAAACATAACAATTTAGAATAAAATTTTAATAGAATAGTTTAAAAAAAGGTATACCATGAGAGTAAGAAATGGAAAACATTTAATAACTAAATTTAGTAAAATATTAAAACATAAGTGACAAAGCACATCATATATCAATTCAACCATCATATAAATATTCAATTTAGTACATGCTCAAATTATTATCCTCAGGAGCAAAACAAATTGAAAAAATGAGAGTTATGTCAAAATGAAATGAAAACATTCAAAAAACAATTAATATAACAAATGTATAATTATTGGCAATAATAAATAATAAATCATTCATCAACTAATTTAAAGTAAAAAAGGAAGTTAAGGATTAAAAAAAAATGATATTCCTATAAGATACAATTTTTTTTAATAGTTATGTAGACAAACACTTTTTATAATTACTTACCTTTACAAAAAAAAAATTGTTAAATAACATAGATACTTCATAAGCATAAATTGTTAAACGACATACTTTTTCTTTGATAAAAAAAGAAACTAAATTTCCTTTTAAGAAATTTAAAATTTAAAATAATATTTTTTTAATAAGAAGAATTTTGTTTCCAACGAGTGAACCAAATATAGTGATTATTTGATATTTGTACATTGATACATATTCAACACTTATATACACAATTGTGAACTATATTTAACTATACATTAACATATCAACAAAGAAATATCAATTTTTTGTTAACACAAGAAGCTTACCATGTAATTCATTTCCTTCCAACTCTAGAACTTCTATCTTTTTCCAACTCTTCCTCAACAGTTGAGAGATACTGCCCTTGAGATTCAAATTCCAAGATAGATCTAAGTATTGCAAATTGGGTAGCTCACCAAGACCAAGTGGAATTCTCCCATGCAATTGACTGCCACTTATATCAATGGATACAAGGTTGCTAACATTTAAAAGTTGTTTAGGAAACTTGGAATTGAAGTGGTTCGAGTTAATAGCTATAACAACAAGTGAAGTAAGATTAACAAAGCTTAGAGATGGAAATGAGCCAGAAAGGCTACAACCACCTAGATGCAACTCAGTTAAACTTGGAAGCTTGTTTGCCACCTCAACCCACCGACTTCCTACCAATGAAAGGTTAACATAATTCATACCAAGATACTTCAAGGAAACAAGGTCAGTCATCCATTCAATATTTTCAACAAATAAATTATTAAAATATTCAGAATCAATATCGTAAAGATACTCAGAATCAATATCGTCAAGATACTCAGAAGAAAGATCGAGATATTGCAAGCTATAAAGATTCCTTAAATTTGAAGGAATTGATCCACTAAACCCAGCACTCGATAAGTTTAGATATATTAAATTCTCTAGAGACCCAAAGAATTGAGGAACTGGCATGGCTTTGAATGAGTTGAAACTCAAATCTAGATATTTCAAAGACTTGAGTTTTATCAATGAAGGACTAATTTCTCCACTCAAGTTCATAGAGCTCCAGTTCTCATATACATTCTCACGAGGATAAGGGTTATGAAGATCAATTGAAATGACAAATCCTGTGCCATTTTCGCAACTAATTCCTTTCCAGTAGCAATAATTGCTTCCTTTCCATGATGAAAGCCGATTGTTGGGATCTTTGAGACCACTTTTGAAGTCGATAAGAGCCTTTTGTTCAGATTGAACATTGTTGTCAATACGGGTATGACCATTACATGCAAGTTTTGTTGTTATGAAATAGAGAATAGCTAAAATGAAACCAAGAATTGAAATTTTCTCCATGTAAATATTCAATTCTCTAGTAAGGAGCACCTGTAAAAATTGAATTCCAATATGTAGTTAGCATTTTATTGAATTGAATTAAAATTTTATTTCCAACATAAAAATGAAAACATTGGCAAAATCTAAAAGACAATTGCACAACATGAAGAACTTATTTTAAACAACACATTTAACAAACGTCACCAATCTAAAAAGATCTACTAATAACATATGTAAATATATATATTAAGAAAAACAATTATAATCATCTCAAAGATCAACCTTACTTTGACTGGCGAGAACCGAAATCACTTAGAGTAGAAGGATTAGATAGAAAAGCATATTAAAAATAAGTTATCAATATTAGTTCCTTACCTGAAACTTTTTTCTTGTTTCCCTTGCATTTTCAATTCAACAAAATATATAGAAGATGGTTTAAAGCAATGACAATGATAGCCTCACTTCTTTTGTTTTTTAGTATTATCTGAGTTGTATCATATTAAATTCTAATTGAGTGGAAAATGTCTAAGTCTTTGCCTCACCACAAAAACCAAGTGCCTTGATTGAAGACCTTGACTTGGACAAAAAGGAAATAAATAAATAAATAAATAAAAAGGTGTGGATAGAAAGACCATGACTTGGCACTAAGTCAAGGTCCATAAGATTAAGATAAACATGAAAATTCATTTATGAATTAAAAAAAATTATACTCATTCTAAACGCTAAAAAATCTTAACTGGAGGAAACAAAAAATGTAAATCAAGGTAGTAGGAATAAGTTAAGAGCTTAGGTCATTTAGCATACAAAAACAGTATTAAATCTAATCAGTTATATAAAAAAAGTTCTCCATGAAAAATGTTGTCCACACAAGATGATAGATAAGTTTAAATAATTATAACCTTACAACCATATTGAAGGTTAATATCTTTTAAAACATTAAGTTCTTGAACATTATTTTACATAATACATAAGTTTAGTATTCTCAAATTTTTTTAAGATCATGCAAGTCTAACTTGGCCAATAATATTATAAAAGTAAATATTTATTATCTACAATTATAAATTATGCAAAATTATTTCAAATAGAAATATGGCAAAATAACACCATTAATATAATTGCATCCAATTTATTTTCTTATACACATAATATAACATTATATTTGTCTTGCAACTTAAATAATCACTTTTTTACTTCAAAAGAAAATGATATTAGAAACTAATATGATCCGACTCACAAACTTAATTCCTTAAGTCCCAACTAATGAGAAATATATGCATGATATAACCTTATGATAATAGATTAGTTTCTTCCAATTTTTTATATTATAGAAATATCTTACTAGATTTAATGATCGACAATGAATAACCATTTGAATCAAATCATAGGAGTCCATTCTTTTCTTGATCATGATCCATAATAAAGAATGTTAACTTTGCATGAAGTGTAAATTACGTTGTAAAGTTTGTCAAGTCAAATAGTCATATGGATAATAAATAACAATTTAAAATCAAATTACATAGTCTACATTTTTTTCACAACCCATCAATTTTGTATGAAGTATAGACCACGTTGTTTGATTATGACCAATAATAAATGAACTTTTGATAATGATTGATAATAAAAGACCTTTATTTTCTATGTAGTGTTGACCACGCTATCAAGTCATAAAGTTAAACCATGCTCAAGTAGAACATCCCTAAAATTTAAACATAAAACAAAAACAAGAGACCTAGACTTAGGTGGTGTTTGTTTTTTTACTTAATTCTAAATAGAACCTTAATGCTTAATAGTACTAAATATTAGGTTGTTTGTTTTTGTAGTATTTTATTTCTATTAAGTATTAAAAAGTAAAAAAAAATCAATATGTTATTTTTTCTATTTTGAAAAAGCTACATATTTTGACTTTTTCTATTTAGTAAAAAGTTTATAATAAGTCATGAAAAAGTAAAAAAACAAACAACCTAAATTCTAAAACTAAATTGTTTTCAGCAAAAAGCCAAAAAAACAAACATCACCTTAGTCCCATTAAGATCATTTTTCACTTTAAAAATAACAATCACAACTTTATATCTAATTATAATATAGGATATAAAGAAATACTTAATAGTGATCAAAACACTAATTTTATATCATAATATAAAATTAAAGGAAATAATCAACTAGTCAATAAATGAATTGATCATTACCTTAAGGACAACTCTACATTGTAGCTTTTTTTTAAATAAAATTAAAAGAAAAACCGGTAAATAACACCATAATAAATGGAAAATCGATCTTAGTCCACATGACTATTTTTGTTTAAATAGAATTAAAATAAAAATAGTGAAATATTACTATAATAAAGGAAAAATACTTGCATAAAAAGATAGAATTTAAAGAAAAATAGTAAAATAGTACTATGATAGAAGGAAAACACTTGTATGAACTAGTTTGGTCCATAAGTATTTGGGTTAAAAGAGTTTTACGTAATATATAATTATAACTAAACCACTAAAAAGTTAAAAAAAAAAAAATTAAACTTAAATACTATTCTAGTTACAAGGGTTGTGTTTGGAATGTGATATGTTAATAGAAAAACCTTAAAAAAAATGATTTTTGAATTTAAGTTCTTTTACATATTAAATAACAATCTTTTTTTCATAAATATTAATATATATATATATTAACAATTATATGCTTGATTAAAAATTTCTTGGTGGAAAATGCAAAATTTTATCCAACCTTGATTTGTCCAATTGTGCATCACCCATGAAAAACATTTTCTATGTATTCTTATCTCTCAACCCTAAAAAAAATAGACTTAATAAATCTTGTTTTTTTTCCTTGTTGTTTTTGGCTTATAAGAAAATCAAATTAATTTTTTGTACCGGAAAATTCAAAATTTTCTATAAAGTTGACTAGGGTCTTGTCCCACTGTGTATGACCCATAGACAAAAGTATAATAATAAAGGCCTTGCAACCATGTTGAAAGTGATATCTTTTAAAACATCATATCCATAAAAAATATTGTCCTCACAAAATGATAATAGATAAGTTTAAATAGTAATAATAATAAAAATAATAATTAAGTCTATGAAAAATGTTGTCCCCACAAGATGATAAATAGATAAGTTTAAATAATAATAACAATAAAGCCCATAAAAAAATGTTGTAGATAGTAGATAAGTTTAATATTCTCAAATTATTATAAATCACACATGAGTGACTTGGCCAATAATATTATAAAATTAAATATTTATTATCCACAATTATAAATTACACCAAGCAATTTTAAATCGAAATATGTCAAACTAACATCATTAATATACTTGTATCTAATTTATTTTCTTATACACACATAATAAATTAAACAATATATTTGTCTTGCAACTTAATTAATCATTTTTAACTTCAAAGGAAAATGGTATTACAAAAATAATATGATTCAACCCACAAATTTAATTCCTTTAAGTCTCAACTAATGAGTAACATACAAATGATATAACCTTTTGATGATAGATTAGTTTCTTCCAAAATTATTTTTTATTAAACAAATATCTAATAACTTCATTTGCCTAGATTTAATTATGGACAATGAATAACCATTTAAAATCAAATAATAACAGTCCATTTTTTTCTCGATCATGATCCACAATAAAGAATATTTATTTTTCATGAAGTGTAGACCACGTCGTAAAGTTTGTCAAGTTAAATAGATAATAAATAACTATTTAAAATTAAATTAATATAGTTTATATTTTTTTCATGACATGTCAATTTTGTATGAAGTGTAAACCACGTTGTTGGATCATAACCAATGATGAAGGAACTTTATTCTATATGCAGTATTGACCACGTTATCAAGTCAAAAAGCTAATACGTGTTCAAGTAAAACATCCCCTAAATTTATTTATATTGTTTAAAAGTTTGCATCTTTTTTATGACCCATCAATTTTGTTTGAATTGTAGACCACGTTATTTGATCATGACCGATGATAAATAAACTTTATTTTCTATCTAGTGTTGACCACAATAGATAATAAATAACTATTTAAAATCAAATTAAGATAGTCTGCATTTTTTTCATGACACATCAATTTTGTATGAAGTATAAACCACGTTGTTTGATCATGACCAATGATAAATGAACTTTATTTTCTATCTAGTGTTGACCACAATAGATAATAAATAACTATTTAAAATCAAATTAAGATAGTTTGTATCTTTTTCATGACACATCAATTTTGTATGAAGTGTAAACCAAGTTGTTTGATCATAACCGATGATATGCAGTATTAACTTCGTTATCAAGTCAAAAAGCTAATCCATGTTTAAGTAAAACATCCTCTAAAATTTAATTTAAAATAATAAAAAATCTTATCTTTTTCACGACCCATCAATTTTGTATGAATTGTAGATCACGTCGTTTGATCATGACTGATGATAAAGGATGTTTATTCTCTATGCAGTATTGACCACGTTATCAAGTCAAAAAGCTAAACCTTTTTCAAGTAAAACATCCTCTAAAATTTTAAAAATAATAATAAAATAAAAGACCTTGACTACATCTTTTTTCTTATTCCGATCATTCTACATCTTAAGAATAAGTAAATAATCAATTGGTCAAGAAATGAATTGATTATTACCTTTCCCAAAATGTCTTACCCTACATTATAACTTTTTTAAAAGTAATATTAAAAGAAAATTGTCAAATAACACCATAATAAAAGGAATATCGATTTTAGTTCACACGACCATTTTTGTTTAAATAGAATTAAAATAAAAATAGTGAAATATATCAATAATAAAGGAAAATTAATTCCATATAGAAGAAGAGATAGCATCCTTTGGTTAATCATTATATCAAGACAATTTTGCACATAATCTACTATTATTCTTTTCTTTTTCATCTATGGTCTAAACATGTCTAACACTAGGTTAAAATCTCAATCGAAATTGATGAAAAAATATCATTCAATTTCAAAGCTCATATTCCAAATAAAAATAAAAAATTTTAATTGGTATATTCATATACATACTTGAAAATAAGACTCAATTTAAAGAATTAAGACTAAATTTTAAAAAAATAAAAATAATAAAACATCTAAAATCTTTTAAGATTTGAGGCAAAAAAAATATTCACCCCATAACTGTCATCTTCTCTTTGTCCTGTACAATATTATTACTTAGCCAATTTAAGCACTAAAGTTGTTCTTTTGTTCATTTTTAAAGAGATTACACACATATATTATAAATATTATAAAAGATCATATAACTATACAACATCCATCAGAAAAAAATTTAAAGACTATTGTATTGTTTGTTTTTTAACATAACGTCAAGCATTTAAATAATTTTCTTTTAACTTTTTTTCAGTTATTATGCATTTTTAAAATTTTTTTGACTAAATAAAAAAGTTGAAATATTTGGCTTTTTAATACATACTAAAAATAACTATTAAAACAATCCAAATAGGATCTCAGCATGGCCTCACCCTATTAATACTTACCACTTTACAAAAATAAAATAATAAAAAAAATCAACTTAATACTATTATATTGTATTAAGAGTGAAATTGAGTTCTACTTAAAGGTATGTAGAAAAAACAAAAACCATCTAAATTGAAACAAACCTTTAATCGTGTCAATCTAATACTAAACATTGTGTTTTTAGACATCCAAACATATCATATGAAGATGAATTCAAGTGTACATATAGAGGTTTTCCAACAAATTTGCTCCAAAAACCATAATAAAGAGGTTGATTTGACACATACAATGAATAACCTTACTAGAAAAAAAAGGTTTACAAACTCAATTGAAGCACCATATATTGTAAGGGTAATTTTATAATTTATCCTACACACAAACATGCAAATAGTTAATCAGAAACTATCAATTTTCAACCCGATGCGAGGTTGGGTGGATTTCCAATTTAATCAATTTCACCTTATTTGAGATTATAACATGATTAGATTAATGTAAAAGTATAGTATCCATAACCAATCAATCGGTAAAAGAACTCTCAAACAATTCCAAGAGCTTGTCTTGCAAAATTTTTCAAAAAGAGTTGTTAACTCACATTTGAAAAGCAATTTTTTTTAGTTAGACAGTTGGTGACAATGCTTTTATTTGAAATGTATTTTTATTTTTTAAGAGTGCATTTTACAGTAATTACGGAAAGAATTTTTTTAGCCTTTTTAACACTTAAAATTTTTTATTTTTTAAGTATTAGGTATGATAGAAACACTTTTTCGAATCACTGCGAAACGCACTCTAAATGTTTTTAGGAAAATTACATTTTATGTGTTTTTTCAAAACATATTATAAGTTCCTAAAATTTATCAAATACTTTATTTATTTTTTTTCAAAAACACCTTTTAAACTAAAAGTATTTTTTTAGAGTGCATCTGGCAATATTTATCTTTGAACTATTTTTAATAAAAGCTTTTTTTTCTAAAAGTTTAGTTATCCAGTATTTCTTTAAGAAACACTTTAATGATTTTTCAATGGTATAGAAATGCTTTTTAAATTTTATTAAAACATTTAATTTTTAAAAAAAAACACTTCATAAACTAAAAGTACTTTTTAAAAATGTTTCTGAGATGTTTTACATCTTTTGTTTCTCAAAAATACCCTTACCAATTTCTCTTTTTTCAAAAATACCCCTCAATCCATCATTTATGTATGTGTTTGTAACATATTCTATACTTAAAGCAAGCCCAAGTCTTAAATAAAAAATATATAAATAAATAAATCAACTTACTAGTTCATTCCAAGCATATAATTAAATTGGTTAGAAATGTAAGGATTTTAAAATTATTTAATCTTTATATAATTTATTGATTTTAAATCTATTTTTATTTTTCTTTTATTTTTGTTTTCCTCCACTTTTTCTCTTTATTTTTTCCCCTCACATCTTTTCTCAAATTTTTTGGGAACCAAACATTAACTTAGGGAATTTGAAACAAAAGAAGCTTTAGACTTCATGAAAACATAATTATTTTAAAAGGAGAATTTATAAATACAAGTGGTAGCAATTTTACTAATTAAAAATGTCATAAAATAAATTTATCAAAAAAATCCAAATAATTTTTTAAAAGAATTAAAATTCATCATTTTTATTAATAAAATATAAGAATAAATAAACTTCAAAACTTAAAAATAGAAAATATTAGTTTCTACTAAAAAATCCATCATTATATGGATATCAAATATAAAAATAAAATAAATAGAAAAGAAATGAAAATATTAGAATGTGTTTTTATATTTTTTTATGAGTTTTAATCAATTTTAATTTCATTGATATTTTTTATTTAAAATTTTAATATTTTTATAATTTATGACATTTTAATTTATACACTTCTCTTAGTAAAAAAATAAAATAATATAAACAAAAATTAATCCGCACCCAAGCCCAAGGCCCGGCCCGTGTTGATGGCCAGGGTCACCCATCCCATCGTCACCCGAAGTCCAAGCCTCCCATTTTAAAGCACTGGGTAAAGAAGGTGTACTAATACAATATAACTCTATTTTCAATCCATGCAAAATGCTAAAAATAGGGTTTAAAAATTGAATATAATTTTTAAATTGTTCTAATACAACTCTTAACCATTTGTCAAATATTTACCGACTTGAATTTTGAAGAAACATATAGATTAATGTTTTTTTTTTTTCAAATGTTATACTGTGAAAGCATTTTTATTTAATTAAAATTTTAAAAAATATGAAAATTTATTTAATAAAATTATTTTTAAAATATAGTTTTACCAACATAAAATCCAATGACATGTTGGAAACAAACTTTATGTATTTTTAAATGTAAAAATTACACTCTTTCCAAACCATCGACTGCAACTTAGAAAATTTCCTTCTTGAACTTGGGAAAGCTGCTTGAAAGTGCTCATTGGGCCTAACTAAATTATTGGGCTGGACCAAGAACCAGCCCATCCCAAGTGGGTTGATAATGAGCCAGGACATTTGAGTCTAGAGATCATGTATTATACATGAGCCCATCCCATACTTGTTTTTTCCCATTCCTCCTCTATCATCACTATTTTGACAGGTCATTCAAAATAAATGGTAAAACTTAGATCGTTAGATAAGGGTATAAATAAATGAGATTGATATACAAAGTATAATACCTAAAATATATATGTGACATTTTTTGTTAGTACCACTTTTCGATATGTATTGATTCAGTATTATAACGGGCCCCCAAAAAACTTTCTTGAAATGAATTTTATAATGTAGATAAAATAATTATTAATTTTATGATTTAAATTTGTTAATTATGATTACAATTTGTTTTATTGATGTTTGAGATTCATGAATATTATGCATAAATTTTGAAAATATGGATTGTATAAATTTATTTTGATGGGAAGTCTCCATAATTATTATGAGTCGTTTTTTACTTTCTACCATTATTTATTTTCTACTATTTTGTATATCTTTAGAAAACATCATTTAAAATTATGGGAAGATTCGAGCTTGAAGCCTCTTTTCATATTATAAAGAAATTTCCTTTAAATATTTTAAGTGAAAAGATTTTAGACTTCAAAAAACTATTCTCAAGTTTTGAAAAAGTTTCATGCATTAAATAATTGCAATTCTAAAAAACATTTAAAAAAATCAATGGAAATTATGGATGAACCAAGTTTTACAAAAAATATGAATGAGAATGAGAAATGAAATGGAATTTTCTTTTTTCATTTTCATTGCCATTGTTCCAAACATGCCCTCGAATAATCCATAAGATGTCTCCATCTTATATAATTCAATACTTAATCTATTGCAAGAACTAGAAAAAAGAGATAACGCCTTAAAATACATTTTGACAATGATTTTAGAAAGCATTTTTAACTTTTCTAATACTCGAAAGATAAAAACTTTCAAGTATCAGAAAAGATGGGAGTGTTTCCAAAAATCACTACGACTCTTATATTAATCTAAACAAAATATAACTATCACTTGAAAACGGTGTCGAAATTGGTTCCACAAATTAAATCCAAATAGATTACTAAAAAATTATTTAAAAAATTAATATTTAAATTGTCTTAATTGCATTTTTTATTATTTTTAATGTCATTTAAAAAAATTAAGCTAATATTTACATTGTCTTTAATTATACTTTTTATTATTTTTAATATTAGCATTCATGATTGGATTTTATGATGTTGATTTTAACAATCAAGTTTAAATGTTACAAATATAATATTCTTCTTTTAAAAAGAAAAAAGAAAAGAAAAAAGAAACAAACTCTACAAGTCATTTTTTTTATGACAAATCGTTCCGCTGGCAATTTTCTTTCTTTTTCCCATAATTTTCTTTCCCACGTAACAAGACAAAGTTTCATTTGTTCTATTTTTGTTTTATGTGGAAATTAAGAGAGAAAAACCAACTTTATTCCCACGACTATTTCAAACTTATCAAATCAAGCATATTCTTTATGTTACGTTCACACAACAAAATAATTTAAATGCTCTCCTGATAAAAAAGAAACTAAACTTCCTTCTAAGAAATTTACAATTAAAAATAATATTTTTTTTAATAAGAAGAATTTTGTTTCTAACGGGTAACCCAAATATAGTAATTATTCGATATTAGTATATTGATACATATTCAACACTTATATACACAATTATGAACTATATTTAACTATACATTAACATATCAACAAAGAAATATCAATTTTTCTAATAACCCAAAGAAGCTTGCCATGTAATTCATTTTGAGCCAAATTTGGAACTTCTATCTTTTTCCAACTCTTCCTTAACAATTGAAAGATACTGCCCCTAAGATTCAAATTCCAAGATAGATCTAAGTATTGCAAATTGAGTAGCTCACCGAGACCAAGTGGAATTCTCTCATGTAATTGATTGTAACTTATATCAATGGATACAAGGTTGCTGACATTTAAAAGCCATTTAGGAAACTTGGAATTGAATTTATTGACGTTGATGGCTATAACAACAAGTGAAGTAAAATTAACAAAGCTTGGAGATGGAATTGAGCCAAAGAGGCTACAACTATCTAGATGCAACTCAATTAAAATTGGAAGCTTGTTTAACACCTCAACCCATTAACTTCCTACCAATGAAAGGTTAACATATTATGCACCAAGATACTTCAAGGAAACAAGACCAATCATCCATTCAATATTTTCAACAAATAAATCATTAGAATATCCAAAATTCATATAGATAGGATACTCGAAAAAAAGATCGAGATATTGCAAGTTAGAAAGATTCCCTAAATTTGAAGGAATTACTCCACTGAACCCAACACTCGATAAGTTTAGATATATTAAATTCCTCATAGACCCAAACATGGAGAAACACACCACAACATGGAGAATTGCAACTTGGACAAACGCAGCGTAATTTAGTCCTCGTTCCTCTTATTGGGCCTAAGAAGATGGCCATGCAAGCTATGGGATCATCCATAATCACCTTCTTCTTAGATGCATTCCATAACACAAGATTTCTCTCATCCAATAAGACACAGAAACTGTATTCTTCCTTTAATTTGTATAACCCCATCTAATGGAGCTATTTGGACAGAATTCTGATACACAACTTCAACTATAATATAATGCCCGACTTTTTGGCCCTACATTTGTTATGTCATCATGAGGTTGCATCAAGAACCAAAACTGCCTACAACTTCTGCGATTCATGTAGGATTCAAGGCCCTAGATTGTATGCAGCATTATCGAGGTATTGTATGTTCGTCCGCAATATTCTCTAGGAAATCAGCAGTAACACCGAAAAATTTTCTAGAATCGTCAACAACAAATTGAATACCCTAAATATGGTTGCACTATTCCATCACCGTCCCGATGGAAACTACCCAAGAGTTCAGACACGTCTTCAAGCTAAGCAGTGGCTATGGGTATGTTGGGGTCGTCTTTGGTAATGATGAGAGGCCGGATGAGAGAGATTAGCAGCCATGGCCCAACCACGAGCTGCTTCTGGTTGAATTATGCTTATCGTTTGAAGAGCATGCTATGGAGAGAAAGGAAAGTGAGGATCATGGAAGGAGTATGATAGGTTTGAAATTGAAGGTAGGGGTTGTGAGGAATGATTGTTGAATATGGTGATGGGAGACAAATTGATGGTTCAGGCTACTAGAGTTAGGGAACTGGCTTGGGCTCACATGCACAATGAATTGACTTTTTATCTCATGTACAGACCATTGGATAAGTAATTCACCAAGAATTTCGCAATTCCACTTTCAATATATTCAAAAGTTGAAATGGATCCTTTTGGGTGAAAAGTAGTAACAATTCCAGCAGTCAATAGATCTTCATACTTTTTTTGTTCCAATATTGAACCCAAATCTAGGATTGCCACTAGAGAGCTCTTTCTCACTGACCATCCTGTTTTGATTTCAACAAACCCATCTGGTGATTGAGCTTCCTTCTCAACCAACCATGCATGTGTACAAGTTGTTAACAATCCTACGAAAACAACACCATTTGGCTTTACTGGCTTTACTGGCTTCATCTGCATGTCTATACATTAGGAAATCCCGAGGCATCTACGATACTAATTTCCCCACTCTGGCTCACAACTAGCTCTATGTCATCATTAAGAGCATTGTTCTCAAAAAGCGCCAATTTATGATTCTCGGACTAATTTAATGCATGATTCTAAATAGTATGACCTAACTCATTATCATGATCATCAACATCATTACAAATTTCCTCTTATAGGACACAAAGACGCATGACTAACCCACTTCATTTCCAACACCTAAAGGGGTAATAATCAACTTATGCTCACTTCCTCCTTATGGTGCAATCTGAAATAGTGAGCCTAGAGCCTAAGGAACCTAAGCCATATATTTACCATTCTCTGGTAACCCATGTTCAATCGGTGCCAATTCACTTTTCCCATGAAACAACAATCACATTAGAGTCACCAAGTCTGCTCTCTTCTTCCAAATTTGGGTCTCGAGCTTCAACTGCATTCAAAAGTCCTTCTCTAGCCTAGTCAACTGGTGATGTACATACTGATATGCACCTGAAAACACACATAGGAATAGAAGAAGACAACCAAGAAAACAAAGTACGAATGATGAAACCAGAATGAACTAGTGAAAGTCACGTTTCATTTTTTTATCCAAAGGCTTAGATGTAGGTGAGTGAACCAGAATGCATCCCATGGAAATGAAAACAAAAGCAAGACTTCCACGTGATGTACAGTGAAGCTAAAACAGAGTTGTGTTGCTCTCAAATTACCCCAAAGAAAATGAAGGAGATAGCAACAATAAACCCATAAACCAAACAGGAATCATAAAACTAAACATCTAGTCAAGCAATCCACATAAAATATCGAGAAAAGAGAAAGAGACTATATAACAATGAAGAAAAACAAAGGATCCATGGCAGTCATACCTGAGGATGTTCTTCATAAGCAATATTGGCCCCTTTCAGCAAGCTTTCTCTTTCTCCAACTCAAGCAAGACCAATCGATTCCCTTTTTCTCCCTCCTTGGCTCTTCTCTGTAAAACTCTTTCTCTATTGGTTCTCTCACAACTTTCATTCCTTCCCCAAGACTCCTCTAAAAAATCTCGCTAAAACCAGTTCATCCCCCAACCTTGAATATCCTCTTCTAGTAAAAATTTCTTTGTAGTCTTCCCCTAACTCCACTGTACTCTGCCCCTTTTCTCATTTTCTCTATGTACTTTCTCACAGGTCCCGCTTCTCTGCCGGTTTTCTCTTCCTTCTCTTATCGTCCAAGCCTCTCTGCACCTTTACCCTCCCTCACAACTCTCTGCTCCCTCTTTTTCTTGCTCCTTGTATTTTTCTTGCCCCTGCTTAAGGCACCCCCAAAAGGAGAGCATATCCCCTCTGATACATGTCAAATAACTCTCCTCATTTCCAAGTCATGGGCCAAAGTCAGTTTCTGGATAATTTAATTGGAGAATTGAGCTGTTTCAGGTCTGAAAGGTTTCTTTATCCCAACTGCATCTTCCTACTGATATTTACCATTTCGAAGAGCTATTCTTTGGGTCAGTGTTGCTGCCTCTGAGTTAAGAGAGATTCTGTTACATCAGGGGAGTCCCAGTAGGTAAAATCAACTTGTGCATGTCTTTTAGTACATCATACCTAATATTGCTACTGTGCAGAAGTCAAAGTGGTGGGCGTGACCAGGCTGAATTGTTTATATATTCATGTTTCAGTAATTAAATAAAGGCCATTGTGTGAATTTTACCTATTCTTGGTTAATTAATTTGTTTTTATTTATATATTTGTGTTGTGTTGGTGGCACAGGAGTATCTAGAAATCATCTACGATCTATATTGCTTTAGAACTTGAATAGGGTATAATAGATGTATTTGCTTTCAGTGAAACTTCAGAAACAACTGTTTTTTCACTTCTCTTTGGTTATGTTCATATAGAATTTCACAATATTTGGTTGTACAAGGAGTTTAATGATTGATAAGGAGCTAGGAAATATGATAAGCAAGACTTCTGAATGTAGAATGAATAAGAGGTGTCAAGTTCTTTTCTAAGCCTTCTGCCAATGCCAAAACGCTGCAGATTATAAACAAAGGATATGTTCTGTAGTTAAAATAAATTAAAAGCTAAGTCTTTTCTTCTATTGCAACTGTGATGAAATTCACTTCCAAAGCTTATTATGATACATAAAGCATAGAAAGATCTACAAACAAAATTTATCGCCTTCTAGGATGATTTTTGGCATAGGTTGCTCTTCCTCTCAACAACCATCTGACAATCTCATCCACAAAATCAAAATAGGCCTCACACCAAGATTTCCTTATTGCCAAAACATAATATGGAACTAGGACTCCCATAGTAAATCCCAAGCTAATGCTGAAGTAAAACCATTGATCAATAAAGCCACCATCATTTTTGTCACTAACAACACTTTGCCATTTATTTGGATCTTCATCCTGGCATTTTGTGGCCAATGGAGGTCCACATAGATCAGGGTTTCCCACAAAGGCCAGCTCGGTGAAGGTTGTCATTTGCCCTGTAAAGGGGATCTCACCATAGAAATTGTTATTTGATAGATTCAAATAACTCAAGAATGGTAATGAGGCCATGCTTGAAGGAATGGTGCCGAAAAGCTTATTGCTTGACAAATCAAGAGATTCCAATTGTCGTAACATTGAAATGTTTTCAGGAATTTGGCCAGTGATGTGATTCCTCGACAAGTTCAAAACCACCAAACCAAACAATTTTGTTATTTCTTGGGGAAACTCTCCACTTAAATTATTGTCGGATAGGTCAATGCCTACAACACGAGAAAGAGTCTTGGTATATTCAAGACTTTGGCCTTTGGCAATCACAACCAATCGTTCTTCATACAAGGAGGAGTTGACATTCACATTTATCTGATATATATTCAATTGCTCTTGAGCCATGGCTTTAAGCTCAACCAAAGTGATTGGAATTTCACCCATCAGATTGTTTTGTGCAATGTCTAAGACATGCAGGGAGCTTAAATTTGAAAGTCGGGAGGGAAGTCTTCCAAAAAACAGATTCGACCTCAAGTTGAGAATTACAAGATTTACGAAAGCAGCTCCAATCCAAGCAGGAACCTGACCCGATAATCTATTGTAACTGAGATCAAGGACATCCAAACCTGTTAAATTTTGGAAAGATGAGGGGAGCTCTCCTGAAAGCTTGTTATGGTTCAAGTGCAGTGATTCGAGCGATTGTAATTGGCCCAACGACTTTGGTATTATCCCAAACAAATTGTTCTTTCCAATGTCTAGAACCAAAAGGCTAGAGCAATTATTTATGGTAGAAGGAATGCTTCCAGTCAAATTATTCCTTGAAAAATCAATGACATAAAGAGAGGTGATGTGTCCTATGGAATCTGGGATGGTCCCTATTATTCGATTACCCGAAAGAGAAAAGAAATACAAGCTGGGTAGGGATTAACCTATGTTTGATGGGATGGCCCCTGTTATTTGATTATCGGAAAGAAGAAGGTATCTCAAGTCTAACATGGATTCACCTTTGCTCAGTGGGATAGGGCCAGAAAATTTATTATGGGAGAGATCTAGTAAATAGACCCCTTTGATTGAAAAAGGAATAGGTCCCTCAAAGAGGTTGGAACTGAAATCAATGTTTGATTCACCATAAAAATTTAATGAATTTGGTAGCTGACCTTGTAACTGATTGTGAGAAAGATTCAACCGTTGCAGATTCAAAGAAATATTCCAAAACCAGTCTGGAATGGGACTTGAAATGTTGTCATTTGATAAATCAAGATACTCGAGGTTCTTTTGAGATTGCAGCCAAGCCGGAAATGAAGGACCCAAGTGGCATGAATCCAAAAAAAGATATTTCACTTGGAAAGGGGGAACCCAATTGGGACTGACATTCAAATGGAAAGAATTGGAGCCCATCCGTAGATACTCCACGTTACTCAGCTTCAAAAAATGTTGTTCAGAGAGACTTCCACTCATATGATTGGAACCAACAAACAAGCCTTGCAGTTGAGAAAGTTGTCCAATACTAACTGGGAGACTTCCATTCAACTCATTCCGTGAAAGATACAAATACTCCAGGTGTTGCAATGTCCATAAAGAAGTAGGGATGGGACCTTCAAATTTGTTACTGGATAAATAGAGTGCCCTGAGATTTTTAAGCTCACCCAACCAGTTCGGCAATTTTCTCATCAATTGATTGTAAGACAAATATAACTTCCTCAAATTAGGCAAAGGACTTTTAGAACTGCAGGTTTCAAGTCCTTTGATAATCTTAGGTAAACTTCCATTCAAGTAATTACCCCCCAAATCCAGATATTTTAAGTTGCAAAAGTTTCCAATGGAGCTTGGTATTGAACCTGCAATGACCAAGAATAAAAATATGTATTAATTAAAATTATGTAACAAACAAATAATAAAAATAGTAAAGAACAAAACAAATTAATTCATGAACAATTAGTTTAAAGAAAAAGTAAGAAAAAATATTAGATTTTTTTTGGGTACTTTTTTTATCTTTTCTGATAACCATGAAATAAAGTAATGGATTTCACTGTTATAAGACTAGTAGGATTAATCATTGACATTAATCGTTTCTTTAAGGTTGTGTTTGGATAAGCTTTATATGTTTTATTTCTAAACATAGAAATTCATAGAAACTCTAATATAAATAGTAAACTTTACCATAAAAAAATAATAATAATGATATTCAAAAATTGTTTTAGAAAACATACATATTAGAAATTTTTTACTACCATAAATTTTTTTAAATTTCAATAACAATATTTAAGAACATGAAATGTCATATCATATTCACTTAATGTTCAATTTTATGGTTTCAATTACTAGTCTCAACCATGAAATGTCTTATCTCAGTATATAAATTACAATAATTTGATATAATAGATGAATTAGTGAGAGAAAATAGAAATTGAAAATATGTAGGAGATGATTGAAGGGTATTTGATGATAAAGATTCTTAACAAACATAAATTGTCAAAAATAGGAATTTAATTCTTTTTGGAGATACAAAGAAAGTAAATTTTTAAATTTTAATACAATGTGATTTTTTTAATTTATTAGTTACAAGCTTTTCAAATATAAGTGAATAGTAAATTATAATTATTTAAATTTTATAGGAACAAGAAGTACTTTAAATAAACATAACAATTTAGAATAAAATTTTAATAGAATAGTTTAAAGGAAGGTATACCATGAGAATAAAAAATGGAAAACATTTAATAACTAAATTTAGTAAAATATTAAAACATAAGTGACAAAGCACATCATATATCAATTCAACCATCATATAAATATTCAATTTAGTACATGCTCAAATTATTATCCTCAGGAGCAAAACAAATTGAAAAAATGAGAGTTATGTCAAAATGAAATGAAAACATTCAAAAAATAATTAATATAACAAATGTATAATTATTGGCAATAATAAATAATAAATCATTCATCAACTAATTTAAAGTAAAAAAGGAAGTTAAGGATTAAAAAAAAAAACCATACTCCTATAAGATACAATTTTTTTTTAATAGTCATGTAGACAAACACTTTTTATAATTACTTGCCTTTACACAAAAAATTGTCAAATAACATTGATACTTCATAAGCATAAATTGTTAAACTACATATTTTTTCTTAGATAAAAAAGAAACTAAATTTCCTTCTAAGCAATTTAAAATTCAAAATAATATTTTTTTTAATAAGAAGAATTTTGTTTCCAACAAGTGAATCAAATATAGTGATTATTTGATATTTGTATATTGACACATATTCAACACTTATATACACAATCGTGAACTATACTTAACTATACATTAACATATCAACAAAGAAATATCAATTTTTCTAATAACACAAAAAAGCTTACCATGTAATTCATTATGAGCCAAATTTAGAACTTCTATCTTTTTCCAACTCTTCCTCAATAGTTGAGAGATACTACCCCTGAGATTGGCATTTAAAGATAGATCTAAGTATTGCAAATTGGGTAGCTCACCAAGACCAAGTGGAATTCTCCCATGTAATTGATTGTAACTTATATCAATGGATACAAGGTTGCTGACATTTAAAAGCCATTCAGGAAACTTGGAATTGAAGTGGTTCGAGTTGATAGCTATAACAGCAAGTGAAGTAAGATTAACAAAGCTTGGAGATGGAAATGAGCCAGAAAGGCTACAACCACCTAGATGCAACTCCGTTAAACTTGGAAGCTTGTTTGCCACCTCAACCCACCGACTTCCTACCAATGAAAGGTTAACATAATTCATACCAAGATACTTCAAGGAAACAAGGTCAGTCATCCATTCAATATTTTCAACAAATAAATTATTAAAATATTCAAAATCAATATCGTAAAGATACTCAGAATCAATATCATCAAGATACTCAGAAGAAAGATCGAGATATTGCAAGCTAGAAAGATTCCTTAAATTTGAAGGAATTGATCCACTAAACCCAGCACTCGATAAGTTTAGATATATTAAATTCTCCAGAGACCCAAAGAATTGAGGAATTGGCATGGCTTTGAATGAGTTGAAACTCAAATCTAGATATTTCAAAGACTTGAGTTTTATCAATGAAGGACTAATTTCTCCACTCAAGTTCATAGAGCTCCAGTTCTCATATACATTCTCACGAGGATAAGGGTTATGAAGATCAATTGAAATGACAAATCCTGTGCCATTTTTGCAACTAATTCCTTGCCAATAGCAATAATTGCTTCCTTTCCATGATGAAAGCCGATTGTTGGGATCTTTGAGACCACTTTTGAAGTCGATAAGAGCCTTTTGTTCATATTGAACATTGTTGTCGATATGGGTATGACCATTACATGCAAGTTCTGTTGTTATGAAATAGAGAATAGCTAAAATGAAACCAAGAATTGAAATTTTCTCCATGTAAATATGTAATTCTCTAGTAAGGAGCACCTGTAAAAATTGAATTCCAATATGTAGTCAGCATTTTCTTGAATTGAATTAAAATTTTATTTCCAACATAAAAATGAAAACATTGGCAAAATCTAAAAGACAATTGCACAACATGAAGAACTTATTTTAAACAACACATTTAACAAACGGCACTAGTCTAAAAAGATCTACTAATAACATATGTAAATATATATTAAGAAAAACAATTATAATCATCTCAAATATCAACCTACTTTGACTAGCGAGAACCGAAATCACTTTGAGTTAGAAGGATTAGATAGAAAAGCATATTAAAAATAAGTTATCAATATTAGTTCCTTACCTGAAACTTCTTTCTTTGCTTCCCTTGCATTTTCAATTCAACAAAATATATAGAAGGTGGTTTAAAGCAATGACAATGATAGCCTCACTTCTTTTTGTTTTTAGTATTATTTGAGTTGTATCATATTAAATTCTAATTGAGTGGAAAATGACTTGAGTCTTTGCCTCACCACAAAAACCAAGTGCCTTGATTGAAGACCTTGACTTGGACAAAAAGGAAAAAAAATTAAAATAAAATAAAAAAGGTGTGGATAGAAAGACCATGACTTGGCACTAAGTCAAGGTCAATAAAATTAAGATAAACATGAAAATTCATTTATGAATTAAAAAAATTATACTCATTCTAAATGCTAAAAAATCTTACCGGAGAAAACAAAAAATGTAAATCAAGGTATTAGGAATAAGTTAAGAGCTTAGGTCATTTAGCATACAAAAATAGTATTAAATCTATAAGGTTGTTTGGTGGTGTAATTTAGAAATTTATAGCATTTTTTGGCCTTTTTGTTTGAAAACAATTTTTAAAACCAAAGTTAAATAGAGAACAATTTCCAAAAAACAAATAAAAATTTTGTTCACTTGTTTTTAATAGCAAAAGAAAAACATAAAGAAATAAAAATAATTTTAAAAAATCATAAAAACAAATAAAGTAAACACGATCTCTTTCTTTTTTCATTTTCTCCTCACCAACCATACCAAAAATCATCAAATGTGATCTTTTTCTTAATAACACATTTTTTTTTTATTTTCTTTAACTTATCTAAAAAATTTTATCAAGCAAATAGATTCCAAATCAAGTAATATTAAAATATAGGATTTATTCGTTTTCAAAAATAATTTGAAACTCAAAATCTATCCAATTAATACTATACAGTCATCAAACTCAAAGTTAATCCAATTAATATTAAAAAAAAAATCATGAAAGAAAAATTATTATGAATAACTTTTATAGTTTCTTTATTACACAACAATATTTTTCTGAATTTTTTTACTAGGAAAATAAAAGTAAATCTAGCTAGACCTAATGTTTCAATCATTTATTGAATTTAATAATTTTTAAAAATAATTTCAAACTCATATACTAAATCAATTAATAACATAAATTTATAGACAAAATTGGTTTATAACAACTCTATTGTTTATTTTCTATGTAGGACTATAATTTTCTTTTTCTTTTTCTTTTTTTTACTAGACAAATAGACTTCAAATCAAGTAATACTTACCTACTTCAATTTTTTAAAAAGTTTATTACTTTCAAGAAGGAATTTGGGATTCAAAAAGCAATTCAATCACCACAAGAAATTCATGGACTTTAGTTTAAAATGACTCATGTTTCTTCTATGCATATAACTATAATTTTATTAATTTGCTTACTAGATAAATGGACTTCAAATGAAGTAAGACTTGTGTTTAATTTGTTAGTGAGTATAATAATTTTTATAATTGAAAATCAAAATATACCTAGTAAGCACCAAAAAATAATAGATGAAAACTACTTCAAAATGAGTTGTACTAGAAAATAATAGACCAAAGCTAACCTAAAATGAATTTTGATTCACCTATTTCTCCCTTACATATAGCTATATTTTTCAATTTTTCTCAGTAAATAAATAGATTCTAAATCAAGTAATATTTTAAACTTAAATACTCCTCTAACTCTGAGGGTAGTGTTTGGAATGTGATATGTTTATAGAAAAACCTTAAAATAAAATGATTTTTGAATTTAAGTTCTTTTACATATTAAATAACAATATTTTTTCATAAATATTTATATATATATATATATATATATATATATATATATACACATATGCTTGATTAAAAATTTCTTGGTGGAAAATTCAAAATTTTATACAACCTTGATTTGTCCTATTGTGCATCACCCATAAAAAAAAAAACATTTTCTATGTATTCTTTATCTCTCAGCCCTAAAAAAAATTGACTTAATAAATCTTGTTTTTTTTCCTTATTTTTTTTTTGCTTATAAGAAAATCAAATTAATTTATTTTCTTATACACACATAATAAATTAAACAATATATTTGTCTTGCAACTTAATTAATCATTTTTAACTTCAAAGGAAAATGGTATTAAAAAATAATATGATTCAACCCACAAACTTAATTCCTTTAAGTCTCAACTAATGAGTAACATACAAATGATATAACCTTTTGATGATAGATTAGTTTCTTCCAAAATTATTTTTTATTATACAAATATCTAATAACTTCATTTGCCTATATTTAATCATGGACAATGAATAACCATTTAAAATCAAATAATAACAGCCCATTTTTTTCTCGATCATGATATGCAATAAAGAATATTTATTTTTCATGAAGTGTAAACCACGTCGTAAAGTTTGTCAAGTTAAATAGATAATAAATAACTATTTAAAATTAAATTAATATAGTTCATATTTTTTTTCATGACATGTCAATTTTGTATGAAGTGTAAACCACGTTGTTTAATCATAACCAATGATAAAAGAACTTTATTCTATATGCAGTATTGACCACGTTATCAAGTCAAAAAGCTAATACGTGCTCAATTAAAACATCCTCTAAATTTATTATTATTTTTTAAAAGTTTGCATCTTTTTCATGACCCATCAATTTTGTTTGAATTGTAGATCATGTTGTTTGATCATGACCGATGATTAATGACTTTATTTTCTATCTAGTGTTGATCACAATAGATAATAAATAACTATTTAAAATCAAATTAAGATAGTTTGTATTTTTTTCATGACACATCAATTTTGTATGAAGTATAAACCACGTTGTTTGATCATGACCAATGATAAATGAACTTTATTTTCTATCTAGTGTTGAGCACAATAAATAATAAATAACTATTTAAAATCAAATTAAGATAGTTTGTATCTTTTCCATGACACATCAATTTTGTATGAAATGTAAACCACGTTGTTTGATCATAACCGATGATAAAAGAACTTTATTCTATATGCAGTATTAACCCCGTTATCAAGTCAAAAAGCTAATCCATGTTTAAGTAAAACATCCTCTAAAATTTAATTTAAAATAATAAAAAATCTTATCTTTTTCACGACCCATCAATTTTGTATGAATTGTAGATCACGTCGTTTGATCATGACCGATGATAAATGATGTTTATTCTCTATGCAGTATTGACCACGTTATCAAGTCAAAAAGCTAAACCTTTTTCAAGTAAAACATCCTCTAAAATTTTAAAAATAATAATAAAATAAAAGATCTTGACTACATCTTTTTTCTTATTCCGATCATTCTACATCTTAAGAATAAGGAAATAATCAATTGGTCAAAAAATGAATTGATTATTACCTTTCCCAAAATGTCTTACCCTACATTATAACTTTTTTAAAAGTAATATTAAAAGAAAATTGTCAAATAACACCATAATAAAAGGAATATCGATTTTAGTTCACACGACTATTTTTGTTTAAATAGAATTAAAATAAAAATAGTGAAATATATCAATAATAAAGGAAAATTAATTCCATATAGAAGAAGATATAGCATCCTTTGGTTAATCATTATATCAAGACAATTTTGCACATAATATACTAATATTCTTTTCTTTTTCATCTATGGTCTAAACATGTCTAACACTCGTTTAAAATCTCAATCGATATTGATGAAAAAACATCATTCAATTTCTAAGCTCATATTCCAAATAAAAATTAAATTTTTTAATTGGTATATTCATATACATACTTGAAAATAAGACTCAATTTAAAGAATTAAGACTAAATTTTAAAAAAAATAAAAATAATAAAACATCTAAAATCTTTTAAGATTTGAGGCAAAAAAAATGCTCACCCGATAACTGTCATCTTCTCTTTGTCCTATACAATATTATTACTTAGCCAATTTAGGCACAAAAGTTGTTCTTTTTTTCATTTTTAAAGAGATTACACATATATATTATAAATATTATAAAAGATCATATAACTATATATGTGATACTCAAACAAGTTTAGACCAAAAATCTTAATATACAACATCTATCAGAAAAAAATTTAAAGACTATTGTATTGTTTGTTTTTTAACATAATGTCAAGCATTTAAATGATTTTCTTTTAACTTTTTTTTTCAGTTATTATGCATTTTTAAAATTTTTTTGACTAAATAAAAAAGTTGAAATATTTGGCTTTTTAATACATACTAAAAATAACTATTAAAACAATCCAAATAGGATCTCAGCATGGCCCCACCCTATTAATACTTACCACTTTACAAAAATAAAATTAAAAAAAAAAAATCAACCTAATACTATTATATTCTATTAAGAGTGAAATTGAGTTCTACTTAAATTTAAGTAGAAAAAACAAACACCATCTAAATTGAAACAAACTTTTAATCGTGTCAATCTAATACTAAACATTGTGTTTTTAGACATCCTAACATATCATATGAAGATGAATACAAGTGTACATATAGAGGTTTTCCAACAAGTTTGCTCCAAAAACCATAATAAAGAGGTTGATTTGACACTTACAAGTAACCTTACTAGAAAAAAAATGGTTTACAAACTCAATTGAAGCACCATATATTGCAAGGGTAATTTTATAATTTATCCTACACACAAACATGCAAATGTATATATATATATATATATATAAATTTGGAAAATGTTGTTAAGTGGCATACATAAATTTAAATGGCATATATAAATTTGACCTTGCAACACAAAAATTTGAATGTAAGCAACTATAACAGAAAATCACTCATTGATCAATTCCATGGATGCTGATAAAATTCTAAGAGGTAATAAAGTTATCTACTATCAAAGTCTAAAAAACAAATATCAAATTAAATTTCTCAACACTTTGTTCATATTTATGACCCGAAAAAGAATTCTCCAACTTTATCATTGCTAATAAGACGCAAAAGATATCAAACTTCCAATAAGAAAAGGCCAAAAGTACCGCAAGCTGTCTAGTTCATTCTTCTAATGAGCTCATTGATGTAATTTTCACGGTTTCCAGCATCTCCTCCTTCAACATAGTGATTCCTCTTCTTCTTCTTCAAACCACCCAATGGTGCCTTCAGTTTAAATGCCATAGGAAGTTGTTGGCCTCCTTAAAATGAAGTCCAACAGTCATGATCTCATGAATAAGATCTTCCATGCAAATAATACCAAACTTCCCCAAAGCCTATCATCACAAAAGTAGGTTAGCAACAAGATATAGCAAACAATCACTCATAGAAAACCAAGATACAGAATGACATAAAAACCTGTTCCACAATGGAGTTGTCGGTCAAGGCAGTTCTCTGCTTGTTCAACTTTCCGTACCCCCTCTTGTAAATCAATTCTCGCACACTCTTCAAATTGGGGTACCTAAAATATTTGAAATATAAATACATTACAAATGAATACTATACAAGTTTAGACTTTTTATAGGATTTTAAGAAAAACAAAGAGTGAGATACTTACCCATAAGTCACATAAGGCTCAACCCTGTGCAACATGTTCATTGTTGCTTCGTTCACTTTAAGAAACACCCCATTGAATATCTGTATTCAAAGAAGTGAATGAGAAGATCTTATGTCATCAAAGAACACTCCATTTTTCTAATGGGATAGCTTGCTTAGATTAGTAAGCTCATGATAAGAGACATTATATCCTCCTTGATGATGCATAACTAATCCATTTGACATAAAACTAACAATGTTCAATCACTAAGGAAGCAGTTTGTTAGATGAACTAATGATTCACCATCCAAAATAGCATCAAGAATACAAGTTTGGGATATTTGATCCTCGATACATTTAATTCAGCTTCTTGAGTACTATAGTTAGGCATTGATTTTCAACGTTTCAATCTAGATTATTTGCTCTCACTAGACAATTTATTTTGGTTAATGAAAATTGTAGTTTGTCTTCACCATTTGAGTGTCAAGTGTGTTTTATGGACATGATATGAATGCTAATGGGCCACAGTTCCATAACCTATCTCAGAAGCAACATGGTACAGTATCATGCATTGTACCTGGGCATAGCTAGCTGGTAAATACTGCCACTACTGTCAGAGTCTACTATCAAAAGCGTAGAAAAAATACAGATAATACCATATATCAAAAGCGTAGAAAAAATAGCTAGCTGGTAAATACTGCCACTACTGTCAGAGTCTACTATCAAAAGCATAGAAAAAATACAGATAATACCATATATCAAAAGCGTAGAAAAAATAGCTAGCTGGTAAATACTGCCACTACTGTCAGAGTCTACTATCAAAAGCGTAGAAAAAATACAGATAATACCATATCTGCCCAAAGTTTTCATCACAGCTGCACTCATCAGATTCAAACAAACAACCAAACAAACAAACAAACAAACAAACAACCAAACAAACAAACAAACAAACAACCAAACATACAAACATACTACATACATACATACATACTACATATATATATGATACAGTAAGAAAACAATTCTGATTAACAATGCAAGAACTAGCAATACTACTCCTAAAAAGGGCACCCTGGTGTTCAACCCCAATTCCCTACCCCACTATATCCTTTGAAAAGGAATATCTATATAAGATATGAGAAGAAACTTAACGCTGTCAAGCACAAAGCATGGTTTTAGATTTATAACGGACATTTATTTCTCATTTCCAGATGCAGTGGTTTGACATCTAACCTGTCTCAAGCACAAGAGCTGCAAAATCCTTCTCGTCTTCAGGTGCATAGCATTGATACTGAAAGTTCCAGAGTGAACAGGAATGAGAACCAGAATATTAATATGAAAGTAAAGGTATCAATGGAAATAACTATAGTCCAAGTGCATACCCACAGATACGAATAATAAATAGAAGTTTAACCTCTGGATCAACGTAAAATCCACCCTTCAGCTTAGCCTCATGCTTCAATTGCATCAGCTCCTTTTGCTGCATGAAAAATGTCTCATCTATTAGTTAAAACTACCCACATCTTCATGAGTAAAACAGGAAAAAAAATACATGAGACAAAACTATGAGTACCTGCTCCTCATACTCCTTTGCATACTGCTTAGCTCTACTGTAAATCAGTTTCCCATTCTCAGCATTCTTCTTCTTTTTCGCCTCAACCTCTTGCTTCTTGCCAATGTCCATTCTTCGCTTCTCTTCTGTTTCTTCAGCACAGACTCTGGAATCACTGGTCCTCCCTTGGCTTCCTCTTCACCCATCTCTATACCAAGCCAAAAACCAATCAAATGACAAATTCTATATTCATCAGACCTTTTATAATTAATAAGCACTACAAAGACAACAAAAGCTCAAAAGTGATATGAATACATCAAAAAGAGAAGGACCAATGTTTTAAATGGCTAAAGATGATCTTGAGGCATTTTGTCTAAATAAGGTGAGACTTAAGCCTGATGGAAAATGAGGTGTAAGCCTCAACTTAAACAAATAAATAATAAAAATTCTCAAAAAAAAAAAATTAAAATGTATACTCATAAAGTCACAAGAAAGTTAAATAATAAAAAACACAAATTTCCTAATGATTTGTTTTTAGGTAAACAAATTTTATAATGATAAGACTAATTATTTTTCATTGTTAATAGTTCTAATTTAATTCTTTTTTTCTCATTAAATTTAGCTTTCTCTCATGATTTTATCAAAAATAATTTTCAACATTGCTATTACTAGCACTAATAGGACCCTCCAAGGACCATTATTATATTCAATTGCTATATTATCCTCCCCATTAGTGTTAATATCCACTCATCTTTCTTCTTCTTTATCCACCAATTGTAGTGGTATCTTTTTAATCTATCAATAATTAGATTAGATTATATATGAGATCAACCATTAAAAACATCAATTCCCTTATTCTTCTCAATCACTCTTTTTCCTTTCAATTTAAAAGATGGGATAATTTCACTCACCTCCCTCCAGATTTTAGCTAAATACAGTTAGTCCCCACTAGTTTGAAAATTTGTCAAATACCTCCCTTATTTTGAATTAGAGGGGAGGTGAGTGAAAACAACAAATGATAAAGGGAAGGGAGGTATTTGATGAAATTTCAAACCAACAAGGACTAGGTGTATATAGCCAAAACCTCAAGAGAGGTCAATGAAATTAACCCTTTAAAAGATTAATTAGAAATCATCTAAGATCTTATTTTGTAAAAGGCTTAACCAAGTAGGGACCCAATACAAAACTCATAAAATCTCTATCAAAAGTTCACAAAAGCATAGATTATAGACCCATTAAAACTCATTGAAAATTGAGACTTAAGCCTCTTATAAAATATATAACAAAAGCTCATAAAAGCTGAAGACCCTTTGGATATTGGAGGCTTAGATAGGGTGAGGCCTAAGCCTCAATTACCCTATTTAAGGCTATAGCCCCAAGGCTAATTTGTAGAGCCTTGATTTGAGGCTAGCCTCAAGGTGTAAGCCTCAACAGCCTTTTAAAACATTGAGTAGAACACAAATTGGCCGCTGCAAATATGTACAAAAATTTTGAAAATTAATAATAAACTAGATTTATTTGAGATCAAAGAAAGTTAAAAACCAAACTATTCTAATTCGATTATCTCTCTTTTTCAGTTCATTTTTTTTCAATACCAGAACATACTGAAATATAATATTTAGGGCTCCTTTTTCTTTCCCCCACTTTCTCAACAACCAAAGGAACTATACCAATTAAAGATTATTAGAAGGAGTAATTTAGTCTGAAACCCTAGATTTCCCTATAACCAGCATTTACATAGAAAAAGAAAACGGAAATCCTTAAAAAGCCATTTTCGGCTAACTTGATATAAACATCTGGTTTAACTTAGGAGAGCTCACATTTTCTGGAAAAACAGAAAATTGAATATTCAAACTTTTGTCAGGCACCAAACATACATGAAGAAATCACTGACTGGAAAGCAAAACAAAGAAACGCATTACCCTAGATTCACCAGAAGAAAAATCAAAGTCGATATTTCAGTGAGATGTAGAATGTGTAAAACTCAGATGGACAACATTAATAAGCAATTTTTTGCAGATATACGCAAAGTCTAAACTACAAGCCCATGTTTGGGGCCAAGAAAGTACAGGATAATAAAGGAAGTGAGATTGAAATTTCTCGGTCGCATTTGTATTCTTCTGGAACCAAACCAGAACATAAAACAATACAAGATCCAAGGTTTTGTCCCTTTTTTCAGGGGCAAACAAATGAACAATCACTTAGAGGTAAACTCCAACTACAAAACCATGTTTGGATGCCAGGAAAATCGAGAGAAAAAAACAAAAGGAAACTGAGATACCTGAAATCTCTCGGTTTAAATGAACATTTTCATTCGTTTAGGAACCAAACCAGAACAGCCTAAAACATAACAAGATCAAAAGTCTTTCAACTGCTGTTCTATTTTCTCGGGAATCAAACAAGAAACAATCACTTCCACCAACTTCATTCGAGTAGGAACCAAAACAAACCCACAAAAACCGTAATAAGATCCAAAATTATGCATTTCCTTCCATATTTTCTAAGGAACCAAATGGAAAATAGCTTCTACTCACCGAGAGTGGCCGCTGTGATGAGTGGAGAAGATAGGAGTCTTGAGAATCAGAAGCAGTCCGAAGAGGAGAGTGAAAAACTAGGGTTTTGTAGGGTTTGTTTGTGGCATTGTATTTAGTCATCCAACGGCTCACATTTCTTTTCAGGGAGAGATTAGATCCTGGCCGCAGGATCTGGGGGTTGGATTTACAAATGTGTTCGTCGGGGATAAAATGGGCCGGGTCCCGTATCCGAGTCCGGATGCATTATCCTGTGTATGGATCTGGGTATTGTTCGGCCCAAATCTCAAACCGGTTCAACTTAATCAATTTGAATGATCAACTCATTTTAGTTTAGTCCAACTTAATCAGAAAATATCAATTTTCAACCCGATGTGATGTGAGGTGTGGTGGATTTCCAATTTAATCAATTTCACTTTACTTGAAATTATAATATGATCAGATTAATGTAAGAGTCTAGCATTCATAACCAATCAATCATTCAAAGAACTTGTCATACAAAATTTTTAAAAAAGAGTTGTTAACTCACATTTGAAAAGCAATTTTTTTTTAGTTAGTGTTCGTGACAATGCTTTTATTTGAAATATTTTTTATTTTTTAAGAGTGCATTTGGTAGTAATTATCGAATCACTGCAAAACGCACTTGGTTTTAGGAAAATTACCTTTTAAGTGTTTTTCCAACACATATTATAAATTCCTAAAATTTATCAAACACTTGATTTTTTTTTTTAAAAAAAAACACCTTTTAAACTAAAAGTATTTTTTTAGAGTGCATTTGGTAATATTTATCTTCAAACTATTTTTAATAAAAGTGTTTTTTCCTAAAAGTTTAGTTATCAAGTATTTCTTTAAGAAATACTGTAATGATTTTTCAATGGTATAAAAGTGTTTTTTTAATTTTATTATAACATCTAATTTTCTTTTCAAAAACACTTCCTAAACTAAAAATACTTTTTAAAAATGTTTCCAACAAACTCTTAAAAATATGGTCTGACGGACTCTTATTTCCTATAAATTATAATCCATCTATACTATTTATAAAACTATGAGATGTTTTACATCTTTTGTTTCTCAAAAATACCCTTATCAATTTCTCTTTTTTCAAAAATACCTCTCAATCCATCATTTATGTATGGTGTTTGTAACATATCCTATAATTAAAGCAAGCCCAAGTCTTAAATAAAAAAATATATAAATAAATAAATCAATTTACTAGTTTATTCCAAGCATATAATTAAATTGGTTAGAAATTTATGGATTTTAAAATTATTTAATCTTTATATAATTTATTTTTTTAAATCTATTTTTACTTTTCTTTAATTTTTCTTTTCTTCCACTTTTCCTCTTTATTTTTTTTCCCTCACATCTTTTCTCAAATTTTTTGGGAACCACACATTAACTTAGGGAATTTGAAACAAAAGAAGCTAAAGACTTCATGAAAACATAATTATTTTAAAATGAGAATTTATAAATACAAGTGGCAGCAATTTTACTAATTAAAACTATCATAAAATAAATTTATCAAAAAAATCCAAATAATTTTTTAAAAGAATTAAAATTCATCATTTTTATTAATAAAATATAAGAATAAATAAACTTCAAAACTTAAAAATAGAAAATATTAGTTTCTACCCAAAAATCCATCATTATATGGATATCAAATATAAAAATAAAATAAATAGAAAACAATGAAAATATTAGAATGTCTTTTTATATTTTTTATGAGTTTTAATCAATTTTAATTTCATTGAAATTTTTTATTTAAAATTTTAATATTTTCAAAAAATCTAATAATCGATATTTTCATAATTTATGAAATTTTAATTTATACACTTCTCTTAGTAAAAAAATAAAATAATATAAACAAAAATTAATCCGCACCCAAACCCAAGCCCAAGCCCCGGCCCCGTGTTGATGGTCAGGGTCACCCATCCCATTGTCACCCAAAGTCCAAGCCTCCCATTTTAAAGCACTCGGTAAAGAAGGTGTACTAAAATATTTCAAGTAAATTCCAAGGACCTTTCCGTAAATTCGAAAAACTCCTCCCTGTGAGAATAATTATACAAATATAAAAAATGGTTAAAAATAAAATTTTAAAGATAAAGTTATTTTTAAAATATATTTAAGATCATAAAAAAATATTAAAAATATTCCAAATTTTCAAACAAACTTTTATTCTAAAAAACATATTAAACCATTTTGAAAAATATTCCTAAACAAACCCAAAACACCTAAATTTGATTTTAGAAATATGTTTCAATGACAAATTATAATTTTTTTTAATTTAATTTTAAAAAACTTTTTTCTCTTTTCAAGCGTAATCATCAAATAGACTATATAACTCTATTTTCAATCCATGCAAAATGATAAAAATAGGGTTTAAAAATTAAATATAATTTTTAAAATTGTTCTAATACAACTCTTAACCATGAGTCAAATATTTACCCACTTGAATTTTGAAGAAACATATAGATTAATGTTTTTTTTTTCAAATGTTATATTGTGAAAGCATTTCTATTTAATTAAAATTTTTAAAAATATAAAAATTTATTTTATAAAATTATTTTTAAAATATAGTTTTACCAACATAAAATCCAATGACACGTTGGCAACAAACTTTATCTATTTTTAAATGTAAAAATTACACTCTTTCCAAACCACTGACTGCAACTTATAAAATTTCCTTCTTGAACTTGGGAAAGCTGCTTGAAAGTTCTCATTGGGCCCAACTAAATTATTGGACTGGACCAAGAACCAGCCCATCCCAAGTAGGTTGATAATGAGCCAGGACATTTGAGTCTAGAGATCATGTATTATACATGAGCCCATCCCATACTTGTTTTTTCCCATTCCTCCTCTATCATCACTATTATAAACACGAAAAATCGACAGGTCATTCAAAATAAATGGTAAAACTTAGATCGTTAAATAAGGATATAAATAAATGAGATTGATATACAAAGTATAATACCTAAAATATATATGTGACATTTTTTGTTAGTACCACTTTTCGATATGTATTGATTCAGTATTATAACGGGCCCCAAAAAACTTTCTTGAAATGGACTTTATAATGTAGATAAAATAATTATTAATTTTATGATTTAAATTTGTTAATTATTATTACAAGTTGTTTTATTGATGTTTGAGATTCATGAACATTATGTATAAATTTTGAAAATATGGATTGTATAAATTTATTTTGATGGGAAGTCTCTATAATTATTATGAATCGCGTTTGACTTTCTACCATTATTTATTTTCTACCATTTTGTATATCTTTAGAAAACGTCATTTAAAATTATGGGAAGATTCGAGCTTGAAGCCTCTTTTCATATCATAAAGAAATTTCCTTTAAATCTTTTAAGTGTAAAGATTTTAGACTTTCGAAAGCTATTCTCAAGTTTTTAAAAAGTTTCATGCATTAAATAATTGCAATTCTAAAAAAAATTTAAAAAATCAATGGAAATTATGGATGAACCAAGTTTTACAAAAAATAAGAATGAGAAAGAGAAATGAAATGGAATTTTCTTTTTTCATTTTCATTGTCATTGTTCCAAACAGGCCCTCAAATAATCCATAAGATGTCTCCATCTTATATAATTCAATACTTAATCCACTGCAAGAACTAGAAAAAATAGGTAACGCCTTAAAAATACATTTTGACAATGATTTCAAAAAGCATTTTTTACTTTTCTAATACTCGAAAGATAAAAACTTTCAAGTATTAGAAAATATGGGAGCGTTTCCGAAAATCACTACGACTCTTATATTAATCTAAACAAAAGATAACTACCACTTGAAAATGGTGTCGAAATTGGTTCCACAAATTAAATCCAAATAGATTACTAAAAAATTATTTAAAAAATTAATATTTAAATTGTCTTAATTGCATTTTTATATTATTTTTAATGTCATTTAAAAAAATTAAGCTAATATTTACATTGTCTTTAATTACACCTTTTATTATTTTTAATATTAGCATTCATGATTGGATTTTATGATGTTGATTTTAACAATCAAGTTTAAATGTTACAAATATAATATTCTTCTTTTAAAAAGAAAAAAGAAACAAACTCTACAAGTCAATTTTTTTGTGACAAATCATTCCACTGGCAATTTTCTTTCTTTTTCCCATAATTTTCTTTCCCACGTAACAAGACAAAGTTTCATTTGTTCTATTTTTGTTTTATGTGGAAATTAAGAGAGAAAAACCAACTTTATTCCCACGTCTATTTCAAACTTATCAAATCAAGCATATTCTTTACGTTACGTTCACTCAACAAAATAATTTAAATGCTCCTGATAAAAAAGAAACTAAACTTCCTTCTAAGAAATTTACAATTAAAAATAATATTTTTTTAATAAGAAGAATTTTGTTTCCAACGGGTAACCCAAATATAGTGATTATTCGATATTAGTATATTGATATATATTCAACACTTATATACACAATTATGAACTATATTTAACTAAACATTAACATGTCAACTAAGAAATATCAATTTTTCTAATAACCCAAAGAAGCTTGCCATGTAATTCATTTTGAGCCAAATTTGGAACTTCTATCTTTTTCCAACTCTTCCTTAACAATTGAAAGATACTGCCCCTGAGATTCAAATTCCAAGATAGATCTAAGTATTGCAAATTGAGTAGCTCACCAAGACCAAGTGGAATTCTCTCATGTAATTGATTGTAACTTATATCAATGGATACAAGGTTGCTGACATTTAAAAGCCATTTAGGAAACTTGGAATTGAATTTATTGACGTTGATGGCTATAACAACAAGTGAAGTAAAATTAACAAAGCTTGGAGATGGAATTAAGCCAAAGAGGCTACAACTATCTAGATGCAACTCAATTAAAATTGGAAGCTTGTTTAACACCTCAACCCATTAACTTCCTACCAATGAAAGGTTAACATATTATGCACCAAGATACTTCAAGGAAACAAGACCAATCATCCATTCAATATTTTCAACAAATAAATCATTAGAATATCCAAAATTCATATAGATAGGATACTCGAAAAAAAGATCGAGATATTGCAAGTTAGAAAGATTCCCTAAATTTGAAGGAATTACTCCACTGAACCCAACACTAGATAAGTTTAGATATATTAAATTCCTCAGAGACCTAAACATGGAGAAACACACCACAACATGGAGAATTGCAACTTGGACAAACGCAGGGTAATTTAGTCTCTATTCCTCTTATTGAGCCTAAGAAGATGGCCATGCAAGCTATGGGATCATCCATAATCACTTTCTTCTTAGATGCATTCCATAACACAAGATTTATCTCATCCAATAAGACACAGAAACCGTATTCTTCCTTTAATTTGTATAACCCCATCTAATGGAGCTATTTGGCCAAAATTCTGATACACAACTTCAACCATAATATAATGCCCAACTTTTTGGCCCTGCATTTGTTATGACATCATGAGGTTGCATCAAGGACCAAAACTGCCTACAACTTCTGCGATTCATGTATGATTCAGGACACCAAATTGTATGCAGCATTATCGGGGTATTGTATGTTCGTCCGCAATATTCTCTAGGAAATCAACAGTAACAGTGAAAAATTTTCCAAAATCGTCAGCAACAAATTGAATACCCTAAATATGGTTGCACTATTCGATCACAGTCCCGATGGCAACTACCCAGGAGTTCAGACACGTCTTCAAGCTAAATGGTGGCTATGGGTATGCTGGGGTCGTCTTGGGTAATGATGAGAGGCCGAATGAGAGAGGTTTGCCAGCCATGACCCAACCACGAGCTGCTTTTGGTTGAATTATGCTTATAGTCTGAAGAGCATGGTATGGAGAGAAAGGAAAGTGAGGATCATAGAGGGAGTATGATAGGTTTGAAATTGAAGGTAGGGGGTGTGAGGAATGATTGTTGAATATGGTGATGGGGGACAAACTGATGGTTCAGGCTACTAGAGTTAGGGAACTGGCTTGGGCTCACATGCACAATGAACTGAATTTTTATCTCATGTACAGACCACTAGATAAGTAATTCACCAAGAATTTCACAATTCCACTTTCAGTATATTCAAAAGTTGAAATGGATCCTTTTGGGTGAAAAGCAGTAACAATTCTAGCAGTCAATAGATCTTCATACTTTTTTTGTTCTAATATTGAACCCAAATCTTGGATTGCCACTGGAGAGCTCTTTCTCACTGACCATCCTGTTTTGATTTCAATAGACCCATCCGATGATTAAGCCTCCTTCTCAACCAACCATGCATGTGTACAAGTTGTTAACAATCCTACGAAAACAACACCATTTGGCTTTACTAGATTTACTGGCTTCATCTGCATGTCTATACATTAGGAAATCCCAGGGCATCTACAATACTAATTTCCCCACTTTGGCTCACAACTAGCTCTATGTCATCATCAAGAGCATTGTTCTCCAAAAGCGCCAATTTATGATTCTCAAACTAATTTAATGCATGATTCTAAATAGTATGACCTAACTCATTATCATGATCATCAACATCATTACGGATTTCCTCTTATAGGACACAAAAACACAGGACTGACCCACTTCATTTCCAACACCTAAAGGGGTAATAATCAACTTATGCTCACTTCCTCCTTAGGGTGCAGTCTGAAATAGTGAGCCCAAAGCCTAAGGAACCCAAGCCATATATTTACCATTCTCTGGTAACCCATGTTCAACCGGTGCCAATTCACTTTTCCCATGAAACAACAATCACATTAGAGTCACTGAGTCTGCTATCTTCTTCCAAATTTGGGTCTCGAGCTTCAACTGCATTCAAAAGCCCTTCTCTAGCATAGTCAACTGGTGATGTACATACTGATATGCACCTAAAAACACACATAGGAATATAAAAAGACAACCAAGAAAACAAAGTACGAAGGATGAAACCAGAATGAACTAGTGAAAGTCACGTTTCATGTTTTGATCCACAGGCTTGGATGTAGGTGAGTGAACCAGAATGCATCCCATGGAAATGAAAACAAAAGCAAGACTTCCACGTGATGTACAGTGAAGCTAAAACAAAGTTGTGTTGCTCTCAAATCACCCCAAAGAAAATGAAAGAGATAGCAACAATAAACCCATAAACCAAACAGGAATCATAAAACTAAACACCTAGTCAAGCAATCCACATAAAATATCGAGAAAAGAGAAAGATACCATATAACAATGAAGAAAAACAAAGGATCCATGGCAGTCATACCTGAGGATGTTCTTCATAAGCAATGTTGACCCCTTTCAGCAAGCTTTCTCTTCCTCAAACTCAAGCAAGACCAATCGGTTCCCTTTTTTCCCTCCCTGACTCTTCTCTGTAAAACTCTTTCTCTATTGGTTCTCTCACAACTTTCATTCCTTTCCTAAGACTCCTCTCAAAAATCTCGCTAAAACCAGCTCATCCCTCAACCTTGAATATCCTCCTCTAGTAAAAATTTCTTTGTAGTCTTCTCCCAGCTCCACTCTACTCTGCCCCTTTTCTCATTTTCTCTATGTACTTTCTCACAGTCCCCGTTTCTCTGTTGGTTTTCTCTTCCTTCTCTTATCGTCCAAGCCTCTCTACACCTCTACCCTCCCTCACAACTCTTTGCTCCCTTTTTCTCTTGCTCCTTGTATTTTTCTTGCCCTTACTTAAGACACCCCCAAAAGGAGAGCATATCCCCTCTGATACATGTCAAATAACTCTCCTCAACACCCAAAACAATAAGGTATGCATGAAATTAGAAAACAATAGAGAACATAAGGTATGCATTTTATAATCTTTTAACCCAAAAATACTAATTTATATGTTTTTATTATGCATTAATTCATTATATTATTTATTGAAATAATTATTATTCATTTATTTTATATTTATTTTTTATAGTTTAATATTTTTTTAACTAGATAAAAATTTAAGTGAATTTTTAAATTTTATAACTATAATTTTTCAAATATTAGTATTCATTTTTAACAAAAAAGAATTAAAATGTTTATCTAAAAATTAATAATTCAAGAAACTTTGATAAAGGATAAAAATAAATGTATTTAACAAAAAATAGAGTATAATTTTGTTTAAAAAAATGTATTAAAAAAATAATTTTAACTTTGTGCTTTCACAGAATCCCAACAAAAATTAATACACAAGAAACTCTTATTTACATAAAATTATTTTAATTTTTTTTTTTTAAAAAAAATTACATATGGTAAACTAAAAGAATATTTAGTAAATTAAAAATAGTATTAAATTATTAAACAAAATTTTAAGTCCTAATTAATTTTAAAAATAGTATTAATTTATATTTAAATATTAAATATAATCTCATCAAGTCCTAATTAATATAACCACTATATTATTTCAGCGCAATCGTTTTGCTTTTCAAAATTATTGCCAATGATATTAGAAGATTAAAGATTTATTATCCACAATTGTAAATTATGAAGACATTGAAAAGTTATTTTAAATCCAAATATGGCATAGTAGGGTCATTAATATAATTGCTTCCAATTCATTTTCTTACACATACATTATATATGTCTTGCCATTTAAGTAATCCCTTTTGACTTCAAAGGAAAATGATATTAAAAAATAATATGATCCAACCCACAGACTTGATTCCTTTTAAGTCCCCCACTAATGAGAAACATAGACATGCAATAACCTTATTATAATAAATTAGTTTTTTTTTTCTTATACAAATATCTAATAACTTAATTTAAAATTAAATCATAATAATCCATTTTTTCTTATTGGGTTGGGTATGATGTGGGTGGGCTTCGGTTGGGTGTGGGTGAGGGGAGGAAGATGGGAGGGTTGGCTTATGACATGTGCCACGAGAATAAATCAATTTATTAAAATATTAATATTTATCTTTTATAAATTTTACTAAAATATTATCATCTTTTTTAAAAAAAAGACATAATTTATATTTTTTTGTTATGTATGTGGTTTATTGAAATATTTATTTTCTATTTATTTCTTATAATTTAATATTCTTTTTTAAAGTACATAAATATTTGTGTGAAGTTTTAAAATAGTATAATTCATAGCTAAAATATTAGAAAAATAAAATAAAATAAAATAAAATTTCAAAGGCCCCAAAGTTTCCAGAAAATGGTCCCCTTAGGGAGGCAAAAAATGCTTCATAAAATTTATATATGTTAAAAAAGGGCGGCCCAAAATTGGCCCAGAAATTAGGCCTAGAGATGGGACCCATAAGAGAGCCCAAAAGGCTAGCTGGTGGGGAATACAAAACTAAAAAAATAAATAAAAAGGGCCAAACTGGCCCAGCCCAGGAAAAGAATTGAATTATTTTTACTTTATTTGTAATAATAAAATTATTATTTTTAATTTATTTTTATATTTTATTAAAAACTATTTATTTTTAATTCAGTTATAAAAATAAAGTTATTTTTTTTATTTGTAATAAGAAACAAATTAAATTAAATTTATATTATACAAATTAAATTTACAAAATCAAAATAAAGAATTAATTATAAAAACAACTTACATAAATCAGTTTTTTGTTTTTTATTATTTTAAAGTGTTTAAAAATAATTTACATAAATTTATTTATTTGTTGGAATAATTTTTTATTCCATTCTCATTCCAAACATGATAATGAATGAGATGTTCATTTTCACTCCTTATTTTGCATATCAAATATGATAATGATGAATATATTTCAATAAATTTATAAATTTTATTTTACTAATATTTTAATAAATCTATAAATTTTAAAACTTAAAAAATAAATACAAATTTATTGATTTATTAAAATATTAATATCTATTTTTATTATTTTTATTAAAAGATTACCATTTTCTTAACAAAAAAATACATAATTTATATTTTTATTATATATGAAAAGTTATCATCTATTTAATTTGTTTGAAAAAAAAAAGTAAATTTTTCTTTCAAGAATTATAAATTTTAGCCATTTTTCTTAATAATTAATCAAGTTTTTGAACTTGGGAAAAAAATTTTAAAAATGGAAAAAAGAAAAAATATTATAATATTATAATATTACGTTCATATTCTATTTAAATATTATAAGCTAGTGGAAACATAAATGAAAATTACATATTTAAGAGAATTCAAAAATTTTAAATTAGAACCAATTATTTTTAATTTTAGGGGCTATTATAAATTCTACTAGCAAAGAGAAAAGATGGTGTGTTTTTCTTAGTAGCAGTTAAACAGGCTATAACATTGAAAAATCACAACTTATATTAACAAAAAATGGAACTAGGATGCCCATGGCAAATCCCAAGCCAACGCTCAAGTAAAACCATTGATCAACATAACCACCATCATTTTTGTCACTAACAACACTTTGCCTTTTATTTGGATCTTCATCTTGGCATTTTGTGGCCAATGGAGCTCCACATAGGTCAGGGTTTCCCACAAAGGCCAGCTCGGTGAAGGTTATCATTTGCCCTATAAAGGGGATCTTACCAGAGAAATTGTTATTTGATAGATTCAAATAACTCAAGAATGATAATGAGGCCATGCTTGAAGGAATGGTGTCGGAAAGCCAATTGCTTGACAAATCAAGAGATGACAATTGTCGCAACATTGAAATGCTTTCAGGAATTTGGCCAGTGATGTGATTCCTCGACAAGTTCAAAAACACCAAACCAAACAATTTTGTTATTCCTTGGGGAAACTCTCCACTTAAATTATTGTCGGATAGGTCAATGCCTACAACAAGAGAAAGAGTCTTGGTATATTCAAGACTTTGGCCTTTGGCAATCACAACCAATCGTTCTTCATACAAGGAGATGGCAGTCACATTTAACCCATACATAATCAATTGCTCTTGAGCCATGGCTTTAAGCTCAACCAAAGTGATTGGAATTTTACCCATCAGATTGTTTTGTGCAATGTCTAAGACATGCAAGGAGCTTAAATTTGAAAGCTGGGAGGGAAGTCTTCCACAAAACACATTCGACCTCAAGTTGAGTATTACCAGATTTACGAAAGCAGCTCCAATCCATGCAGGAACCTCACCCAACAATTTGTTGTAACTAAGATCAAGAACTTCCAAGCCTGTTAAATTTTGGAAAGATGAGGGAAGCTCCCCTGAAAGCTTGTTGTAGTTCAAGTGTAGTAATTGAAGCAGTTGTAATTGACCCAACGACTTTGGTAGCATCCCAAACAAATTGTTCTTTCCAAGGTTTAGAACCAAAAGGCTAGAGCAATTAGTTATGGTAGAAGGAATGCTTCCAGTCAAATTATTCCTTGAAAAATCAATGATTTCAAGAGAGGTGATGTGTCCCATGGAATCTGGGATGGTCCCAGATAAATTGTTATTTCCAAGGTCTAGAACAATTAGGCCAAAGCAATTATTTATGGTAGAAGGGATGCTTCCAGTCAAATTATTCCTTGAAAAATCAATGACTTCAAGAAAAGAGAGGTGTCCTATGGAATCTGGGATGGTTCCTGTTATTCGATTACCCGAAAGAGAAAGGAAATGCAAGCTGGGTAGGGATTCCCCTATGTTTGATGGGATGGCCCCTGTTATTTGATTATCGGAAAGCAAAAGGTATTCCAAGTCTAACATGGATTCACCTCTACTCAGTGGAATAGGGCCAGAAAATTTATTATCGGAGAGATCTAGAAAAAAGACCCCTTTGATTGAAAAAGGAATAGGTCCTTCAAAGAGGTTGGAACTGAAATCAATCTGTGATTCACCATAAAAATTTAATGAATTTGGTAGCTGACCTTGTAACTGATTGTCGAAAAGATTCAACCATTGCAGATTAAAAGAAATATTCCAAAACCAGTTTGGAATGGGACTTGAAATGCTGCAATTTGAGAAACCAAGATTCTGGAGGTTCTTCTGAGACTGAAGCCAAGCCGGAAATGAAGGACCCAAGTGGCATGAACCCATATCAAGATCATTCACCTGGAAAGGGGGAACCCAATTGGGACTAACATTCAAATGGAAAGAATTGGAGTCCATGTATAGATACTCCAACTTACTCAGATTCCAAAAATGTTGTTCAGAGAGACTTCCACTCAAATGATTGGAAGAAACCTTCAAGACTTGCAGTTGAGAAAGTTGTCCAATACTATCTGGGAGACTTCCACTCAAATGATTGGAAGAAACATCCAATTGTTCCAGTTGAGAAAGTTGTCCAATACTATCTGGGAGACTTCCATTCATCTCATTCAATCCAAGATACAGAGACTCCAGGTGTTGCAATGTCCCTAAAGAAGCAGGGATGGGACCTTCAAATTCGTTACTTGATAAATCGAGTGCCCTAAGATTTTTAAGCTCACCCAACCAGTTCGGCAATTTTCTCATCAATTGATTTTCGTACAAGACTAATTCCGTCAAATTAGGCAAAGGACTTTTTGAACTGCAGGTTTCAAGTCCTTTGATAATCTCAGGTAAACTTCCATTCAAGTAATTACCCCCCAAATCTAGATATTTTAAGTTGCAAAAGTTTCCAATGGAGCTTGGAATTGAACCTGCAATGACCAAGAATAAAAATATGTATTAATTAAAATTATGTAACAAACAAATAATAAAAATAGTAAATAACAAAACAAATTAATTCATGAACAATTAGTTTAAAGAAAAAGTAAGAAAAAATATTAGATTTTTTTTGGGTACTTTTTTTTATCTTTTCTGATAACCATGAAATAAAGTAATGGATTTCACTGTTATAAGACTAGTAGGATTAATCATTGACATTAATTGTTTCTTTAAGGTTGTGTTTGGATAAGCTTCATATGTTTTATTTCTAAACATAGAAATTCATAGAAACTCTAATATAAATAGTAAACTTTACCATAAAAAAATAATAATAATGATGTTCAAAAATTGTTTTAGAAAACATACATATTAGAAATTTTTTACTACCTTAAATTTGTTTAAATTTCAATAACAATATTTAAGAACATGAAATGTCATATCATATTCACTTAATGTTCAATTTTATGGTTTCAATTACTAGTCTCAACCATGAAATGTCTTATCTCAGTATATAAATTACAATAATTTGATATAATAGATGAATTAGTGAGAGAAAATAGAAATTGAAAATATGTAGGAGATGATTGAAGGGTATTTGATGATAAAGATTCTTAACAAACATAAATTGTCAAAATAGGAATTTAATTCTTTTTGGAGATACAAAGAAAGTAAATTTTTAAATTTTAATACAATGTGATTTTTTTAATTTATTAGTTACAAGCTTTTAAAATATAAGTGAATAGTAAATTATAATTATTTAAATTTTATAGGAACAGGAAGTACTTTAAATAAACATAACAATTTAGAATAAAATTTTAATAGAATAATTTAAAAAAAGGTATACCATGAGAGTAAAAAATGGAAAACATTTAATAACTAAATTTAGTAAAATATTAAAACATAAGTGACAAAGCACATCATATATCAATTCAACCATCATATAAATATTCAATTTAGTACATGCTCAAATTATTATCCTCAGGAGCAAAACAAATTGAAAAAATGAGAGTTATGTCAAAATGAAATGAAAACATTCAAAAAATAATTAATATAACAAATGTATAATTATTGGCAATAATAAATAATAAATCATTCATCAACTAATTTAAAGTAAAAAAGGAAGTTAAGGATTAAAAAAAAAAAAAACATACTCCTATAAGATACAATTTTTTTTAATAGTCATGTAGACAAACACTTTTTATAATTACTTGCCTTTACACAAAAAATTGTCAAATAACATTGATACTTCATAAGCATAAATTGTTAAACTACATATTTTTTCTTAGATAAAAAAAGAAACTAAATTTCCTTCTAAGAAATTTAAAATTCAAAATAATTTTTTTTTTAATAAGAAGAATTTTGTTTCCAACAAGTGAAATCAAATATAGTGATTATTTGATATTTGTATATTGACACATATTCAACACTTATATACACAATCGTGAACTATACTTAACTATACATTAACATATCAACAAAGAAATATCAATTTTTCTAATAACACAAAAAAGCTTACCATGTAATTCATTATGAGCCAAATTTAGAACTTCTATCTTTTTCCAACTCTTCCTCAACAGTTGAGAGATACTGCCCCTGAGTTTCCGATTCGAAGATAGATCTAAGTATTGCAAATTGGGTAGCTCACCAAGACCAAGTGGAATTCTCCCATGCAGTTGATTGTCACTTATATCAATGGATACAAGGTTGCTGACATTTAAAAGCCATTCAGGAAACTTGGAATTGAAGTAGTTGGAGTTGATAGCTATAACAGCAAGTGAAGTAAAATTAACAAAGCTTAGAGATGGAAATGAGCCAAAGAGGCTACAACCACCTAGATGCAACTCAGTTAAACTTGGAAGCTTGTTTGCCACCTCAACCCACCGACTTCCTACCAATGAAAGGTTAACATAATTCATACCAAGATACTTCAAGGAAACAAGGTCAGTCATCCATTCAATATTCTCAACAAATAAATTATTAAAATATTCAGAATCAATATCATAAAGATACTCAGAATCAATATCGTCAAGATACTCAGAAGAAAGATCGAGATATTGCAAGCTAGAAAGATTCCTTAAATTTGAAGGAATTGATCCACTAAACCCAGCACTCGATAAGTTTAGATATATTAAATTCTCCAGAGACCCAAAGAATTGAGGAACTGGCATGGCTTTGAATGAGTTGAAACTCAAATCTAGATATTTCAAAGACTTGAGTTTTATCAATGAAGGACTAATTTCTCCACTCAAGTTCATAGAGCTCCAGTTCTCATATACATTCTCACGAGGATAAGGGTTATGAAGATCAATTGAAATGACAAATCCTGTGCCATTTTCGCAACTAATTCCTTGCCAGTAGCAATAAGTGCTTCCTTTCCATGATGAAAGTCGATTGTTGGGATCTTTGAGACCACTTTTGAAGTCGATAAGAGCCTTTTGTTCAGATTGAACATTGTTGTCGATACGGGTATGACCATTACATGCAAGTTCTGTTGTTATGAAATAGAGAATAGCTAAAATGAAACCAAGAATCGAAATTTTCTCCATGTAAATATTCAATTCTCTAGTAAGGAACACCTGTAAAAATTGAATTCCAATATGTAGTCAGCATTTTATTGAATTGAATTAAAATTTTATTTCCAACATAAAAATGAAAACACTGGCAAAATCTAAAAGACAATTGCACAACATAAAGAACTTATTTTAAACAACACATTTAACAAACGTCACCGGTCTAAAAAAATCTACTAATAACATATGTAAATATATATTAAGAAAAACAATTATAATCATCTCAAAGATCAACCTTACTTTGATTGGCGAAAACCTAAATCACTTAGAGTTAGAAGGATTGGATAGAAAAGCATATTAAAAATAATTTACCAATATTAGTTCCTTACTTGAAACTTCTTTCTTGTTTCCCTTGCTATTTCAATTCAACAAAATATATAGAAAGTGGTTTAAAGCAATGACAATGATAGCCTCACTTCTTTTTGTTTTTAGTATTATTTGAGTTGTATCATATTAAATTCTAATTGAGTGGAAAATGACTTGAATCTTTGCCTCACCACAAAAACCAAGTGCCTTGATTGAAGACCTTGACTTGGACAAAAAGGAAAAACTAAAAAAATAAAAAATAAAAAGGTGTGGATAGAAAGACCATGACTTAGCACTAAGTCAAGGTCAATAAGATTAAGATAAACATGAAAATTCATTTATGAATTAAAAAAATTATACTAATTCTAAGCGCTAAAAAATCTTAATTGGAGGAAACAAAAAATGTAAATCAAGGTATTAGGAATAAGTTAAGAGCTGAGATCATTTTGCATACAAAAATAGTATTAAATCCATAAGGTTGTTTGGTGGTGTAATTTAGAAATTTATAGCATTATTTGACCTTTTTGTTTGAAAACAATTTTTAAAACCAAAGTTAAATAGAGAACAATTTCCAAAAAACAAATAAAAATTTTGTTCACTTGTTTTTAAAAGCAAAAGATAAACATAAAGAAATAAAAATAATTTAAAAAATCATAAAAACAAATAAAGTAAACACGATCTCTTTCTTTTTTCATTTTCTCTTCACCAACCATACCAAATATGATCTTTTTCTTAATAACACATTTTTTTTTATTTTCTTTAACTCATCTAAAAAAATTTATCAAGCAAATAGATTCCAAATCAAGTAATATTAAAATATAGGATTTATTCGTTTTCAAAAATAATTTGAAACTCAAAATCTATCCAATTAATACTAAACAGTCATCAAACTCAAAGCTAATCCAATTGATATTTAAAAAAATTCATGAAAGAAAAATTATTATGAATAATAATAATAACAATAATCAAGTCCATAAAAAATGTTATCCACACAAGATAAATAATAATAATAGTAATAATAATAATAATAATAATAATAATAATAAGTTATATAAAAAAATTCTCCATGAAAAATGTTGTCCACACAAGATGATAGATAAGTTTAAATAATAATAACCTTACAACCATATTGAAGGGAAATATCTTTTAAAACATTAAGTCCATGAAAAATATTTTACATAATACATAAGTTTAGTATTCTCAAATTTTTTTTAAATCATGCAAGTCTAACTTGGCCAATAATATTATAAAATTAAATATTTATTATCTGCAAAATTATTTCAAATAGAAATATCCCAAAATAACACCATTAATATAATTGCATCCAATTTATTTTCTTATACACACATAGTAGATTAAACAATATATTTGTCTTGTAACTTAAATAATCACTTTTTACTTCAAAGGAAAATGATATTAGAAACTAATATGATCCAACTCACAAACTTAATTCCTTAAGTCCCGACTAATTAGAAATATACGCATGATATAACCTTATGATAATAGATTAGTTTCTTCCAATTTTTTTTTTATTATAGAAATATCTTACTAGATTTAATGATGGACAATGAATAACCATTTAAATCAAATCATAGGAGTCCATTCTTTTCTTGATCATGATCCATAATAAAGAATATTAACTTTGCATGAAGTGTAGGCTACATTGTAAAGTTTGTCAAGTCAAATAGTCATATGGATAATAAATAACAATTTAAAATCAAATTACAATAGTTTACATTTTTTTTCACAATCCATCAATTTTTTATGAAGTGTAGACCACGTTGTTTAATCATGATCAATAATAAAGGAACTTTTGATCATGATCGATAATAAAAGACCTTTAATTTCTATGTGGTGTTGACCACACTATCAAGTCATAAAGTTAAACCATGCTCAAGTAGAACATCCCTAAAATTAAAACAAAAAACAAAAAAAGCAAAAGACCTAGACTTGGTCCCATTAAGATCATTTTTCACTTTAAAAATAACACTAACAACTTTATATCTAATTATAATATAGGATATAAAGAAATATTTAATAGTGATCAAAACACTAATTTTATATCATAATACAAAATTAAAGGAAATAATCAACTAGTCAATAAATGAATTGATCATTATCTTAAGGACAACTCTACATTATAGTTTTTTTTAAAAAAAAAAAACTGGTAAATAACACCATAATAAATGGAAAATCAATCTTAGTCCACATGACTACTTTTGTTTAAATCGAAATATGTCAAACTAACATCATTAATATAATTGTGTCTAGTTTATTTTCTTATACACACATAATAAATTAAACAATATATTTGTCTTGCAACTTAATTAATCATTTTTAACTTCAAAGGAAAACAGTATTAAAAAATAATATGATTCAACCCACAAACTTAATTTATTTTAAGTCTCAACTAATGAGTAACATACAAATGATATAACCTTTTGATGATAGATTAGTTTCTTCCAAAATTATTTTTTATTATACAAATATATAATAACTTCATTTGCCTAGATTTAATCATGGACAATGAATAACCATTTAAAATCAAATAATAACAACCCATTTTTTTTCTCGATCATGATCCACAATAAAGAATATTTATTTTTCATGAAGTGTAGACCACGTGGTAAAGTTTGTCAACTTAAATAGATAATAAATAACTATTTAAAATTAAATTAATATAGCTTGTATTTTTTTTCATGACATGTCAATTTTGTATGAAGTGTAAACCACGTTGTTTGATCATAACCAATGATACAGGAACTTTATTCTATATGCAGTATTGACCACGTTATCAAGTCAAAAAGCTAATACGTATTCAAGTAAAACATCCTCTAAATTTATTTTTATTTTTATTTTTTAAAAGTTTGCATCTTTTTCATGACCCATCAATTTTGTTTGAATTGTAGGCCACGTTGTTTGATAATGACCGATGATAAATGAACTTTATTTTCTATTTAGTGTTGACCACAATAGATAATAAATAACTATTTAAAATCAAATTAAGATAGTCTATATTTTTTTCATGATACATCAATTTTGTATGAAGTATAAACCACGTTGTTTGATCATGACCAATGATAAATGAACTTTATTTTCTATCTAGTGTTGACCACGATAGATAATAAATAACTATTTAAAATCAAATTAAGATAGTTTGTATCTTTTTCATGACACATCAATTTTTTATGAAGTGTAAACCACGTTGTTTGATCATAACCGATAATAAAAAGAACGTTATTCTATATACAGTATTAACCATGTTATCAAGTCAAAAAGCTAATAATCCATGTTTAAGTAAAACATCCTCTAAAATTTAAAAAAAAAAAAAAAATCTTATCTTTTTCACGACCCATCAATTTTGTATGAATTGTAGATCACGTTGTTTGATCATGACTGATGATAAAGGAAATTTATTCTCTATGCAGTGTTGACCACGTTATCAAGTCAAAAAGCTAAATCGTCTTCAAGTAAAACATCCTCTAAAATTTTAAAAATAATAATAAAATAAAAGACCTTGACTACGTCCTTTTTCTTATTCAGATCATTCTACATCTTAAAAATAAGGAAATAATCAACAGCCAAAAAATGAATTGATTATTACATGTTCAAGTAAAACAGCCTCTAAATTGATTATTACGTGTTCAAGGAAATAACTTCATTTGCCTAGATTTAATCATGGACAATGAATAACCATTTAAAGCAAATAATAACAGCCCATTTTTTTCTCGATCATGATCCACAATAAAGAATATTTATTTTTCATGAAGTGTAGACCACGTGGTAAAGTTTGTCAAGTTAAATAGATAATAAATAACTATTTAAAATCAAATTAAGATAGTTTGTATCTTTTTCATGACACATCAATTTTGTATGAAATGTAAACCATGTTGTTTGATCATAACCGATGATAAAAAGAACTTTATTTTATATGCAGTATTAACCACATTATCAAGTCAAAAAGTTAATCCATATTTAAGTAAAACATCCTCTAAAATTTAAAAAAAAAAATCTTATCTTTTTCACGACCCATCAATTTTATATGAATTGTAGATCACGTTGTTTGATCATGACCGATGATAAAGGAAGTTTATTCTCTATGTAGTGTTGACTACGTTATCAAGTCAAAAAGTTAAACCGTGTTCAAGTAAAACATCCTCTAAAATTTTAAAAATAATAATAAAATAAAAGACCTTGACTACGTCCTTTTTCTTATTCACATCATTCTACATTAAGGAAATAATCAACTGGTCAAGAAATGAATTGATTATTACCTTTACCAAAATGTCTTACCCTACATTATAACTTTTTTAAAAATAATATTAAAAGAAAATTGTCAAATAACACCATAACAAAAGGAATATCGATTTTAGTTCACACGACTATTTTTGTTTAAATAGAATTAAAATAAAAATAGTGAAATATATCAATAATAAAGGAAAATTAATTCCATATAGAAGAAGATATAGCATCCTTTGGTTAATCATTATATCAAGACAATTTTGCACATAATCTACTATTATTCTTTTCTTTTTCATCTATGGTCTAAACATGTCTAACACTCGTTTAAAATCTCAATCGATATTGATGAAAAAACATCATTCAATTTCTAAGCTCATATTCCAAATAAAAATTAAATTTTTTAATTGGTATATTCATATACATACTTGAAAATAAGACTCAATTTAAAGAATTAAGGCTAAATTTAAAAAAAAAATAAAAATAATAAAACATCTAAAATCTTTTAAAGATTTGAGGCAAAAAAATTGTTCACCCGATAACCATCATCTTCTCTTTGTCCTATACAATATCATTACTTAGCCAATTTAGGCACTAAAGTTGTTCTTTTTTTCATTTTTAAAGAGATACACACATATATCATAAATATTATAAAAGATCATATAACTATATGTGTGATAGTCAAACAAGTTTAGACCAAAAATCTTTACATACAACATCCATTCGAAACTTGAACATGGTTTAAACATAACATCAGAAAAAAAAATTTTAAGACTATTGTATTGTTTGTTTTTTAACATAATGTCGAGACTTTATATGATTTTCTTTTAACTTTTTTTTCACTTATTATGCATTTTTTAAAATTTTTTGACTAAATAAAAAAGTTAAAATATTTGGCTTTTTAATACATACTAAAAATAACTATTAAAACAATCCAAATAGGATCTCAGCATGGCCTCACCCTATTAATACTTACCACTTTACAAAAATAAAATAAAATAAAAAATCAACTTAATACTATTATATTGTATTAAGAGTGAAATTGAGTTCTACTTAAAGTTATGTAGAAAAAACAAAAACCATCTAAATTGAAACAAACCTTTAATCATGTCAATCTAATACTAAACATTGTATTTTTAGACATCCAAACATATCATATGAAGATGAATTCAAGTGTACATATAGAGGTTTTCCAACAAATTTGCTCCAAAAACCATAATAAAGAGGTTGATTTGACACATACAATGAATAACCTTACTAGAAAAAAAAGGTTTACAAACTCAATTGAAGCACCATATATTGTAAGGGTAATTTTATAATTTATCCTACACACAAACATGCAAATACATACATATATATATATATATATATATATATATATATATATATATACATTTGATTGTTAAAGATAGATTTCATTCTAAGAGGGTCATATGGAAAATGTTGTTAAGTGGCATACATAAATTTAAATGGCATTATATAAATTTGACCTTGCAACACAAAAATTTGAATGTAAGCAACTATAATAGAAAATCACTCGTTGATCAATTCCATGGATGCTGATAAAATTCCAAGAGGTAATAAAGTTATCTACTATCAAAGTCTAAAAACAAATATCAAATTAAATTTCTCAACACTTTGTTCATATTTATGACCCGAAAAAGAATTCTCCAACTTTATCATTGCTAATAAGAAGCAAAAGATATCAAACTTCCAATAAGAAAAGGCCAAAAGTACCGCAAGCTGTCTAGTTCATTCTTCTAATGAGCTCATTGATGTAATTTTCACGGTTTCCAGCATCTCCTCCTTCAACATAGTGATTCCTCTTCTTCTTCAAACCACCCAATGGTGCCTTCAGTTTAAATGGCCATAGGAAGTTGTTGGCCTCCTTAAAATGAGGTCCAACAGTCATGATCTCATGAATAAGATCTTCCATGCAAATAATACCAAACTTCCCCAAAGCCTATCATCACAAAAGCAGGTTAGCAACAAGATATAGCAAACAATCGCTCATAGAAAACCAAGATACAGAATGACATAAAAACCTGTTCCACAATGGAGTTGTCGGTCAAGGCAGTTCTCTGCTTGTTCAACTTTCCATACCCCCTCTTGTAAATCAATTCTCGCACACTCTTCAAATTGGGGTACCTAAAATATTTGCAATATAAATACATTAGAAATGAATAATATACAAGTTTAGACTTTTTATAGGATTTTAAGAAAAACAAAAGAGTGAGATACTTACCCATAAGTCACATAAGGCTCAACCCTGTGCAACATGTTCATTGTTGCTTTGTTCACTTTAAGAAACACCCCATTGAATATCTGTATTCAAAGAAGTGAATGAGAAGACCTTATATCATCAAAGAACACTCCATTTTTCTAATGGGATAGCTTGCTTAGATTAGTAAGCTCATGATAAGAGACATTATATCCTCCTTGATGATGCATAACCAATCCATTTGACATAAAACAAAGAATGTTCAATCACTAAGGAAGCAGTTTGTTAGATGAACTAATGATTCACCATCCACAATAGCATCAAGAATACAAGTTTGGGATATTTGATCCTCTATACATTTAATTCAGCTTCTTGAGTACTATAGTAAGGCATTGATTTTCAACGTTTCAATCTAGATTATTTGCTCTCACTAGACAATTTATTTTGGTTAATGAAAATTGTAGTTTGTCTTCACCATTTGAGTGTCAAGCGTGTTTTATGGACATGATATGAATGCTAATGGGCCACAGTTCCATAACCTATCTCAGAAGCAATATGGTACAGTATCATGCATTGTACCTGGGCATAGCTAGGTGGTAAATACTGCCACTACTGTCAGAGTCTACTATCAAAAGCGTAGAAAAAATACGGATAATACCAATTTCTATCTGCCCAAAGTTTTCATCACAGCTGCAGTGCTAAGGTATAAGCATCAGATTCTGAGGTGAAACCAATATACATACATACATATATATATATGATCTGATAAAGTAAGAAAACAATTCTGATTAACAATGCAAGAACTAGCAATACTACTCCTAAAAAGGGCACCCTGGTGTTCAACCCCAATTCCCTACCCCGCTATATCCTTTGAAGAGGAATATCTATATAAGATATGAGAAGAAACTTAACGCTGTCAAGCACAAAGCATGGTATTAGATTTATAACAGCCATATATTTCTCATTTCCAGATGCAATGGTTTGACATCTAACCTGTCTCAAACGCAAGAGCTGCAAAATCTTTCTCGTCTTCGGGTGCATAGCATTGATACTGAAAGTTCCAGAGTGAACAGGAATGAGAACCAGAATATTAATATGAAAGTAAAGGTATCAATGGAAATAACTATAGTCCAAGTGCATACCCACGGATACGAATCATAAATAGAAGTTTAGCCTCTGGGTCAACGTAAAATCCACCCTTCAGCTTAGCCTCACGCTTCAATTGAATCAGCTCCTTTTGCTGCATGAAAAATGTGTCGTCTATTAGTTAAAACTACCTAAATCTTCACGAGTAAAACAGAAAAACAAATACATGAGACAAAACTATGAGAGTACCTGCTCCTCGTACTCCTTTGCATACTGCTTAGCTCTACTGTAAATCAGTTTCCGATTATCAGCATTCTTCTTCTTTTTCGCCTCAACCTCTTGCTTCTTTGCCAATGTCCATTCCTCATTCCTCTTCTGTTTCTTCAGCACAGACTCTGGAATCACTGGTCCTCCCTTGGCATCCTCTTCACCCATCTCTATACCAAGCCAAAAACCAATCAAATGATAAATTCTATATTCATCACAAACCTTTTATAATTAATAAGCACTACAAAGACAACAAAATCTCAAAAGAAATATGAATACATCAAAAAGAGTAGAACCAGTGTTTTAAATGGCTAAAGACGATCTTGAGGCATTTTGTCTAAACAAGGTGAGACTTAAGCCTCATGGCAAATGAGGTGTAAGCCTCAACTTAAACAAATAAATAATAAAAATTATCAAAAAAATTAAAATAAATACTCATAAAGTCACAAGAAAGTTAAATAATAAAAAGCACAAATTTCATAATGATTTTTTTATAGGTAAACAAATTTTATAATGATAAAACTAATTATTTTTCATTGTTACTAGTTCTAATTTAATTTTTTTTTCTCATAAAATTTAGCTTTCTCTCATGATTTTATCAAAAATAATTTTCAACATTACTATTACTAGCACTAATAGGACCCTCCAAGGAACATTATTATATTCAATTGCTATATCATCCTCCCCATTAGTGTTAATATCCACTCATCTTTTTTCTTCTTTATCCACCAATTGTAGTGGTATCTTTTTTGATCTATCAATAATTAGATTATTTATGAGATCAGCCATTAAAAAATAGTCATCAATTCCCTTATTCTTCTCAATCACTCTTTTTCCTTTCAATTTAAAAGATGGGTTAATTTCACTCACCTCCCTTGAGGTTTTAGCTAACTACAGTTAGTCCCCACTAATTTGAAAATTTGTCAAATACCTCCCTTATTTTGAATTAGAGGGGAGGTGAGTGAAAACAACAAATGATAAAAGGAAGGGAGGTATTTGATGAAATTTCAAACCAATGAGGGCTAGGTGTATTTAGCCAAAACCTCAAGGGAAATTAATGAAATTAACCCTTTAAAAGATTAATTGGAAATCATCTAAGCCCTTATTTTGTAAAAGGCTTAACCAAGTAGGGACCCAATACAAAACTCATAAAATCTCTATCAAAAGTCCACAAAAGCATAGATGGTAGACCCATTAAAACTCATTGAAAATTGATACTTACGCCTCTTATAAAATATATACCAAAAGCTCATAAAAGCTGAAGACCCTTTGGATATTGGAGGCTTAGGCCTCAAAGCTATAAGCCTCGATAGGGTGAGGCCTAAGCCTCAATTACCCTATTTAAGGCTATAGCCCCAAGGCTAATTTGTAGAGCCTTGATTCGAGGCCAGCCTCAAGGCGTAAGCCTCAACAGTCATTTAAAACATTGAGTAGGACACAAATTGAACGCAGCAAATATGTAAAAAAAATTTGAAAATTAATAATAAACTAGATTTATTTGAGATCAGAGAAAGCTAAAAACCAAACTATTCTAATTCGATTATCTCTCTTTTTCAGCTCATTTTTTTTCAATACCAGAACATATTGAAAAATAATATTTAGGGCTCCATTTTCTTTCCCCCACTTTCTCAACAACCAAAGGAACTATACTAATTAAAGATTATCAGAAGTAGTAATTTAGTCTGAAACCCTAGATGTCCCTATAACCAGCATTTACATAGAAAAAGAAAACGGGAATCCTTAAAAAGCCATTTCGGCATAGCTTGATATAAACATCTGGTTTAACTTAGGAGAGCTCACATTTTCTGGAAAAACAGAAAATTGAATATTCAAACTTTTGTCAGGCACCAAATATACATGAAGAAATCACTGACTGGAAAACAAAACAAAGAAACGCATTACCCTAGATTCACCAGAAGAAAAATCAAAGTCGATATTTCAGGGGCAAACCAGAACATAAAACAATACAAGATCCAAGGTTCTTCCATTTTGTCCCTTTTTTCAGGGGCAAACAAATCAACAATCACTTATAGGTAAACTCCAACTACAAAACCATGTTTGGATGCCAGGAAAGTCCAGAGAAAAAAAAAAAAAAAGGAAACTGAGATACCTGAAATCTCTCGGTTTAAATGAACATTTTCATTCGTTTAGGAACCAAACCAGAACAGCATAAAACGTAACAAGATCAAAAGTCTTTCAACTGCTGTTCTATTTTCTCGGAAATCAACAAGAAACAATCACTTCCACCAACTTCATTCGAGTAGGAACCAAAACAAACCCACATAAACCGTAATATAATCCAAAATTATGCATTTCCTACCCTATTTTCTAAGGAACCAAACGGAAAATAGCTTCTACTCACCGAGAGTGGCCCCTGTGATCAGTGGAGAAGATAGGAGTCTTGAGAATCAGAAGCAGTCTGAAAAGATGGATGGTGAAAAATTAGGGTTTTGTAGGGTTTGTTTGTGGCTTTGTATTCAGTCATCCAACGGCTCACATTTCTTTTCAGGGAGAGGTTAGATCCTGGCCGCAGGATCTAGGGGTTTGATATACAAATGTGTTCGTCGGGCCTCAAATGGGCCGGGTCCTGATCCATTATCTTGTGTATAGATCTCGGTATTGTTCGGCCCAAATCTCAAACCCGCTCAACTTAATCACAAAATTATAAGCTTGAGTTAGGGTTGAGAAATTCTAATATCACGTATTTAACAAATTAAAGTATGTAATTCAAAAATCAATTAAATTTTTTACCCATTTTAAACTATTTGAATAATCAATTCATTTCAGTTTAGTCCAACCTAATTAGAAACTATCAATTTTCAACCCGCTACGAAGGTGGATTTCCAATTTAATAAATTTCACCTTACTTGAGATTATAACATGATCAGATTAACGTAAGAATCTAGCATCCATAACCAACCAATCTCTCTATAAAAGAACTCTCAAGCAATTCCATGAGCTTGTCTTGCAAAATTTTTAAAAAAGAGTTGTTCACACATATTTGAAAAACAGTTTTTTTAGTTAGAGTGTCGGTGACGATGTTTTTACTTAAAATGTTTTTTATTTTTTAAGTGATTTTAGGAAAATTACCTTTTAAATGTTTTTTCAAACCATATTATAAGTTCCTAAAATATATCAAATACTTTATTTTATTTTTTTTCAAAAACACCTTTTAAACTAAAAGTATTTTTTTAGAGTGCATTTGACAATATTTCTCTTCAAACTATTTTTAGTAAAGGCATTTTTTTTAAAGTTTAATTATCAAGTATTTCTTTAAGGAACACTCTAAGTGATTTTTCAATGGTGTAAAAGTGTCTTTTAATTTTTATTATAACATCTAAAATACTTCTTAAATTAAGAGTCCGTTTGGTAGTGATTTTAAGAAATGTTTTTAAATTTTTTAATATTTAAAATTTTTTATCATTTAAGTATTAGATAGACTAAAAATGTTTTTTAGAATCACTATCAAATGTAATTTTAAAGTACTTTTTAAAAAGGTTTTAAACAAACTCTTAAAAATATGGTATGACATACTCTTATTTCCTATGAGTTGTTATACATTTATTTAAAATACAAAATCTTTTTCAATCATTACTCATAAATACTTTAAATGAGAGTACTAAAGAGCTTGTTTGGAATTCAATTTTTTTTTAAATTTGTTTTCAAATTTGAAAATACATTTGGTAATTTCTTGGAAGAAAATTATTTTTGAGAACCAATTAAGAGGCCAGTGTTTTTTGAAACACATATATTAAATGTTTACAGTTATGTTTTAATATAATTTTAGAAAATAATTATACAAATATAAAGAATGATTAAAAATAAAATTTTATGTTGGGATTTTGTTTCTCCTAAATCTTCGATAACAAACCAAAGACGTGATTCGAAATGTGGTCCACATTCATTCCATCAATTTAGGAACGAGGATTAACGTTTGGAACCACATTCACATCACTACCCCATGTTCTATGCACGCTCGAAATAGATTCGATGATGGAGAGAATCTTTAAAAAATGGCAGAGCATTAAAGGGTAGGGTTCCCTAAGCCTTCAATCTCTTTCAGTCTTAAAAAACACCATCTAAGTGGAGGTTGAGAAAGGTTTAGAAGCACCTGAAACCTGTAAAATTGAAGACATTGTTTTAACCTGTAAGAATGGCAATGGCAAGAGGTATGTTTTTTATTTGTTTTGAATTCCGCTTATGATCTAATTGTTATTCAAGGATTGTTATGAGCATGTTTATATTATTTATATCTATCATTTGGTATTAGAGCATGTGTGCCTCTCCCTTGTTCGTTTTTACAATATGCATTTTTAATAAAAAAATACAGTGAGTTTTGGTATTTTGGAGTTCATATTTTTTAGAAGTTTTTAATGAAAAATATGGTTAGAAATCATTAGGAGATGAGATTTCTAACATTTTCAGTGTTTTAAATCATCAATATACTGTTTGGAATACATGGACACCGTCGGGTTTCATTTTGGGTAGCAAATGGGTCAAACATATCTGGTTGAAGGTAGAAGACAACTACATGGGCTCATCGTTTTAACTGTAAACAAGAAAGAAATAAGTAAAATAGAAATAAGAAAAGGGGCAATAGCCCAGTTAGTCTTAGCCTTGCCTTGTCATACAACATCAAGTTAAAATAATTTTGCACATTAAATTAATTCTTTAATTATGCAAGGCTCTTTATGGATTTAATTGTAGATATTTATATACTTATAATATTTATTTCAAAATTTTGTTTGTATGATTTATTGTTTTATTATATATGCAATATTGAGTTGAATAATATCAGTACATTGATATTGAGTTTTGTGTATATATTGCTTATGATTTCATGCAATTTTTATAAGTTTTTCTTATGAATTAATTAAATGTCTAGTGATCTATATAATTTTAATTAATTAAGGAGTAGCCACAACATCTTTAATTATACAAAATTATATATTAAGTGTTTTAGGATCACATAGAAAGACATTACGGGTAATTAATTATATTTGATATAATAAAAAAATTTCCCACATGAATTTTTGATGGGAAAAACATGTTATGGGTCTTTGATATGCAAATAATTAGGATCTCAAAACCCAAGTTTACTATTTTCAAGTTAATTACAATCCCAAAAATCATTTGCATTTTGAGCACTCCGGGTTGAGGTGTGATTTCATACCCAAATTGCCCTCCCCATTCAGCCACGTCAGCGTCCACATCTGATAAACCAAAAAAATAAAGAACCAAAAAACAATACATCCCTCCTCACATTTCTCTCTCTGTCTTAACTTTCTCTGCACCAGCACTGAACTCAAAGACTCCATCCGTTCATCTCCCTCACAAAACCCACCATTTCTAAAACCCTAACCTCCGTCTAGTCTTCCTCAATCTGAAAAACCTAAATCACGTGAAGTCTAACCTGTTATTTTCCTATATATCCCCGAAATCTCTAGAATCCCGGGAAACCAACCCTAATCTCTTCTTCGTTAGTCAACAACGTAGATCGGAGAATGTCATGTGCACTTGGGGCCCAGTTGTGTAATGCTTATTATTGAATTTGTTGGTTGCTTATTATTTAATTTGGTTGAGTCAGAGTCATGTTGAGTTGATTAATTTAATTGTTTGGGTCCAATAATTGTACGTGGGCATCATCCGTTAATTCACAGCCAAGTATTTTGGCTTAAGAATAGGTATTTAGGTTGGGTTGTTAGCTGAATATCAGCGTCGTGGATTGAGTCAGTTGTTATTTTCAGTTGTATTTAAGTCTTTCATGTTAATGAGAAAGGTATGAAAACAGTTGCAATCAGTGAGTATTGGAGGCTGTGGATTTCCTCGAATTAATCCAACACTTTCTTAAGCTTGAACGTGACATTAGTATCAGAGCCAGGTCGTTCCAATGGCTGAGGGTACAGGTACCAGATATTCCCAACTTGCTGAATCTTTGGCAGCTGTCAAACAAAATCAAGAGCAGTATCAGCAAAATCATAATTCTTTGCAACAAGTGGTTGAAGGGCTGGCCCATCAATTAGAAGTGGTTGCCTCCAATGTGCAGACATTAGTGCAAATGAAGACTAAGCATAATTCAGGTGATTCAGAAAGGTCTAAACGACAGATGACTAACCCTCTTTTTGAAGATAATGGGGGAATTCAGACTCGTGCAGTACGGTTGGATTTTCCTAAATTTAATGGAGAAGACCCCAGTGGGTGGGTCTATCGAGCTGATCAATTTTTCAATTACCATCAAACCAATCCACATCACAGAGTCCTATTGGCATCCTTCCATATGGAAGGGAAGGCCTTGGTTTGGTTCCAGGACATTGAAGCTGCAGGGGGAATTAGTAGTTGGGAGGGATTTGTACGTGCACTTCAGACAAGGTTTGGATCATCACCTTATGAAGACCCCATGGAAGCTCTTATTCGGTTAAAGCAAACTTCAACAGTGGAAGATTATAAGAGCCAATTTGAGGCTCTTTCAAACCAACTTAGAGGACTGGCTGAGTCTTATAAACTCAGTTGTTTCCTAAGTGGGTTGCGGGAAGATATTCGGTTTATGGTACGTATGCTTAATCCTTCAAATTTACATATTGCTTTTGGTTTAGCAAAAATGCAAGAAGAGAATGTGGCTGCTCTTAGAAGAACTGCAAAGCTAGGATCAGTTCCTACACGTTTGGCTATTGGGCCTCCGAGCCCACCTGAAAAAAGGGCCATTGTTCCGGTCCAAAGATTATCACTTAGACAAATAAAGGAGCGACGGGATAAGGGACTTTGTTATAATTGTGATGACAAATGGGCCCCGGGGCATAAGTGCAAATCAGCCCGACTGTTTATCATGGAGTGTGATGAATCAAGTGATGATGAGGTGCCCAAATCTGAAGTTGCAGAAGGGCGTGCGAGCAAGTCTAAGGAGGAAACGCCTATAGTGGAGATAGAACCCGGAATATCTATCCATGCATTAGTTGGGTCACCAAACCCAAAAACAATGAGATTCTTGGGGCACATTTGTGGAAGGGCAGTAGTAATCTTGGTTGATACGGGAAGTACACACAATTTCATGGACCCATCTGTTATTCAAAGGGCTCACCTACCATCTAATCCAACAGAAGGGCTCTCTGTCAAAGTGGCTAATGGGCAAGCAGTTCGTAGTGAGGGGAGTTGTGCAGCAGTACCTCTACATATGCAGGGTAATCTCTATACCATTGATTTTTACATTTTGACCCTAGGAGGATGTGATATTGTTCTGGGTGTTCAATGGCTTCAAACCTTGGGACCTATCCTTTGGGATTTCTCAAGACTTCAAATGGAGTTCTCAGTTTGGGACAAACCTCGAAAACTACAAGGTATGTCACCAACTGGTATCTCATTAGTAGAAGGAGAAAAATTTGGTAAAGTTTCTAGGCAAAATAAAAGAGGACTAGTTATTCAGCTTATTGATTTTGAAAATTCCAGTTTGCTGTCCATTGAAACTTCTGCTGAGCCACTAATATATGACCTTCTTAACCTATATCCAGAAGTGTTTTCAGAACCCAAAGGATTGCCCCCTACTCGAAATCATGACCACCATATTGTATTACATTCAGGTGCAAAACCAGTTTGTGTAGGGCCTTATAGATACCCTTACTTTCAAAAATCTGAAATTGAAAACATAGTTCATGAAATGTTACAATCTGGTATTGTTCGACCTAGCCAAAGTCCATTCTCATCCCCGGTCTTATTAGTAAGAAAACATGATGGAAGTTGGAGGCTTTGTGTTGACTATAGAGCCCTTAACAAAGAAACCATTAAGGTTAAATTTCCTATACCTATAGTTGACGAACTTCTTGATGAACTTCATGGATCAACCATCTTTAGTAAGCTAGATTTAAGGTCGGGATATCACCAAATTAGGGTCCACCCAGAGGATATACCTAAAACAGCCTTCCGTACCCATGAAGGCCACTATGAATTCTTGGTAATGCCTTTCGGGCTTACCAATGCCCCGGCAACCTTCCAAAGTCTTATGAATGACATCTTTAAACCTTATTTACGAAAGTTTATATTGGTTTTTTTTTATGACATTCTTGTCTATAGTAAAAACCTTGCTGACCATGTCCATCATTTACAAACTGTTTTAGACATTTTAAAACAGCACCAGCTTTTTGCAAAAAAATCTAAGTGTTGTTTTGGATGTTCTGAAATTGAGTATCTTGGTCATCTAATCTCAAAAGATGGGGTACAAGCTGATCCTACCAAAATTGAAGCAATGCTTAACTGGCCCTTTCCTACCAGCCTTAAATCCCTTAGAGGCTTCCTAGGTTTAACTGGATATTACAGAAAATTTATCAAAGGATATGGACTTATAGCAGCCCCCTTAACAGCCCTTTTGAAAAAGAATTCCTTCAAATGGACCGAATCCGCAAAAAGGGCTTTTCAAGATCTTAAACATGCTATAACTAGCCCTCCTGTCTTAGCTTTACCAGATTTTTCTATTCCTTTTACTATTCAATGTGATGCTTCTGGTATTGGTGTTGGAGCTGTATTAATGCAACAGGGCAGGCCCTTAGCATACATGAGTCAAGCAATTCATGGAAAAGCCTTGCAACTATCTACCTACGAGAAGGAGTTGATGGCATTGGTCTTAGCAGTGAAGAAATGGAGGTCTTATCTTTTAGGACACAACTTTAAGATACAAACGGACCAGCAGAGTCTCAAGTACTTGCTGGAACAAAAGATGGGTACTCCTCTTCAGCAACAATGGATTACCAAACTTTTGGGATATGAGTTTGTGGTAGAATACAAACAAGGAAAGGAAAACAAGGTTGCTGATGCCTTGTCCAGAAAAATGGAAGATCAGAAGGAAGGGAAGCTATATGCTATTACTGCACCAGCTAACACTTGGCTAGAACAACTCCGAACCAGTTATGCTATAGATCCTAAATTGCAGCAGATTATTAAAAATTTGGAACAAGGAAGTCTTGCATCCCAAAATTATAAACAAAGGGATGAATTATTATTTTACAAAGGAAGATTGTATATTCCAGCTTCAAAGGAGTTGAGAGAACAAATTCTTTATTTGCTGCACAGTAGCCCACAAGGAGGACACTCAGGATTTCACAAGACTCTCCATAGAGCTAAGTCTGAATTTTATTGGGAAGGAATGAGGAAGGAAGTCAGAAGGTTTATCAAGGAATGTGATATATGTCAGCAAAACAAGTCTGAGAATATCCACCCGGCTGGATTGCTGCAACCATTGCCAATTCCTACTAAGGTATGGACTGATATTTCCCTTGATTTTATTGAAGGATTACCGAACTCTGAAAGCTACAGTGTTATTATGGTGGTCGTGGATCGGCTGTCTAAGTATGCTCACTTTATTCCTATTTCTCATCCGTACACTGCCTCAAAGATTGCTCAGGTGTTCCTAGCCAATATTTTTAAATTACATGGGCTGCTTAATTCCATTGTTACTGATAGAGATCCTGCTTTTACGAGTACATTTTGGAAGGAGCTCTTTAAGCTGCAGGGAACCACTTTGAAATTTTCATCAGCTTACCATCCTCAAACGGATGGTCAGACAGAGATTGTCAACAAGATGGTTGAGCAATATCTTAGGTGTTTCTCGGGGGACAAGCCAAAGGGATGGGTTAAATGGCTTCCGTTGGCTGAGTGGTGGTACAACACTAACATTCATGCATCTACCAAATTATCCCCTTTTGAATCTGTCTATGGCTACCCACCCCCAAAATTAATTCCTTATACGCCAGGAACCACACAACTCCAAGAAGTAGAAAATACTTTGAAGACCAGAGATGAAATCATCCGCATCCTTCGTACAAATTTGCAGTTGGCACAAGATAGAATGAAAAAATTTGCAGATATTAAGAGGACTGCGAGAAGTTTCAACATTGGGGATTTGGTTTACCTTCGCTTACAGCCATACAAGCAGCAATCGGTGGTGCAAAGAAGGAATTTGAAATTATCTCCAAGATTCTATGGTCCATATAGAGTGCTGGAGAAGATCGGTACTGTTGCTTATCGGCTTGAGCTTCCTCCTGAGGCAAAAATACATCCGGTGTTTCACGTATCTTGCTTAAAGGAGAAGTTGGGAGAAAGGCACCAGCTGGTTGTTACTCTTCCACCAGCAGACAAGGATGGAGTTATTCGACCAGAACCAGAAGAAATATTGCACAGGAGGTTGAAGAAGAAAAAAAAATCATGCGGTGACCGAAGTACTGGTGAAATGGAAGGGGCTCGGTGAAGATGAAGCATCTTGGGTGGAATATTCTACCTTAGTCAATGAATTTCCAGACCTTGTGGACAAGGTCATTTAATGAGGGGGGCAATGTCATGTGCACTTGGGGCCCAGTTGTGTAATGCTTATTATTGAATTTGTTGGTTGCTTATTATTTAATTTGGTTGAGTCAGAGTCATGTTGAGTTGATTAATTTAATTGTTTGGGTCCAATAATTGTACGTGGGCATCATCCGTTAATTCACAGCCAAGTATTTTGGCTTAAGAATAGGTCTTTAGGTTAGGTTGTTAGCTGAATATCAGCGTCGTGGATTGAGTCAGTTGTTATTTTCAGTTGTATTTAAGTCTTTCATGTTAATGAGAAAGGTATGAAAATAGTTGCAATCAGTGAGTATTGGAGGCTGTGGATTTCCTCGAATTAATCCAACACTTTCTTAAGCTTGAACGTGACAGAGAATGTGGGAAAACTGTAGTTGCTCTCTTCCTCTCTGTCTAAAGATCCAACTCCGAATCTCTATCTTCATCACCATCATCAGGTGATTATCTTCTTGACTAGTCATTTGAATCATGTTTCTCTCCCTCGTTTTCTGTTTTTGTTGATGTATTTTTTGTGTTAGTTTATTTTCACATTGATGCAGGGGAGATTATGTAGGGTTTCAACATTTTTGGAATCCAGGTATTATGATTCGATTTAGGTTTTGAGTGGTGCACATTTGGAAACAAATAGGCTATAAATTTCTGAACTCTGAACCTCTGATATTACAATTAATAATTGTTTTTGGAGATATGTGTCATGCTAGGCTGATAAGAGCATGTCTTAAGATTCCTTCTTATTTTCATATGAATTTTCATGTCAATATAAAGTTGAATAATGTTCTCCATGGTTTAAAATTGAACAACTTGTATGGATGGTTGGAAAGGATCACATCACATTGTATAAAATCTTGCAAAAGTTGCTTTTGAATATTATTAGTATACTTATAATTTGCTTCAGCAAATTGAAATATTCTTTTTTCTTTTGGTGAGTACATTGAAGATTGGGCTGGTACCTTATCTATCTTTAATTGAGCAAGTCATAATTCTGTATTCTGTGAAATTATTCATTGTGTAAGTTGTAATGGAAACCATCATTATAATTATTGCATATTGCTCCTGAAGCAGTTTGTTTTAATTGATCATATCTTTTTTTTTTTTTCATTACCTTTCTCCTGTGATTTTATTCCCATTCTCTCAAGTATGCTTGCCTTCTGGGACCATCCTGATTTTGTGATTGTGGACAATTTGTAATGCCCTATTTATTTCCTTAAAAATCTTAGGCTATGTTTGGTTCTCGGAAAATTTGAGGGAAAATGCAAAGGAAAGAAAATAGAGAGGAAAAGTAAAAGGAAAGAAAAAATGAAGGAAAATAAAAAAACAAAGTTAAATATGATTAATTATTTTTATTTGCTACTTCAAACTCATTTTATTTATTTTAACTCATCAATATAAAGATTACATAATTTTAAAATGCATAAGTTTCTAACTAATTTTAATTATATTTAATTTTCTTTGGAATATTTTATTGGACAACCAAACATGATAAAATCATTTTCCTTAGCATTTTTTTTCTTTCCTTTGTACTTTTCGGGAACCAAACATAACCTTAAAGTCATGCTTGTTCTTCAAGTGATGTTTTAAATCACTTAACAAAAGGCATTAATTTTGGTTAGTGGATTCTTGAAGTGCCTCAATCTTTTCCTTTAACTCCGAAGAAAACCTTTGCCCTTCAAGTGATTCTCTTGTTGTAACTCTTCTAAAGTAACTTGATGGAGACTTGAAGGGCACCCTGAATACTACACAAGCTTAGGGGTTATTTGGTGATGGTTCTCCCTGTAGGTTTAATGGAAGCATTTCTCCCTTGTAAAAGTTATTTTGGAGTGGGTGAGAGTGTATATAAAAGAATGCTTCCTATCAATGATGGACTTTCTTGAATGGTTAAGCTCTAAGGCATGGTTGATGTTTTTTGTGTACCCATTCACCTTGTTTTGGTCTTTTAGTCCCCCTCATATACATCATGTATGCTTTTGTGTACCCTTTTGGTAACCACTGTTAATATATTTAATCTTTATACAAATTTTTTTTTTTTTTTATTTTTACTTTTTCTTGATTGGTCAGGCCAATTTAATTAGATCACAACCCATATTCTCATCTAAGGGCTTAAGTGGATGATGGGATTTGATGCTTCCTATTGTGTGATTTGATCCCATAAGCAGGAGTACCACCCAATGTCATGCTGCTGCTAGAAGTAGAACTCCTTATTTCGTCTAGAGAATATCCTACTTATTCCAGAGAAATTTACCTTCCATTCCAAAAACGGCCCTCTTGCCCTTTAAGAAGTTTGTAAATTCTAGAGAAATTTACCTTCCATTCCAAAAGGATGGTATCTCGAAGTTCTCCTTGACATCATCGACCCTCTTGCCCTTTAAGAAGTTTGTAAAATGGCTTACTTTGCCTTCCTATAAAGCCTTGGGTTGTGGCAACTTTCTACTCCTCCTAAGGTGTCTTATTGTACTAAAATAGCTTTGAGCATCCTGTAGAAGGGATTATGAGATGCAAGTTAGTGAGGTTACAAGGTGCTTGAAGCTTTTAGGGACTTGTGGATGTTATCATGGGAAGATTGGCAAAAATTTGAACCTGTTACTAGGGCTTCATGAATGTACAGTTCTATTGCTGTTTATTTAGCTATGATTGGAGTGGGATGGCAAATGTTTGATCTTTTTCCTCTTGGCAATTAGTGAGGATTATTGTTTGTCTTCAAATATTTATAAGCAGGGTTGAAGTTCCACTCCATGCTTAAAGTTCCCAGTTTCATTCCAGAAACTTGAACATATGAACTATCCCATATCCTTGCATCACCTAAATTGGAGTTAGTCATATCAAACATTTGGTATCATATCTGTGCTTCCATTTGATTTCAGAAACAAGAGTTTTAAGGTTTTGTTTGATACTTCAAGACTTGATAGAAAAAATGGGGATATTACATGTTTGAAGAATTGCCTCTAAGAAAAAGTGTCTGCATATATGCATGACTTGGTTGGGGGAATGGGTCTACAGTTGTGGATTGCATATATGTATTCTGTTGCTGCCTCTGAGTGCTTGGTTATTGTGTTGAACAAAGTATGCTGTTTATCGCCTTATCTACTTAGATTTTCAATCTCCTACCAGTTTTCTTATATACATTTCTAAAAGAATAAATTTAAATCTAATTATGAATGAGCAGAAGTTAGATAAAAATGCTAACACTTATTTCATATTTGGATATAATATTGGATTTTGCTGTCAGAAAAGATAAAAACATGTTTGGAAAGAGTACTATTTGATCACATTTTGTTTTGGGAAAAGTATGTTATGGGCTGTTGATTTCAAAACAATTAGGATTTCAGAACCCAACTTTTCCAAATTAAAGAAAAATATACTCAGCAAAAGTGGACAACTGCACTCTAGCTACTCCAATCTCTTTTGATAAAAGGCCCATTATGTCTAATCCATTTGTTAGGGATTGCCATTTGATAAATGTTCTAAAGGAACTAAGTTTATTACATTCATTAAAGAGTCCCCACAAGGAGTAATCACAGAAGAAGTATCACAAAAGCATGAATACAAACTACCTCAGAATGCATTAGATATTCCACGACAAGTCTACAGTTTGAACACCACGGAAATTGCAAATTGAGTATTTTTTTTTTTAAATTAATGCATACTGATAATGCTATAAAATTTTAGAAGAATAACCAAAACAACCAAAAGGCTAAGCATATAAATTATAAATCACAAAAGCAATATTTCTGGTATTACCTTATTGGAACTTAGTCTTAGTGCCTGGGTAAGTCATAAGCAAACTCCTTGTACTTCTGTAGTCTCTCTTGCTTTAATTTCAGGGCACTCTCAGCAGACTAGGTATATTACCTGTAATCACAATTGTGGGTTGCATATTTCCATTTATGAATCTAAAAGGTAAACTTGCTGCAATAATGTTATCAATTTTTTTTTCCCAGGATGACTGTCTTGGAGAAAGAAGACTGGAGAAGTGTGATAAGTTTAGTTACAAATGCAAAGCAGGTTGTGACTCCGGTGCAAGATGTAGCTAGTAAAGTTGCTGGTTATGCCAAGCTCAGGAGTGCAACAGGTTCTTCTGGTGAGCCCTGCTTTGCTCTTGCTAAGAAGCAAGAAAATTTTATCATGTCAGAAGTCACCTATTCATTAATATTAGTAATCTGATGACTGAGTAATCTACTAATTTTTTTTTTCTAAACCTGTTCTTATGCTTTAGAAATGAAGTTTGTGTAGAATATATATATATAGCATGGATATTGATACAACACACAGACATGACACAGAACATAATACATACAAGAGAGAGACAAAACACAAAAAATTCATTACCTAAAAACATCCATGTACAGGAACTAGCTTTAGGAGCAGATTTAATTTCAATACCTACTCCCATGAACTAATCTGTTTAGTTATTTTGACTTTAGTTGTCTTGTTTTAAGCTTCCCTTTGTAAGGCCTAGTTACCAATTTCATAATAGTTATGCCTCCACACAATGTTGGACCAAAATGCATCCTCAGTATTTGTTTTAGCTAAGGGAATATTCTTAATGAATTGGACCATATGTTTTTTTCCATTGGCAAGAAGGTTACCAAAATATTGGACCATAGATTCATTGATTAGTGATATAAGCTTAAATACTTATTTTCTACTGGATTGTCAAAGTATTCATATTCTTCCACATGTATCTCTATTCATGTTTGCGTCCCAGATTAATCCTCTCTTCATATTTGTGCCTATGATTTGATCAGTCGTCTTGCTTTCCAGGTAACTCTGCAGATTTATGATGTTTCCATTTTATGATTAACAAGGAAGAGTTTCAAAGAATGGTGTGGTCACATGGAAATTTAAATTTTTTATTTTTTATAATTATATTTGGTTAAGGCACTATGTATGGATTGATACTACTGATGGTCTTCTCTTCACAGGCACAAAAAAGCTTAGTCTTGTCTCAAAAGTATTACCTGTGAGACCGGGAGGGAACTCAGCTCCCTGGCATCAACTTTAATATCAGATATTGAGGACAAAATCCTCTGATATGTTTCATTTTGTGTTGAAAACACTTGAGTTTCTTAGTATACCAGCCAGAACTTATATAGTCTCTGCAAAATATATTGGTTGAGATGCTTTATGAAGATGAAAATTAGATTTTTTGCTTATCCAGGTTTTTTAATGTGCTGGTTTATTGGAACGAAGTGGTTTTTAGTTTAATTTTAATATATTAATAATATAGTCAAATTCTGAATCAATTTGTCTGTTTGAAATGAATGAATATGATCCTCGTGAAGTAGGGGTCACTGGGTGGTAGATTGTCATTCTTGTAAGAGAAATCCATCGATCCTATTTTAAATAGTTGACTTAGGGATCAAACCAGAGGAAGAAGCCAGATCAGGCCACTCTACTTTGGAGTTGGTTGGTCTGAGTGGCTCTGTACTTTGGTCCTAAGGAGAGGATAGAGTAACTGTACTTTGGCCTCATTTTTATAAAAATGCAACCAGACTGATATTCTAAAACTTATTTATAATTGTTTAATATTTTATAATTTTTTTTTATATTAGATTATATTAAAGTGATTCATTCTTTTTTATATTATGATCAAATTAATTGTTAATGTATTTAAAATATTTTTAACATAAAATTTAAGTTGGTTTCAATCAATTTTAAAAACAAATTAGACTTAGGTCTAATATAAACTTAAATTAATGGGTTTTGGGTTTAAAACAAACACAAATTTATAATTAAGTTTAGGATTAAAATAGGTCATTAAAGTAGATTGAAACCACTTCCCGAAAACCAAACTGAATAGACCTAAGAAGACTTGATTTGTTTCGGTTTTTTACTCAAAATATGACCAATTTGTTTTTTATAACATATAAATTGATTATATCGATTTGATTCATTTTTCACTCAAAATAGGGGTATTTGGTAAGTTATTTTTATTTTTTTTAATTTAATGATAAATAACTTATTTGGATGCATTGTTTTTTAAAATTATTATTTTTTATTTTGATTTTGTAAAAACATTGTAAATTAAATTTATATAATATTAATTAAATTTAGTAAAATTCTTATTGAAAATAAAATTAGTTTTGTATTTAAACAATAAATAGTTTTTAGTAAAATAGGAATGATAATATCATATTACAATCACAAATTTATATATATATATATTTTTATAAAAGTTATACCATTTTACCCTTTATTATGGAAATATGGATATAATTGATTTTTTATTAAAAAAGAATAACAATGTTTTTAAAATAATTATTATTAATAATATTATTTAAAATGAATTTATTATACTAGTTTCCTCTTTATTATAGAAATATGGATATTGACATCTTTGTAAAATAATAATTGATTTTTTTAGTAAAAATTAATAATAATATTTTAAAAATAAGAATGATTAATAGTATTATTTAAAATAAATAAATTCAACAGAAAATATTATTTGATTTTAAGTCTATGTTTCTAGTTAAAGAAATTATAGTAATATAACTATGTTCATAAATAAATAATAGAATAGATCAATTTTTATCCAAAAATTTATGGTATTAATTGGTTAACTATTTGATTTTAAAATTATTTTTTACTATTACTTAGACTTGTTGATAAATCATCCGCATTAAATTTTATTTAATTTGAAGCTTATATTTTTAGTAAACAAAATTTTAAAAAATAGATATGATTTTATATAGAAAATAAACAATAAAGTTATTAATTTTTTTTCATAGATTTCTTATATTAATTTGATTAGTATTTGAGTTTAAGGGTCACAAAGGAAGGCCCGAGGCTTGGAATAGGTAGAACCCAACTTTAACTGAGGTAGTACCTAAGGTCCTTTAAGGTAGTACCTAAGGTATATTAAGGTGGTACCTAAGGGCTATTAAGATAGTACCTAAGATACAGGCCTCAAAAAAGCAAAGGTGAACCCCTTCCCCACACAAGAGAATCACATAATGACATGGTCTAAGGGTCACAAAGGAAAGTCCAAGGCTTGGAAAAGGTAGAACCCAACTTTATCTAAGGTAGTACCTAAGGTCCCTTAAGGTAGTACCTAAGGGCTATTAAGGTAGTACCCAATGGCTCTTAAGGTAGTACCCAAGGGCTCTTAAGGTAGTACCCAAGGGCTCTTAAGATAGTACCTAAGGTACAATCCCAAAAAAACGAAAGGTGAACCACTTGACCACGCAAGAGAACCACATAATGGAATGGTCTAAGGGTGACAAAGGAGGACCCGAGGCTTGGGAAAGGTTGACCCCAACTTTAGCTAAGGTAGTACCTAGGGTCCTTTAAGGTAGTACCTAGGGTCCTTTAAGGTAGTACCTAAGGGCTATTAAGGTAGTACCTAAGGGCTCTTAAGGTAGTACCTAAGGTATAGTCCCAAAAAAACTAAAAGTGAACCACTTGACCATACAAGAGAACCACATAATGGAATGGTCTAAGGGTGACAAAGGAGGATCCGAGGCTTGGGAAAGGTTGACCCCAACTTTAGCTAAGGTAGTACCTAGGGTCTCTTAAGGTAGTACCTAAGGTACATTCCCAAAAAAACCAAAGGTGAACCACTTGACCACACAAGAAAATTACATAATGGCATGATTTAAGGGTCATAAAGGAGGACCCGAGGCTTGGGAAAGGTTGACCCCAAATTTAGCTGAGGTAGTACCTAAGGTCCCTTAAGGTAGTACCTAAGGGCTATTAAGGTAGTACCTAAGGTACAATCCCAAAAAAACCAAAGGTGAACCACTTGACCACACAAGAGAACCACATAATGGCATGGTTTAAGGGTCACAAAGGAAGACCCGAGGCTTGGGGAAGGTAAATCCCAACTTTAGCTAAGGTAGTACCTAAGGTCCCATTTAGATATTTGTTGTCCAAACATGGATGCGTATGGTCCGAAATACTTCATCTTCTTACTCACGACACATGTATATCTACTTGTTTCATAACAAGAATGAAGCATTAGGTGCCTTTAAAGTTTTTAAGGATGAAGTAAAGAATCAATGCGGAAAGCAAATAAAGATTGTGAGAACGGATAGAGGTGGAGAATATTATGGTAGATACACTGATGATGGACAAGTACCTGGTCCATTTGCGAAGTTTCTTCAAAAGCATGGGATAGTTGCTCAATACACCATGCCTAGTTCCCTATACCAGAATGGTGTGGCTGAAAAAAGAAACTAAACATTAATGGACACGATTAGGAGTATGCATAGCAACTCCAAGCTTCCTGAATCCTTACGGACTGAAGCTCTTAAAACGACAGTGTATATATTGAACCGAGTTCCAACAAAGGTTGTCCCCAAGACACCATTTGAATTATGGAAAGGTTGGAAACCAAGTTTGCGACATATACGTGTTTGGGGATGCCCGTCTGAAGTAAGAGTTTACAACCCACAAGAGAAGAAACTAGACCCAAGGACCATTAGTGCGTATTTCATTGGATATGCTGAAATGTCTAAATGGTAAAGATTCTACTATCCATCTCACAACACTAGGATTGTGGAGTCAAGATATGCTAAGTTTCTTGAGAATGACTTGATTAGTGAGAGCAATCGATTTCAGGACATTGTTTATGAAAAATATCATATTGATGATCAACCATCCACTTCAAGTGATAGATTGATTGTCATTCACAATGCCCCTCAAATTCAAACAGGTGATAGATAACAAATCATTGAAGTTCCACAAATTGCTGATGACAATCCAGTAGATCAAGTTGTTCAAGATTCTCCAAAAATTGTTGAATAACTAGTTGAGCAATATGATCCTCAGGAAAATGTTGATACAACATTAAGGAGATCTACCATAGCAATAAAAACAACAATACTTAGTGATTATGTTGTGTATTTACAAGAATCGAACTATGACATTGGAACCGAAAATGATCTTGAAACGTTTTCACAAGCCATAAGTTGCAAAAAGTCAAATTTATGATATTATGCTATGAAAGATGATATGAATTCTATGGCATCTAACGGAGTCTGAAATCTTGTTGAGTTGTTTGATGGTGCAAAAGTCATTGGATGTAAATGGGTCTTCAAGACAAAAAAGGATTCATTGGGCAACATTGAAAGATATAAAGCAAGACTTGTTGCTAAATGATTCACTTAAAAGGAAGGAATTGACTACAAGGAGACTTTTTCTCTTGTATCTAAGAAAGATTCTTTTCGTATCATTATGACATTAGTTGCACATTTTGACTTAGAGTTGTAACAAATGGATGTGAAAACGACTTTTCTTAATGGAAATATAGAGAAAGAGGTTTACATGAAACAACCAGAAAGATTTTCCTTTAGTGGTGGTGAGCATTTGGTATGCAAGCTTAAGAAATCCATATATGGATTGAAACAAGCATCCCGTCAGTGGTATTTGAAGTTTCATGATGTTATCTCTTCATTTGGTTTCATGGAGAACATTATGTATCAATGTATATATCAGAAAGTCAGTGGGAATAAGATTTGTTTTCTTGTTCTGTATGTGGATGACATTTTACTTGCAACCAATGATAAGGGTTTGCTACATGAGATGAAACAATTTCTCTTTGAAAACTTTGACATGAATGATATGGGTGATACGACTTATGTCATTGACATTAAGATACATAGAGATAGATTTCAAGGCTTTTTGGGTTTGTCTCAAAAAAACCTATATCAATAAGGTTTTAGAGAGATTTCGGATGAAGGATTGTTCACCTAGTATGGTTCCCATTGTAACTAGATAGGTTCAATTTGGACCAGTGCCCGAAGAAGGATCTTGAGTGGGAACAAGTGAAGAACATTCCTTATGCTTCTACTGTTGGAAGCTTGATGTATGCTTAGGTCTGCACAAGACCTGGCATTGCATTTGCTGTTGGGATGTTAGGAAGATATCAAAGTAATCCAGGTATAGACCATTGGAAAGCTGCAAAAAAGGTGATGAGGTATTTTCAGGGGACCAAAGACTACATGCTTATGTATAGACGAATTGATAATTTAGAAGTGATTGGCTACTCTGATTCAGACTACGTTGGTTGCATTGATTCGTGAAAATCAACTTTAAGATATGTCTTTATGCTAGTCGGTGGAGCTATTTCTTGGAGAAACTCAAAACAAACTTTGATTGCAACTTCCACTATAGAGGTTGAGTTTGTGTCTCATTTTGAGGCTACCTCACATGGTGTACGGTTAAAAAGTTTCATTTATGGGCTTAGAGTTGTGGATTTAATTTCTAAGCCATTGAAAATATATTGTGACAATTCAGCTGCAGTTTTTATGATTAAGAACAACAAAAGCAGTAGTCGAAACAAGCACATCAACATCAAGTGTTTAGCCATAAGAGAATGTGTTAAAGAGAAAACAGTAGTTATTGAACACGTAAGCATTGAATTGATGATTGATGATCCTTTGACTAAAGGCATGCCACCATTGAAATTTAAGGATCATGTAGATAGATTGGGACTTGGTTCCTTTGTGTGATTTTCGTTGTAAGAACGAATGTTATTTTTAATGAAACTCTATTTGTGATATTTTCTCATATTTGATTTTCTTTATGTACAATTTTATTCATTTATTGAGAAATATCATTAATGTTTTGACCTAAAATAAACATAAGGTTTATTCATTAAGTTGTATGGGCTAGTGTTTGAGAGACATGATGCATTGTGATACATGGAAGATAATACTTGATTTTAGAGGACCTATCAACATGATTCATGTGTTTTGTTTCTTGCTATGGTGAATGGTGGAATACATGGACCAAGTGAGAGAATGTTGAGATTTTGTTTCTCTTGGATCTTCGATAACAAATCGAATACGTGATTCGGAATGTGGTCCACATTCATTCCATCAATTTAGGAACGAGGATTCACATTCGGAACCACATTCGCATCACTAACCCATGTTATGTGCACACTCGAAGCAGACTCGGTGATGGAGAGAGTCTTTAAAAAAGGGTAGAGCACTAAAGGGTAGGGTTCCCTAAGACTTGAATCTCTTTCAGTCTTAAAAAACACCATCTAAGTAGAGGTTGAGAAAGGTTTAGAAGCACCTGAAACCTGAAAAATTGAAGATACTGTTTTAACCTTTAAGAATGGCAATGGCGGGAGGTACGTTTTCGATTTGTTTTCAATTCCACTTATGATCTAATTGCTATTTAAGGATTGTTATGAGCATGTTTAGATTATTTATGTCTATCATTTTAAAGATAAAAGTTATTTTTAAAAAAATATTTAAGATCATAAAAAAAAATATTAAAAATATTCCAAATTTTCAAACAAACTTTTATTCTAAAAAATAAATTAAACCATTTTCAAAAATATTCCTAAACAAACCCAAAACACCTAAATTTGATTTTAGAAATATGTTTCAACGACAAATTATAGTTTTTTTAAATTTAATTTAAAAAACTATTTTCTATTTTCAAGCATAACCATCAAATAGACTGTAAAACTCTATTTTCAATCCATGCAAAAAGCTAAAATTAGGGTCTAAAAATTAAATATAATTTTTAAAATTGTTCAACTCTTAACCATGAGTCAAATATCTACCAACTTGAATTTTGAAGAAACATATAAATTAATGTTTTTTTTTCAAATGTTATACTGTGAAAGCATTTTTATTTAATTAAAATTTTAAAAAATATGAACATTTATTTAATAAAATTATTTTTAAAATATAATTTTACCAACATAAAATCCAATGACACGTTGGCAACAAACTTTATCTATTTTTAAATGTAAAAATTACACTCTTTCCAAACCACCGAGAGAAAGTTTCCTTCTTGAACTTGGGAAAGCTGCTTGAAAGTTCTCATTGGGCCTAACTAAATTATTGGGCTGCACCAAGAACCAGCCCATCCCAAGTGGGTTGATAATGAGCCAGAATCTCTGAGTCTGGAGATCATGTATTATACATGAGCTCATCCCATACTTGTTTTTTCCCATTCCTCCTCTATTATCACTATTATAAACACGAAAAATCAACATACCGAAAATGTGATATGGTCATTGAAAATAAATGGTAAAACTTGGATCATTAGATAGGGGTCTAAATAAATGAGATTGATGTACAAAGTAATGGAATCAGATCAAGGTACAAAGTATAATACCTAAAATATATATGTGACATTTTTTGTTAGTATCGTTTTTCGATATGTGTTGATTCAGTATTATAACGGGCTCCAAAAAACTTTCTTGAAATGAATTTTATAATGTAGATAAAATAATTATTAATTTTATGATTTAAATTTGTTAATTATGATTACAAGTTGTTTTATTGATGTTTGAGATTCATAAATATTATGTATAAAATTTGAAAATATGGATTGTATAAATTCATTTTGATTGGAAGTCTCCATAATTATTATGAGTTACCTTTGATTTTCTACCATTATTTATTTTTTACAATTTTGTACATCTTTAGGAAAAACCATTCAAAATTATGGGAAGATTAGAGTTTGAAGCCTCTTTTCATATCATGAAGAAATTTCCTTTAAATATTTTAAGTGAAAATATTTTAGACTTCAAAAAACTATTCTCAAGTTTTAAAAAAGTTTCATGCATTAAATAATTGCAATTCTAAAAAACATTTTTAAAAAAATCAATGGAAATTATGGATGAACCAAGTTTTACAAAAAATAAGAATGAGAATGAGAAATGAAATGGAATTTTCAGTTTTTATTTTCATCGCCATTGTTCCAAACAGGCCCTCAAATAATCCATAAGATGTTTCCATCTTATCTAATTCAATACTTAATCTATTGCAAGAACTAAAAAAAATAGATAAGGCCTCAAAATACATTTTGACAATGATTTCAAAAAGCGTTTTTAACTTTTTTAATACTTGAAAGATAAAAACTTTCAAGCTTAGAAAAGATGGGAACGTTTCCTAAAATCACTACAACTCTTATATTAATCTAAACAAAAGATAGCTACCACTTGAAAATGGTATGGAAATTGGTTCCACAAACTAAATCCAAATAGATTAAAAAAAAATTATTTTAAAAATTAATATTTAAATTGTCTTAACTACATTTGTTATTATTTTTAATGTCATTTAAAAAATTAAGCTAATATTTACGTTGTCTTTAATTACATTTTTTTTATTTATCATTTTTAATATTAGCATTCATGATTGGATTTTATTATGTTGATTTTAACAATCAAGTTTAAATGTTACAAATATAACATTCTTCTTTTAAAAGAAAAAGAAAAAAAAACAAAAAACAAACTCTAAAAGTCAATTTTTAGTGACAAATCATTCCACCGACAATTTTCTCTTTTTTTCCCATAATTTTCTTTCCCACCTAACAAGACAAAGTTTCATTTGTTCTATTTTTGTTTTATATGGAAATTAAGAGAGAAAAACCAACTTTATTCCCATGTCTATTTCAAACTTTTCAAATCAAGAATACTCTTTACGTTACATTCACATGACAAAATAATTTAAATGCTCTTGATAATCTTTAAAAAAACCTAAAGTACTATAAAAGTAGTTTAGAAAAATATGAGAGCTTGTCTAATGCAAATGAGATACCATATATAAATTATTTTCATTATATGTTTGTGTTCTTGATCAAAGAACTATCAAGACTAGAATGAATACGTAGTACTCGTAATTTATACATCCAAATGAATTTTCTTAAGTCAATAACTTTTAGATTTGTTTAAATTGATTCAATTATCATCCTTATTAATCAATGAGATTTCATTGCTGATTTTAGATTAACCATTGAAAAAATTATACCAATTTTAATAATTCAAACTAAATCTAATTACACATTGAATATCGAAGATACCCAAACGATCACCTAAAGATTGTCTCAACCTCTATAGATATAACAATTATGAGTCTATTCTAGAAAGAATAATATATAATTTTACCTAATCTAAGTGTTTCTTTCCATAAGCGTTATATCGATCAAACACCTTTGCATGTTCTTCATGACCAAGATACAATACTCCATCATGCTCCTTAATGGACTACCTTAAAACCATATTGTGGCTTGACAACTCATATATTTGTTTTTTTATCCCTAAAAGGATTTTGAAGATTCTATGCACTTGAACTTAATGCTGAAGTTTTGTAACTAGGGCATAACAACGATATCTTTGAATTTTCAAGGTTGTATATGTACACCCAAATTGAATTTTTAAAATTTTTTTTATACCTAGCCCATAGGTCTTTAGTTGTAACCATTTAGGAAAAACACAAATTTGAAAAATATGAAGAAAAATACACAAGACACTTAAGTGTCTCCATGTTGGCGCTTAAGTGGCCCCTATTAGACATTTGAGCGCCCAATTTGTTTTTCTTATTTTGCATGTCTTTGAATACTCAATTACTCCTAATTGATTTTGTGAAAGAAGACTCAAGCTCATTAAAGAGAATGTTAGCCCAAAGGTTCTCATAATTAGGTTTTGATGATAACAAATCATGGTTAAGTTACTAATTGGTTTGAATTATAAAGAATCTCAAGTATTAATTTGGAAATTCATCAAAAGACTTAATGGATGCAAGATCAAGACTTTTGAAAGCCCTTTAATCATAGGAAACAAATGTAAGATGAATGTATGGGTGCATTTAGGTTTTACATATCATTTCATGCATATTTGGAAAACTCGGTTTATTTTTTAAAGTTACAGTTTCACTAAACCCAAGTTTTATCAAATGTACTGTTAGCCCAAGGGTTCTCCTAATCCGGTTTTGATGATAACAAACCATGGTTAAGTGACTAATTGGTTTATTGTTTAAGAATCTTAGGTATAAACTCGAAAATTCATCAAAAGACCAAATGGATATAAGATCGAGACGCTTGGAAGATTTATGATCATAGGAAACTAATGTAAGATGAATGCATGAGTGCACTTAGGATTTTCACACGTTTCATGCATCTTTGAAAACTGAGTTTATTCTTTAAAACGTCGATCTCATTAAAACCCGAGTTTTTAACTAATGTACCTTACGCAAAATGTTTTATAATTGACTTAATAATTCACCTAAAGACCTTGCCTAAGTGTTAGAAAAGAAAGGAATAAAAAAAATAGGTTTTCGGGGCTAAAAAGGCTCAATCGGTCGAGGTTAAGGCTCAATCGGTTGAGGAACTGGTCGATCGGTTGTGGTCATCCGATCGAAGACCGGTCGAGGGAGGCCAAAAATTTCTCTCTCTCCCAATAGCCTTCTCTTCCTGGTCGAGGGGATTCTATTCCCGGTCGAGGTCCGGTCGAGGCAACGGTAACCTGTCATGCATTAAATGTTTCAACGGCTAGTGAACTAGTCGACCCCTAGCTCGATCGGACGATGTTACCTTTTGCTGTATTTGACTCACAAGCTTAGAAACTTATAAATAGAGAGCTCCACTTCATTTATTTATAAGAGAACACTTGCATTCAATAGCCTACCTACCTGTTCTTGATCAAAAAGCTCTCATTTCTTTCATAGTGCATTAAATCACCACTTGCATATCCTTTAGTGCACTCTTGTGTGTCATCCTAGCTTTGTCTTGTATTTGAGCCACTCTTAAGCTAGGTTAAGTGATTATATCTTGGAAAAATCTGAGTGTTAAAGCCTTCAAGAGGGTTGAATCTTGAAGAGATTGTGTAAGAGCCCATTGGAGTCGGAATCCAAGTGTAAGAAGATTAAAAGTTTGGTTGAAGCTTCAAGTTAGTGGAACCCTCACTCGGTTAGGAGGTTGAGGAGAGTGGACGTAAGCAAGGAAGTGTCGAACTACTATAAACCTGAGTTTGAATTCTCTAAACTCTATTTATTTACTTTGATTATATTGTATTTGAATTTGTTGTGATTGAAAAGATTTGAAAAACCCAATTCATCCCCCCCCCCCCCCCCCCTTTGGGGTGTTTTTCTTAACTAAGTATAACCTTTGTTTTCTCATGTACCTTAGGTAAAACGTTTCAAACTTAGCATATTAATTTACCTAAAGACCTTGCCTAAGTGTTAGAAGAGAAAATACCAGAAAAATATAGGTTTCGAGGTCAAAATGTTGAACCAGTCGAGGCACTGGGCCAACCGGCTCAACCGGGCAGGGTACCGATCGACCAATTCCCTTTGTCTGGTCGAGGCCCGATCAAGGAGTGCAAAAAAACACTCTCTCTCTTCCAGTACCTTTTTCTTCACAGTCGAGGCATCTTCTTTCCCGGTCGAGGTCTGGTCGAAGCAACGGTAACCTGCTAAAGCATTAAATGCTCCAACGGCTAGTGATCCGATTGACCCCCAGCTCGACCGATTGAGGCTGCCTTTTGTTTTTATTGGCTCCCGAAGTTAAAAACCTATAAATAGAGAGTTCTACTTCATTTATGAGCAAGAAAGCACCTACATTTATTTTTCTACCCACTTGTTCTTGCCTTAAAAGTTCTCATTTCTTTCTTGGTGCATTAAATCTTTACTTGCATATCCTTTAGTGCACCCTTGTGATTCATCCTAGCTTTGATTTGTATTTAAGCTATTATTGAGCTAGGTTGAGAGAAATTTATTCTTATAAATTGAGTGTTAGAGCCTTCAAGTGAGTTGAATCTTGAAGAGATTGTGTAAGAGCCCATTGGAGTCGGAATCCAAGTGTAAAGGATATTAGAAGCTTGGTTGAAGCTTCAAGTTAGTGGAACTCTCACTCGGTTAGGAGCTTGAGGAGAGTGGACGTAGGCAAGGAAGTGTCGAACCACTATAAAATCTGAGTTTAATTTCTCTAACTCTACCTCTTTATATTTGCTTCTATTGTACTTGAATTTGTTGTGTTCAAAAAGAATTTTTAAAAACCCAATTCACCCCCCTCTTAGGTGTTTTTCTCATTTAAGTTTAGTCTTATTTTCTCAAAGGTCATTAACGAAAATATCATAGAGATTTTCTTATAAACTTGTTGGCTTTTACTTCTTTCTCTTATGAATCTATATTTTAAAGACCCTAATTTTTCCACTCAAAGTATCTTAAACAATCATTCTAAGTCAAATTTTATTACAAGTGCAATTTACAAGTTTGCTAATTAATTAGTTATTTTGTTTTGCTCAAAAACATTTATTTTCTTGTGTTTATATTAGTTAATTTGTTCAAATTATTAAATTTAATTTGTCTTTTAATTAGTTTTTTATTTTAATTTGTCTCTTTTAAATATTGTTATTTTAATTATTTAATTTTGTTTTGATCTAATAAAATGATATCAATCAAAAGCTTGATTGGAGCCAAAATATGTGCTCTAATGGCACATATTAAATATGATTTGTGTACCAAAGGACATTCAAATCGCCCAACTTGACCTAAATTGATGTTAAGGCCCTAGTTATGAGTTTAATTTGTACTTTGGAGACTTATCTCAGGTTCAAGGGAAGAAAATGGTGCAAATTGAATCATTTTAGATTTTGAAAGATTAAGAAAGGGCAAAATGAGGAAATAAGTGAGTCAAAACTCATGGACCATAAGGAAAGGCAATACGAGGATATCATGAGTTTGAAATATGAGAAATGACCATAATGAAGTAAGAAAGAAGGCAAGAAAACATGGGAAATGAGGCATGAAGCAAGATTCAACTGCATGGAAATTTAGAACTCAAAAATCTTATGGCAATATATACTCTGAATTTGAGAACAAATTTGGAACAGTTCCCGAGGTCCATTTTATACATACTATATATCATTTTGAAACTTGGGAAGTCAAGAGTCCAATGCTTCAAATAGTGTGCAAATCAAAACTGAAATGAAAAAGTTATGGCCATTTGAAGACAATTGAACCAAGCTACAAGGTCATTTCAAATGATTTCGAAATTCAACTTATGAATTCAAAATCTAACTTATGAATTTGAAATCCTCTTCGAAATGACACCAATTTCGAATTCACCCATTGCCACTTTGATGTTTCACCTCCCTTATCTCGGGAATTGCATCTAGGGCACTTTATCTGCCCTAAGTGGACCCCACACGACTAGAAATCACCATTTTATTATTATTATTATTATTTTATCATTTTTAGGTAATTATTTTGTAATAAGTGGCCAATGAGAGTGTGCCACATGTTAGGTAATTGATGATATTATATAAACTCTCTTAGTTCTAGGTTTTAGGGATCTTGGATCTTTTTCCAAAGGCTTTGACATTGAAGGTAGAAGAAAACAAGAACTTTGGCTTGTTTTCTTTTTCTTATTTATTAAAATATTGTTTTTAGTTTTTTTTTTAATTCAAATTATGGACTTTTACCCTATTATAGATCGTGAATGTGACATCACCCCTGTGAGAGGCTAAGAAGTCAACTTGGGGCTTGAAGCATGAAAACCTAAGGGCTAGGAAACCTATATGGACAATGGGTAAATTATTATAACAATGAGATTAATTATTGGTTGGGTGAAAATTTATCAATTTTTTTTTATCCTATCCTTGTGAGTTAGTTTAGGGAATGATACAATAGGTTATTACCCGATACTAGTGATTCTTGGTAATTCTTGATCATTAGTTATCCTCGTTTTCTCTATCGTTATTTGCCCCAAAACAAAGTTATAAGGAGTAGGAAGGGTTAAAAAGCCAAATTTTAATCAATCTCATTTATTTGATGGTTTTAGGAATCTATTTTAAAAAGGGAAAATTAGGTTTTGGTTGCAATTTTGAGTTATAGAGTTTAACTTGATCGCGACCAGCCAAGGATCCCAAAACCCTAAGATCATATTACTTATAAGACCTCTATTTTCTCTAATTTCTATACCTTAGGTTGGATTGTGGAAAGCCCCAAACTTGAATCAATCGAATTTAAAATCAATATTCATTTTGTTATTAATTTAATTTCTTTTACTTAGTTTCACATTATTTACATATTGTTTTTCACTTTAGGATTTAAACAAAAGCAATTCATTTATTCTAATATTGACAATTTCCATAAGCCAGTCCTTGAGGACGATACTCCGAGTACTACAAAAGTTGTAGTGACTTTTTCTCTAATTTTTCTTGACCAGAGTTGCTACATAAAAAGACTAAGTATTTTGGTACAACAGAGAAGTTCGATCAAAGCTTTATCCTTAAGATCTTCCTTCAATTACATCTCTGCAAGAAACATAAATTAAGAAGTAAGAATTTAAGAAGTAAATTTTCAACCTAATATTCCAATTAAGATCATTTGGTAGAGAAAATGAATTCCCAAGACTTTCACCCCCTAAATCTCAAATTCAAGAAGCCTCCCTCAATCAAGAAAATTATTTTAAATCCCTAAAAATTAATTAATAAAATTAAAAACCACTTCAATTGATCCACTTCTTAATGAAGTCATGAAAAAATTAGAAAAAAAGATAGAAATATCCGCTCCTTCTTCTAAAACTATTACTTCATTAGACAATCCTTCAAAATCAACTATAGAAGAATTAGAAAATATATTCAAAGTTCATAAAGATTTGCAAATTAATAAATCCCAAAATTATCAACCAAAGGATATAACACACGAGACCAACTTAATAATTTGAACAAACTAACTAATATAAACAAAACAAAATAATTAATTAATTAATTAACTTGTGAATTGCACTTGTAATTAAATTTGAATTACTATGATTGGTTTCGATGCTTTAAGCAAACAAATAAAGGTCTTAACTTGAGTCTTCTTCTGTAATTGATGAGATTGATTTCAAATGAATTCAAGTCCGTCTTCTAAATATTTAAAATTTCTTACTTTTATCTTTTTGTTATTTAGTGTCTCGTGAAAGAGTGTCCCTTTCTGTCTAATAATTTTTTTTTTGCTATATTTCATTTTCATCTAGAATTATTTGGTGGTATTCCATTATCTTGTGAAGAAATTAGTCTTCTTGTTTGGTCACATCTATAAAAGAATCTTCACCTCATTGAAAAGTGGTCATGCATTATTGAAGGTTGAGTTGTTTGGTAGTTATCTTGTGGGGATAAACGATGAACTCTATGGTAAAATATCATAATGGTGTTTTCATTTGTTGGAGTAAATCTTGCAAATCATTTGAATAGCTTCTCATTTTAAAAATAATTTTTTGTAGATATTTTTTGAGTTCATTTTTACTCAATAGGAGAAAGGAGTTATTGAAACGGTTGGGAGTTTATTAGCAACTTGTTAGAATACGGGTGAGGATTTCTTGAGTAGCTCCCAAATAAGACAACTTGTCATTATACTGTATTATTTTATATTTTCCACGGTAAACAAAATAAAAAAATTTAATTTTTTTATACTTTTATCCATTTTCTAATACTTCTTTGATTTATAGGCTAATATTTTTCTTAATATATAATAATAGCTAATAGTAAAAGAAACACCCAATAACCATTTCATTTGTTCTCTTTTGCTACAATTTTTATTTCAAATAAAAATACTTAATTAATTAATTTCAAATAAAAAAAAGGGGTCACCAATTTATATCCTTTTATTAATAATAATAATAAATCAAAAATAAATTTGTAGGCTATTTATCATTGAAAGACGTAAAATTGTCTATAAATAATTGACTTATTTCCTTTACCAATTTTTTCTTACAAACTACTAATTTTTCACGAAGGTACACTTGTTAATAAATATGTAAAGATATCATTTTGATTAGTAATTCTTTTATAAAATTGATCAAACTTAAAGTCCGTTTGATAATGATTTTAAAAAATCTTTATAACATTTTTAATAATTACAGATTTTAATTATTTAAGTGTTAAAAAGATTAAAAACATCTTCTAAATTTTTTGTCAAATACATTATTAGAATATGTTTGATAATGATTTTAAAAAACATTTTTACCCTTTCAATATTTGAAAGATAAAAATTTTCAATTATTGAAAATATTATAAACACTTCTTAAAATTATCAAACAGACTTTGAATGTTTCGAAATCATTAATATATTTCATTTATTAATTAAGAATATTGTTTTATAAAATAAAAAAGATGTGTTTGAAACATGTCATAAAAACAGTAGTTGTCATTAGAGCTAAAAATAATTTTTAAATTTTAAAAAACATATTTTAGCAAATTTAAAAATTAAGTTATTTTAAGAATAAATTTAAGATATTTTTAAAAGTGTTATTATAGAGTGTTGTAAATATCAATTAAAAATATTTTTAAAACTTTTTTATGGGAAATAAGCACATAAAATATTTTTTTTTATATTTATATTTGTGTTTTCAAAAAGAATTTTATTTTGATATTATTATTATTATTTTCAAATTTCCCTGTCATCAAGCTTATACTTCTGAATGCGCCACGAATAAAAACAAGTGGCCACACAAGTAGTCAATAGTCAATACACGCTAATTTTAGCGGCGGTCGACCGGAGCAAGCGCGTTCAATCTTAAATTGCGCCGTTAGTCAAGGCGCCGATTTCACATGAAAACCAAAGCCTTCTTTGGTCCTTTTTCTTTTTCTTCTATTTTTGGTAATTAAATAATTTATTTATTTATTTTTTAATAATAAAATGATTTTAATTTTTGTTTTTAGCAATGGAAGAAATGAAAAGTGTCCGTTTCCATGAATTTTCTATTTAAAAAAAAAATAGTAATAGTTTTGAATAAAATATGAGAATGCTTAAATTTTAAGTTGTATTTTTTTAATATAAAATGTATTATTTTATTTTTTTTTAAAAAAAATGGAAAGTGCATCCAAATGAATATTAATTATTTTAATGATGTTATTGATTTATATTTAAAAATAATTTTATTGAAAACACAAATAGTTTTGATATTTTTAAAATTTTAATTAAATAAAAATATATTTCTTACGCCCTATCAAAAAATAGAAACATTTAATTAAAAAAAATGTGATAATAACCACATTTAGAAAAATAGTTTCCATATATTGAAATATCACAATGATCCATCCCATACCGATATAATGTCTCATTATGTCAATCTCATACCCGATTTGATTAAGAGGAGTCCAAATTTTTTTTTTCTTATTTGACATGGGATATCACATTATTATATTTTTTTTTATTTTATAATTTAAATTTTTAGAAATATTTTTTGGACATGAAAGAAAATAAAATAAAGCGGCCAATATTTGTGGTTTTCATTTTGAAAAAAAAAAAAAGAAAAAAGAAAAAAAAAATGTGAATCCATACGACATAAGTTTGGTCACCTAAAGTGGCTATTGAGGTTTAGATGGCAAAGTTCAAAGAAAATTTAGGTCTTAAGTTTCAACAACAATTGATTGTGAGTTAATGCCAAATTGACAAATATGTAGGCATAAGGGTGGTTGGTAGTTGGTAGTTGGTAGTTGGTAGTTGATAGTTGGATTATGAAGCAATGTGAACGACGTGATATTAAAGCGTGGAAAGTGGATAAAAGAAAAAACATATGAATGATGTGAAGTGAGAAAGCAAGTCGGATGCTATTAGATTATTTTTTCTTATCGGAAAGACCCAAGATTATATTTGAAAAGGAAGAAGAAAAAAATATTGAGAAAAATAATTTTTAATATTTGTTTTTCCTATAAAGAAAATTTTATATAATTAAAATTTATTGAAAATTTATTTATTTTCAAATTATTTGATTTTTATAAAAGAGAAAATAAATTAAATGACTGTGAAGTAACATATTAAAATAATTTATTAGCTATAATTTTATTTATGAAGTAGCCTATTAAAATAATTTCTCAGTTATATTTTATTTTTGTTTTCTTTCATTCACATTTTTTCTTAAATTTCTTAGAAACCAAACATGATTTAAAATAGGGGTTGAGCCAATTCAAGGCCAAGAGAGGCAAACACGTTCTCATGTAAAAGTGAAGAATCCCTTTGTTGTCATTATATTAAAAGTACTTTTTATTCATTTTTCACAACTTAAAATAAATACTTAAATGTTGCCAAGCCATTTGCTGTCTTGGTCATTGGCTTAAAGGAAAAAAAAAATTTGTTTAGAAAAATATTTTTTTTATGTTTGATTCTACCATAAAAAAAATAATTAAAATAATTAGAAACATATATATATATATATTTGCATTTTCTTTCAAATTCTCCAATATTCAAACATAACATTATGAATTTAAAAGAAAAGGCCAACAATTTCGAATCCGATATTTTATGATTTTAATATTACAATGCTTGTGTGTTGATATACAAATACAAGTTAAAATATGTTATAAATATAAGAGATATTTGATTAAGAGGTTCAAAACATGACCTCACATTGTAAAAAAATAAAATAAAATTGATCTCCATGTTTGCAAAAGGTTCTCCTTTCTAGTGGTAACAAGATGTCCTCTAGCCCTATTTTATTTTCTATAGATGTCTTCTACACATAAGATAAGGAGGACCACTCTTTCATGCTCCTCCCCACTTATTCATTAGGGTTACTTATGGTCCTAGGCTTTTTAGCTGTTTGTATAGTACATTTTGGAAACTTATCCAAGAAAGTATGAACTCAAAATCTTATGATCTTTGATTCTGATACAAATTATTGAATCAAATTTTAACTATCTCGTTTAAAAACCAATTGATATCCAATAAGGATATACCAAATTTTTTACGGCATTCGATATTATACTTAACAAATTTATTCTAAAAGTCATCATTTTGGTGATTTACCGTTAGATTTAAGAGTAACATTATTACACCCCAACACATACATCAAAGTAAGTGCCATGGGGAGTACAAGCAATAGGGATTTGATAAAAATTTGCACTCTTTATATAACTAGTGGATTAAATGTTAGTCTTACATGTTATGATTTTTACTTGAAAGAAATTAGTTTTCTAAGGGGCAACCTTGCAAGTTGCAACTTTGTTAGGGGTGGGGCACTACTTAGATTGAAAGTCAAACCCAAAACAAAGTGTTTCCAACAATTCTTCAGGTTACCCAATTGATGAATAGTTCATTCTTTTTTAAAATGCATATTTTAGTTGTCTATTAATCAATTAAGTATTATTAAAAAATGAGTTTTACAAAATAATGTATTTACAAATATAAATTAAATTAGGTTATTAAGATAACAACCTGAAAATGTATGAAAATTAATATAATCATGATTTAACTATAACAAACAAATTGGTATAGATACCTAAACAATCAAAATTAAGATGATGTTGACATATCGAAGTTCGTTGCATCCATCAACTCCACTTGTGTTCAAATATCGTGGGTATTTAGGTGAATACACTATAAGATTAGGGTATGCATATTTCCTAATAATAATTGTTTTTAAGATAATTGATAACTTCCGAGGTTCTATAAATGGTATAAAAGTCGAGATAAAGGGTTTTAATCCCTAAGTGTCGCTAAAAAGAGATTGATGATAGATTAAATGAATTTTCAGAGCATTTAAACCCTAAAGTGTTGCTAGAAAGAGATTGTTGATAGATTAAAGGAATTTTCAGAGCATAAAAACACACAACTAAACATTAGAAAAAAAAAAGTGTTTCATATTTTTTTTTTTTGTCCTTTTTTCTATTTGTAACTTAAAAAGCAAATCTTGATATTTTGTTGGTTCCTTCCTAGAAACTTCCTTCCATTACTTAAAAGCTCCCATCCACTATGGCATTGTGGTGAGGCCACCATTTTCCTATCATCGGGTCTTTTTGGTATTTCATCTTGTACTCCATTACGTAAAGCTACCAGTGCCACTATGGTGTATTGCATGGCAATCATATCACTATTTCTCCACCATTGGGTTTTCTACTTTTCTTTGCTTTTTTATTTTTTTATTATTTTTTATTTAAATATTTTCTTATAACATTAAAAATAGTTTTTATGTTTATCATCACTTGAAACACTTTAAATATAAAAATTTTAATACCTAATTTTTTTTATTTTTTTTATTTTTTTAGAAGTTAGTGATGAAGGATCTACATTGCAATTGTTTTTAAAAACATTTACCCAAACATGTTTAGAGAATTTTAGACTTAAAATAATTTTTTTAAGAATTTATTTTGTACATATGATAAATTTTTTTTTAAAAAAATTTAAAGTATTTTAAAAATATTTTTTACATAGTAATATGAAAAATGGAGAATATATGGGAAAAGTAATTTTTCATAATTGACTTTACAAACATAATTTTATTATTGAAAATAATATAAACCAGTCTTTAAAATATATTTTTAAAAACTATTTTTTTTTTAAAGTTATCAAAAAATCCTTTTTTTCTATAAACAAAAATTATATTAATATAAAGAAAGACTAGTTTCCACTGTGGAAGTTTTTTCCCACAATGAACAATTGATCAAAAAATATCCAGCTCAATTACTAAAAAACCATTAAAATCATTTTAATTTTTTCACTATATTTAAAAAAAAACCGTGTATGAAATAATTTTGTAATGCTAATTTCTATGGTCATTTTTTAATATTATGAACATAGTCTGGGGTCTTCTTTAAAGATATGGAAATAACTTTTTTAAGCAATGGATCAATCCACTTGTACGACATAAATTTCGTGAAGTCCTTCTATGTAAGAAAAATAATATAATGTAAAATAATTTTTTATTAACATTAATAATTATAGGGAACAAGTTCAATGTTAATATCCTTTACAAGATAATATTTTTCTTTAATGACCATTCGAAAGTAGACGATGAAAATATTTTTTTATTTTAAAAATCAATCAAGGGTTTAGAGTGACTTTTTTCTGAATGAATTTATCGAAAGGTGAAAAACATGTGTATAGTTCTTTTGAAATTTCTCGAATTTATAAGGAAATTTTGTGAAGTTTTAAGTTCATGAAGGACCTAAAGTGACTTATTCCCGAATTACTTTGATTACAGTTTAAAAGCAGCTAACGAAAATGTTTTCTTAATTTTGGAGGTTAATCAAAGGATTAGAGTGCTTATTCCCTAATGACTTTGATCACAATCCGATAACAGACGATGAAAACATTTTCTTGATTTTGAAAGTCAATTGGTATCTTAAAGTGGCTTAATTTCGAATGACTTTGATCATAATTAGAAAGCAAACGACAAAAGTGTTTTTTATTTTTTTTATTTTAAAAGTAAATCAAGAGTTTAGAGTGACTTATTCCCCGAATGACTTTATTGAAAAACAAAGAACAAATGTGTAGTTTTTTTGCTGTCTATCAAATTTCATCATGTATCGCCTATTGAATATATGTCATGTGTCAAATCTATGTGACCCATCATTTATTGAGCTCAAATTTTGTTGAATTGATAAGTCATATTTTTTTAAATCAATTTAGTGATAAATTAGTTGAGTTAAAAAAAAAAAAAAATTGATATACGCTACACTATTCTCTCTTTTCTTCTATATGCTTGATATGCAACTTCTTTCAAAGGAATATTTATTCTTTGTGGAAATTAAGAGAGAAAAAAAAAATCAACTTTATTCTTATTCCAATTCCAAACCTTGTCAGAATTCTCTTTTCTTCTATATGCTTGCCTGCCATGCCATTTCTTTCAAACATATCTTTATTCTTTGTGGAAATTAAGAGGAAAAAAAAATCAACTTTATTCTTATTCCAATTCCAAACCTTTTCAAAAGAGACATATTCTTCATGGTATATATTAGTCATAAAATAATTTACAACAAGAATACTAGGAGTTATCAGAGTTATTTGATAATTGCTTTTAAAAATGGTTTTTTTCTAAAAATAAAAAATAATTTTTATTTCACCACCTCTTTACTAAAATCTCGAAATGTATTAATTTTTAGAATAAATTTCATGTTTTCATTTATTTTTTTAAGTAGAATTATGAGAATCAAACACACAAAAAATAAGAACATTTTCGAACTATGAAATAAGAAGAATAAGATGGTTCTAATAATAAAAATATTTATTATTGAGTTGAAATTGAATTTTCACCCCAATAGTTAAATATTTACTTTAATATAATAAGAAATAATTATTTTTAATGATAATTACTTTCTTGATCTTATTACTTTCTATAATTTTTGTATAAGATGTTATGAAAAAGTTAAGTATTGGGCAAGTTAATTGAAAAATTTTAAGAACTTGTTTGGTAATTATTTTAAAAAATAATTATGAAAAATAATTTTTAAGAACATTTTTTGAAAACTGTTTTTTTGATGTTTTGTAAAACAAAAATCTGTTTATAAATCTAAAATATTTTTTAACATGTTTTTAATATTTTTAAATATGTTTTAATTTTATTTTTTTTATGTCTAATGTTTTATTCTTAATCATTCTACATGTTTATATAATTATTTTTTAAAACAACCCCAAAAAAATAAGTGAAAACAATAGAAAACAAATAAAGGATGTTTTAAGAATGGAAAACAAAAAACAATTTTTGGTTATCAAACATATTTTCCTATTTTTTGCTGTGAAAAATGAAAAATTGTTTTAAAAAACAGTTACCAAATATGACCTAATCTTCCTACCTTAAGTAATTCAAAAGTCGGTCTTTGTTTGTTATTAAATTGAGGTAATTTTATAATTTAGCTAAAAGCTTAAATCAAAGTTATAAGAAGAAATATTGACTATATAGATATTTTATTAAATATAAAATGACTTTAAGCATGAGTAAGACACAACTTTCTTAAAGCATGACTTGTTTAATGGAAAATAGGTCGAGAATATCATGTTGTGCATGAAAATTCCATCTTCTAGAATAAACCTTGTTTTAGAATTGACTGCACAAATATAATTTTATTCCTCGAATAAATATAATATTATCTTTGAACATTGTTTTAAAAAAACTAAATTTTCATAATTGTTTTTGAAAAGTTATCAAACAAAAATCAACACTTTTTTCTCGATAAAATAGGATTTTTTTTTAAATAACATTAAATAAAACCTTCCATTTTTCATAGAAGTATGTTTAAAAAGAACTAAACTAAAAGTTGCCATGATTATTAACTAATTAATTAATTAATTTTGAAATTCTTCTCAAACATTGAATGAAAAATAATACAAATTTTAAAGAATTACAAAATATTCCATTTAAAAAAATATTTTTATATTAAACCAAAAAAAGAGCTTATATATAATTGTGTTGACAAACAATTCAAATCATTAATTTTCATAGGAATTAAAAAAATTGTGATTTAAAATAATTTTAAAATTAATTTAAAATATTAATCTAAAAAAAATTAGAAAAAATAAACCAAATATATTAGAAAACCCATTAAAATATATTTAATGCTTGCACTATAATTAAAAATAAATAAAAAATAGAAAAATAGAAAATAGAAAATTGCCCACACCATACAATTTGATAATGCTAATTTCCATGGTCATTTTTTTTTTAATATTATAAACATAGTCTTTGGTCTTCTTTATAGACTTGGAAACCATTTTTGTAAGCAATGAATGAGCCCACTGCCCCCTCTTTCCATCAATGTGCTCACCATGTAGACTTCTTTCAAACATGCCTTTTATTTTTGGTGGAAATTAAGAGGGAAAAATTCAACTTTATTCTTATTCAGATTCCAATTCTTTGTGGAAATTAAGATGTAAGAATAAAGTTGCTTTTATTATTTTGTGGAAATTAAGAGAGAAAAATTCATCTTTATTCTCATTCAGATTCCAATTCTTTGTGGAAATTAAGATAGAAAAATCAACTTTATTCTTATTAGAATATCATTTTTTTTTTGTCAAATGAGACATATTATTTATGTTATTCAAATCACAAGATAATTGAGATTAGGGTTATTTAATAATTGTTTCAAAAATAGATTTTTTTTTTAAAAACATAAAACATTTTTTGGTTTAAAAACATGATTAACAAATCTTTACTAAAAGTAATATTTTGTTCTAAAAAATAATTAGGTGATATATGCTCTTTTTGCTTAATTTTAAATAAAACTTAAGATTAAATAGTGTTTAATAATGTTAAGTATTAAATTATTTATTTTTTTCATATTTTATTTTTACTAAGTCTTAAGAAGTAAAGAAGAACCAACATATTACTCTAAACATCCACAAAAAATCAAATATTTTAGTTTTTTTATTGATTTTTTATTCAATAATTTTTTTTTTAAAATTAAGTAATAAGTGAATGAAAAGTGAAAAAACAAACTATATGAAATCTTGAAAAAAAAATGATGCCTTTCAACAAAAAGTTAAAAAAACAAACAACACCTTAATATATTTTTGCCATTTTTGCAAATGCTCTTACAACCAAGAAGCAAGGAGAATAGGCTTATCTTAAATTTAAACGTGGTTTTAAATTTAAGTTACAAATAGTTGAGACTAACTATTTAAGGTGATGTTTATTTTTTTATTGAATAAAAAAAATCAAAATATTTATATTTTTCTATTCAATTAAAAGTAACTTATTGATATCAAGAATATAATTAAACTGAACTTATTAATAATAAGTTAATTTTAATTATATTGATTGATATCAACAAGTTAATTTTTTAATTATATTAGTTAATATAAATAAGTTACTTTTAATTAAATAGAAAAAAATTAAATATTTTAACTTTTCTATTAAGTCAAAATACAAATATCACCCCTCAAAAACATTAAAACACTTGTCTTTTTTTTTTTTTTTTTTTGTCAAAAGTTGATCAAGCTTGTTTTTGAGTTAGAAAATGTTTTCTATTTTAAATAATAAAAAATTAGGTTTTGTTTGGAGGATATTTTTAAAAACAGTTCTAAAAAATAGTTTTTAATAATCTTTTTTTTAAATTATTTTATGAAAATTTTAAATATCTTTTATTTTCAATCACTCTTAATATTTATATAATTATTTTTTTAAAACCTTCCTTAGAAAACAAGTGAATATATTTTTAAAAAACACTCTATTTTATGTTTTAAGAATATAGCTTTTAAAAATAGTTTTTTGAGAACAATTTTTAAAAATTATTCTTTGATGTTTTATAAAATAAATGTCTGTTTAGGAAAATGAAATATTTTTAACATGTTTTCTATATTTTCAAATATATTTTATAAATAACTTTTATATGTGGTACTTTAATTCTAGCTATTCTTCATATTTATATAATTATTAAAAAAAAATCCTAAAAAGCAAATTAAAACAACTAAAAAATATTATTTAAAAACACTATATTTTCTATTTTAAAAAACAAAAACTAATTCTTAAATATATTTTTCTACTTTAAAAAAAAAATAAAAAACCATTTAAAAAAGCAATTGCGAAAAAAATCCTTATTTCTATTTTCTAATTGTTTAACTTGTTTTTGTATTTTTTAATCTTAAAAGCAAAAACTATTTTTAAAAACATTTCCCACCCATACCATTACTTTCAAAACAGCTCAGAAATGACCAAACGGTGCCCTAGTCAATATACTAGCTGTAGGCCAAAAGAGCGACCGCTTTGAAGAAATAAATTGAGCCGTGATTGTTGCGGGGTCAGCCTCACATGGACTGACTCCGCTCCTCCTGTTTTCTACCCTCTTCAGTCCTTTTTCTCCTCTTGTTTTTTCTTCTATCTCTACTTTATTCATTTTTCAAAATTTTGTTTCATACAAAAACAAAAAATTCAAATAAATATATCAAAATATTTCTTGGATTTAATTTTTTTGAAAGCCAAACGCGAAATGTTTTCTAATGAAGTCAATTCAAAAAAATTCAAAAATTCAAAAATTCAAAAATTCAAAAATCCATCATGAACAAAGTTTGGGCTTTTTTAATTTTTACGGCCATTTAAAACAATAATTCTTAAAAAATGGTACTTTGAAAAATAATTCTTAAAATATGATACTTTGAAAAATAATTTCAAATCTACGACACTTTTTGCCACTTTGAAAGGTGTTTCTTGAAGAGACACCTTCTATATTTTTCATATCAACCATAAATATTAAAAAAAAATGAATTTACACTAAAGGTGTCTCTTCAAGAGACACCTTTCATAATTTTTATATCAATAACACATGTTAAAAAAATTTGAATTTACATTAAAAGTGTCTCTTCAAAAGACACCTTTTATAATTTTACAAAATCAAAATTATATTAAAAGTTTATTTTAAATAAACATTTTTCACAGTTTTCATATCAGTTTCATAATAAAAAAAAAATTGAATTTATATTAAAGATGTCTTTCTTAAGACACACTTTTTATAATTCTTGTATCAATCATCCATTAAAATAATTGAATTTATAGTAAAAGTGTATTTTCAAAAAAAGACACATTCCACAATTTTATAAAACTAAATTTATATTCAAAGGTTTTCCTTAAAGAGACACTTTTAGTATAAATTTAATTTTTTTGATAGGTGACTAATATAAAAATTATGGAAAATGTTTCTTCAAAAGACACATTTAGTATAAATTCAATTTTGTGAAATTATATAAATTCCTTCAATGTAAATTCAATTTTTTTTCACAATGTGACTAATATGAAAATGATTAAAGATGTCTCTTATAGAGACATCTTTAGTATTAATTTGATTTTGTGATATTGTAGAAATGATATTTCTTTAATATAAATTCAATTTTTTTTAACGTGTATGACTAATAAAAAAATTATAGAAAAGCGCCTTTTGAAGAAACACCTTTAACATAAATTCAATTTTATGAAATTATGGAAGGTGTCTATTCAAGAGATACCTTTAGTGTAAATTCAATTTTTTTTTTAATATTTATGATTAATATGAAAAATATAGAAAGTGTCTTGGTAAGAAACATTTTTCAAGTGACAAAAAGTGTTATAGATTTGAAATTATTTTTTAAAGTACCATATTTTAATAATTATTTTTAAAAGTACCATTTTTTAGGAATTATTTAAAATAGCTGTAAAAATTAAAAAAGCCCAACAAAGTTTCTTTAGAACAATCATATGAACCAAAGTGGACGTTGAACTTCTGACATCATTTGAACCAAAGTGGACGCTAAACTTATGACATCCTACTTTCATCAATAATTTCGATACTATCATATCATCATCACTTCAATAGTCCATCAACATTATTGTCATCACTTTCACTATTTTCATTTCTTATTATCATATCAATGGTGGGTCTTGTGGGTTGTCTTTGATTTGAAATGTAGCATGATTTGTTATGTTATAGTATAAATATATAATATTTTTAAAAATTAAATATAAAGTTTAAAAATTCTATGACATCGATTTGGTGTTATATTATTTGAATTATTGGTGCGTATGGTTAATTTTGAAATGTTAGATAAAACGCCGAAGAAATGAATTAAGGTACAAAAATAAATAAAAATTAGATTGAAAGAAATTATATTTACATAAGTTATAAAGGAAATTAAACCTCTTTTATGACAAATATATATAAATTTCAAAAAATAAATTGGCCCGAAAGTTGTCGTAGCAAAAGCAAAAAGTTCAAGAAAAAGGAGGGCAAAAGTGAAACTTTTACTTAAAAGTCATATTAAAAAATGCCCCACTTTATACTTTTGTACCATAATTTTTTTTTTCAATTCTTTTTTAAAAGTAGCAATTTTTTTTTTTTTGATAAAATATGATAACTTTTATTATAAACTTATCTTATGTATTTAAAAATTATTTTTAAAAATTCGAGGATGTAAAATTGTTTTAATTCTTCAATCATTTTATTTGTATACACTTCGGGTTTTGTTTTTAAAAAGAATTATTTGTATACACTTCGGGTTTTGTTTTTAAAAAAAATAGAAAATGATAGTATCTTCTGTGTAAAAATATAATAATTCTTATTACTAACCTATCTTATATTTTTAAAATTTGCTTTGAAATTATTTAAATTTTGAGGTAGTGATTTTTTATTGATTTTATATCTCGGGCTTTTTGAAAAATCATTAACATGTTATTGATGGTTTTAATTTCCTAACATTCACAAGAAAATATTTTTCTTTTTTGGCTGATTCAAACAATACTAAAAAAAAGAATCCACATATGACTCGATATCCAAGTTAGCACCGACAAAAGTCTCTTGATTCTCTGATGATGGAAAACCGAGTTGGAAGCAAATTACCAAAAGCTTATAACAACATTGAATATACTTTAGAGTGAAAACCCTTTTTATATCCCCTAAAACCCATCAATTTCATCCCAATTAATTAATCAAAAACCCAAATGAATTGCCAAAAGATTTTGGTGCAATCTATGAGAATCCAAGAAATCTCTCTTTCCAAAAGTCCACATCACTAGGAAAAATGGTCACATTATCTCCCACTACAAACGTGTATCAGTGTATGTCATTCCATTCCCACGTTTAGAAAAGATTCCACTCCAAAGTCCAAATCGCCTTTTTGACGTTTCTCCCAAACTTTCTCTCTATCCAAATAGCGAAAAGTCCAAGTACCCTTTAGCAATTATGAAGAACCGGAAGTTTCCTGGAAGTTTCCTACATGTTTATTGTAGAAAAATTCTACGATGCCTCCTTCGGTACCATGCCTCCATTTTTTTTTCAGCCATTGGATGAAAATGATTAAATCTCAGCCATCCAACCCAATATGGATTCGGTACCGTAGCATAACCCTTGTAATATTTTTGGTTTTAATTTTATTTTTCATTTTCTGCGATGAATCGTTACCGGCGATTGAAGGCGTTATTTTCTATTTGGTTGACTGCGGTTGTTTAAAAGCCGAAAATCAATGCTCAATTCTCGGTAAAGTTGGTTTTGATTTCGTTTTTTTTTGGTTTTTTGAAAGAAAAAAAAAGAAAAAAAAAGTATTCGAACTCGGTCAATGCGATTGTAGATCGTGTAAATTAGAGGGAATTCTATGTTTGGAGTTTCTAACAATAGGAAACGGAATTTGCGAGCTGGAAAAACTTCAGGTTGATTTTGTAGGCAAGTTTTTGTTTCTTCTTTTGGTGTTTCACGATTAGTGATTCCAGTAAAGAACCGCGAGGTGGCTCCGTTGAAGACCGGCGGCGCCATCTCTCGTGCGGCAGGCCAATCATGAACGGAAGTGGTGACATGGAGGCTGCATCTGCCTCTGGCGGTGGCATGGTCGGCGGCGATGAGGATGAGGTGGTGTATTTGGATCCCTTCAATATTGCTACCACCAAGAACGCTTCTGTGGAGACGCTGAAGCGATGGAGGGTAAGATTTGTTGCGCTTTCATCATTGGTTTTGCTGTTGCATGCACTGTATTTCAATGCAGTGCCATTAATGAATCATCAATTCTTTTACTTTTTTATTTTTTGTTATTGAGTGTGAATTTGTTGGATTTTGTTTTGTTTTGTTTTGTTTTTGTTAATTGGTGTAATGGAAAATGGGGTGTCACTGATTTTGATTTGAACTTTGTTTGGTTCCTGAGAAAGGTAGGGGATAATAATGAGGAAAGTATAACAATTGGGCAAAACCAGAAAACACATGCAGATATTTAATTGAATGCTGGATGAGAAATGGAACCGCAAAATCATTTCTGACACATGGGACTTTTAATTGTTGAAATGGGAGGCTGGTCGTGATTCAATTTTGAATTCACCTCTGTTTGATTTCTCAGAAAGGAGGGGAAAATAATGGGAAAAGGGTGGCAATTGGGCATATCTGAAGATTTGTGCAGAAATTTCATTAAAGGCTTGATGGGAAATTGAAGTGCAAGATCATGCAGGCAGATTGGATGTGTGAATTATTGCAATGGAGGCTGGGTCGCAATTCATCTGTTTGATTTCTGAGAATGGTAAGGAAGAACAATGGGAAAAATTCATAAAAGGAGCAGGCCAGAAGATATGCCTAGGTATTAATTGCGGCAGAATGAGAAAATTGGATGGCAAATCAATCTGAATAGTCAGGCAAAACTGGAACGATTTTGAAGAAGAGTTGACTGGATATTGAGAAGCTGAAGAACAGGATGGCCAATACGGTTATCCAAATAGTCCATGGAACTTTCTACAAAGTGAGAATTACAAGACTTCCTTACTGATATTTGACTTAGTCCACGTAAGACTAAGATTTGAACATGTCTTTGATGCAGAAATAACTGTTAGAAGATTCAAGGACGGTAATTCTTTTATTGTCTCTGCTCCCTGGGAAAAATTGGGTTTCTTCTGGATGCTACACCCAGTCACAACATCAAAGTTCAAACTGGTTCAATACATGGTCAAGAGTTGGAATGCTTGCAAATTGAATGACTCTCGTCCAATTCGTGATGCTAAATTGTTCAGAAGTTTGTCTTGGACATGTTTATCTTAGACTGGATGGTGTGCTTATCAGAAAAGAGAGGGTGCTGGAGTTCTTATTTTCAATAAGAGAGGTTAAATTCAATCTGCACTTCAAAATGGTGAAGCATTGGTGCTAAGAGAATGACTGAGGTTAGTGCAAGAAGTGATTTTTGCTGGTTTCCTAGTGGACAAGATGCTAAAGGGGTGATAAAATTTTGTGGAGGATAAAATGAGTGTTTCCTTGTTGGTTGGTTAAAGGCTGACCTGATAATGAATCATCCCAACACCATTGCAGCCATCTTGAAAAAAAAATAAAAATAAACAAAGATAGGGAAAAAGGATGGTTGTTACAGGTTCTTGTAATGATATTGCTTCTGTTTCTTCAATAATTTATTTTCGTCACTTCGGTTGAATTACTCAAAACTTTTCAATCAATATTAAAAAGAAAGGGAGAAAAAATAAAGAACGCCCAACAGATTAATGATGTATACTTAATACCCAACTACAAAAAGTGATATTCAATTCCCTTACCACAAATCTTGAAAAGACAGGCATTTGTTTGATAAAAAAATTAGTTGAGAGAGATACCCATAGAAAATCCTTGAAAAAAAGGGTTTGAATAAAATTTCTGTTTGAGCTTGAAGAGGACATGGATGGTGGTCATAATGGTTCCAAATTGTTAATTGGACCCCCTTTTTATCAAAATTCTCATGGGTTTGTCTTGAAGCATTGACAACAAGAGGTTAAGCTTTTAGAGGAAGGGCTTGTTTCACATGGTATCAAGGGGCTGGTTTCTTGTTAAGAGTGGTAGGTTTTTTCTTCGCATTTTCTTTTCTCTTGCTTGCCATGTGGCCTTTTTTTATTCTTCGTGTGTACTTTGATGTGCCATTTTGTAAGTGCTTTTAATATATTCTCCTTATTTGCCTATTAAAAAAGATGTTTCTTTGATGCATGAGCCTGCGTAAATGTGCTGTGTTTGTCATGATTGTTCAAACAAGCGGCATGTGGGTGCACTGGAAAAAGTATCCCCTTTTTGCCCGACCCTCTCATAGTCATCCCTTCTTCCAGATTTATTTATTTTTTAATTATTTTTTTATCTCATCTCTATATTATTTATTTATTTTTATATTTATTATTTTTTTACTTCATGTTTAAAACTTGTGATTTTAATTTAAATTAATAAAAAATTACAATTTTAAATCAATTTCTGATTTAAAAATAAGTTTTTTTTATTTAAAAATGAATTTTAAATTAAAATTATGATTTTAATTTTAATTTTAAATTTGAAACTAATTTTTTGATTTTCAAATAAAAAATTAATTTTTAAATAATGTATAAATTATTATTTTTATTTTTATAATTATTTTAAATTTTAATAATTTATAAATTATATATTTATGACGTCACCGGTTCGACCAGTGAATCGTGAACCGGTAACTTTTTTGGTTCAATGATTGGTTCGGTTCTAAAAACATTGATTATAACTAAAGACATTGTGTTGTAATGTTTAGAGTGATAGTGGATCCGCTGACTGGGGATGCTCTTAAATGTGTAGATTGGAAGTTGTACTATGGGGTTGTTATAGGCATAGTTGGTAACTTGTAAAACTTATTGTGTTTCACTTTTCTATTTTTCTATATCATGTATCGTAATTTTGATATAGTGAAAAAGAAATAGAAAATATATGCATATGTGTGCATTCTATTGAAAGTATTAAGTATAGAATAATATATGACTAATTTTATGAAAGATGATAGGATCTAAAGTGTTAAAACTATATCATATCATATGAAAACATTGAATATTAGAGTTTTGACAAGTTCAGATTTACAATAATGACTTTAATATATAGATTCATCATATGTGTATATGCCATTATGTGTCATATTCAAAGTTCTAAGTTTTCAGGTTCTTATGATTCCTTCCCCACCAAAATAGAAATAAAAAATGCTAATATATTAAGTAAAATTTTTTATTTGCCAATCACCATCATTTTTAATGTCAATATTCAAACCTTTCAAATGAAAATTTCCTAATATTTATCACAAAAATAAACTTAGTTCACTTCTAACATAACATTTGATAGCAAGAACGTTGCTTTTCATATAGGATTGTTTTACCTATTTCTCCTTTTTAGGATCAATTTTTAATCTTTTAGTATATTTTAAACAATTAATACAATAAGTTATTTTAATAAAAAAATTATGGAAAATAGTTGAAGATGTATATATCGTTGTATCATCATATAAAGTATCATATCTTGCATTGTATATGTATCATTAGATACGCTTTATGGTAAGGTATGAATTGGATTACATATTGATTTTCGTAAAAAATGTGTTGTATTGTTGTATTGTAAGTTTTGAACAATTATGGCTATAGGTTCTTAGAGATGGTTTTTTTTAACCATTGTGTTTTTATTTCTTTAACATGTCTGTGTGTATATTAAATTTTAGCTTTGGGGGTTTCCAAATCAAACCCTTTAAGTTGGAAATTATGATAGCGTGCGATCTTTTATTTATTTATTTATTTTTGAAACTTAGTTGATGCTATTGGAAAATCTTTGTAAATATTTTTTAATATACAATTCTACTCTCAAGTCCTAGCTCAAGTGGCAAGGACTTGGGGTGTGGATATGGGAGATTCATGGTTTGATTTCTAGGAAATAAAATAAAATGTTATTTATATGTTGGAGATTTTGGGAAGTGATTCGAAGGATCCTTCGGGCAAGGAGTTGGTGATTGGAGTTGGGTAGCCGGAACCCTCTAAGGAATTGAAGCTTTATTGCGTTTTTGGAGGGAGATGTTAGCCTTCCCAGAAAGTTTGTAAATTTTAGCAATTATGTGGGGATGCTAGTAGCAGGGTTCGAGAAAGAGATCAATTCCCTTTTGAAGAATTTGGAGGCAAGAAAAGGGTGTGGGGTAAAGGTTTTAGGTGGAAGGAGGAAGCACCTCCTGACATCCCATTTTGAGAGGGAATTACTTAAACTTGAATACTTGATTAACTACGATAGTTCTTCGTGTACTTTCAGGTGGAAGGAGGAAGCACCTCTTGGCACCTTGTTTTGAGATGGAATTACGTAAACTTGAGTGCTTGGTTAACTACGATAGTTCTTTGTGTACTTTCAGGGGAAAGGGGAGGAGCACTAGGGACACAACACTCGTGTTGTGAGGTTGTTGCTTTGTTTTGTTTTAGAGGGTTTGGGTGGGGGTTGGGTTCAGGGGGCTGGTTTCTTGTTAAGAGTGGTAGGTTTTTTCTTCACATTTTTTTTTCTCTTGCTTGCCATGTGGCCTTTTTTTATTCTTCGTGTGTACTTTGATGTGCCATTTTGTAAGTGCTTTTAATATATTCTCCTTATTTGCCTATTAAAAAAGATGTTTCTTTGATGCATGAGCCTGCGTAAATGTGCTGTGTTTGTCATGATTGTTCAAACAAGTGGCATGTGGGTGCACCCATAAAAGTTTGCCGAGGACCTGAGGTAGGAATTAATTGGATGCTGGTGTGCTTGTGTATACTAGATTCAACGATAGAGGGAATTGCCATTTGGGACACTTGACTATTACTACGTTTGCTCCTAAATCGTCCAACCAACTGCACACCTGCTGTCATACTATTAGTTCAAGATTTTTCATGGCTAGTTGGTTCTTGTCCATATAACTCTTATAAATGGGTTAAGAGGTCATCATAAAAGGGATTGAATTTTATTTTTTGATTGATCTAAATTCTCTTAGTTCTGTTCTTTGATTTTTCTCCTAGAAATTTCTACTAAAGAAATTGTTTAGGGGGCTGCTATTATTGCCTCCAACTTCCTTTTTTTTCCTTTGATTCTACTATATTCTTCATTCAAATTCAAACACCTTGCTGTCAATGTGGCTGACCTTTGACAAATAACCCCTGTTTGGACAATGCTTTTATGCTGGATTATTACCTTTAAAAAAGTTCTTCTGGCTAGAATATGTTGATAGGGCTCAAACCAAAGTTGCTGGGTGAGGAAGGAGAAAGGGGTCTTTAGAGAAGATTTTATGGGAGTTGGTAATTAAAGTTTAGCTTGCATTTAGTTTGGAAAATATTTTTTTAGTTTATATTTCTAAAAACAATTTTCATTTTCTATTTTTTTTTTTTAAAATGAAAATGGTAAAGTCTTGATTGGTGTTGACCGCCTATTCAGATGAAAAACAATGAAAATATTGAAATCGCATTTGTTCAATTTCCTTTTCATTTTCTTTGCTCTATGTTTTATTTTTAAAATCGTGTAATGAGATCCTAATATGCTTGTAATTACAATAATAAAATGCATTATTTTCTAATATAAAAAATATGTATTTGATTCAACCTAAAATCATAATAGTAATATGAATGGGATCATCATTTACTACGTGATTTTAGTCATATTTATGCTCCTTTAATATTTTTAATATTTATATTGTGGGTCCCTCTGTTCTTTAAGTTATTTTGTTAATTTTTCTCCCCCAACATTTTTTTTTTGAGAATGTTTTACAAATTTCTTAAGAAAATTATATAAACACCAAATTTTTGTGTTTTCACTTTTTGCCTTTTTGTAATTTAGTTTTTCCCAAAAATGAAAATGGGAAAAAAAATATCTAAATATGTTTTTAAACTTGATTTCTGTTTTGTTTGAAAATAAAAACAAAAAACAATCTAAACAAACAGGATCTTAGGTTCTTTATTTCCAAATTTCTGAGAAGTCATTAAGTTGATGAGGTGTAACTCACAAATCAGGAAGACACCTTTGTTTGAGTGTGGAGGTTCATTGTGGAGGCATCTTAACTTAAGCAAGAATGTTTGGCTGCATGTTATGGAGGTCAATTGCGGAACTCATCTTTATAGAATGAGTGGGTCACTATTGCCGAAATTTGGAGAGGAGCAATAAAACCTGACTTAAATGTTATTTTGATTAATTAAACTCAAATTTATCTGAGCACATCACCAGGGGATAATAGAGTGCAAGCTAAGAGAGAAGCAGGGAGAAAAATTAAAAGTCAAGGTTAGGAAACCCCTTGGCAATACTTTGTGGTTGAAAAAGAGGTTATGAAGCTGTATTCTATTTTTGAAGTCCAAAAACTAATTAAAATTAAAAATAGCTACTTATTAGTGCTGCCCTAAAATAATAAAACTTAACCCATTAAGATGTTTTAATCCTGGCTGTTCATTGCTTATTTAAGCTTATCACATGGTGCATGATGGACTCTTGGGCTGTGCATCTTATTTTTGAGCAGATTTCAAGAATTTTGGGTGGTTTTAAAGAATCAAAAACTGTTAGTCATCTTAGCCACTGCATCAGTGCCCCCTGGTTAGAAGAAACTCGACCTTGAGTTGCTAATATCATCATTCTTGGGCCACCTTGTATGGAAGTAGCTGCTCATCTGATTATAAATATGGGTTGGCAACTTCATTTGGTAGGCTTTGTCATTGATTTAGCTAACAATCTTGCATGGGCCAATGTTTTTGACACGAAATATGGGATGAAAAATAATAAGTTTTGTGTATTAGATTGACTATACACACAGTTTATATAGAAGATTACAAGAGAAGAAATAGGAAACAAGAGACATAATAAGAAACTAACTTATTCCTAAACCAACTTATTCCTAAATCATGAAACTATCTATTTACAGAAATAGGAAATTAACATAAAACTATCTATTTATAGAAATAGAAAACTAACATAATTGAAAAATAATTCTTCTATTCTATTTACAGCTCAACACTCCCTCTCAAGCTAAGGAATAGATGTCTTCCATTCCCAGCTTGAATACAAGATCGTGAAACATTGAACTGTTCAACCCTTTTGTTAGGATATGAACTAATTGATGTTCTGATGGAACATAGGGCATACATACTACTCCTTCCTCCAATTTTTCTTTGATGAAATGCCTATCAATCTCAATATGTTTTGTCCTATCGTGTTGTATAGGGTTATGAGCAATATTGATAGTTGACTTATTGTCACAATAGAGCTTCATAGGACCATCCCACTTGATTCTCAAATCATCTAGAATAATCTTCAGCCAAAGTAGTTCACACAACCCTTGAGCAATGACCCTAAAGTCTGATTCTGCAGACGACCTTGCTACCACATTCTGCTTTTTACTTCTCCATGTTACCAGATTACCTCCAAGAAAAGTACAATATCCTGAAGTTGATCTTCGATCCACTAGGGAACCTGCATAGTTAGTGTCGGTGTATGCTTCTAGAGCAAGAGTATTGTTCTTCTTGAACAAAATTCCTTTCCCAGGGTTGCCTTTCAAGTAATGCAGCACCCTGTAAGCAGCTTGAAGATGAAGTTCTCTTGGATCATGCATGAATTGACTAATCACGCTCACCGAGTAGGCGATGTCTGGCCGAGTGTGAGCAAGGTATATGAGCCTACCAACCAGCCTCTAGTACATTCTTTTATCCACCACTGGTTCTTCTTTAGCTTTTCCCAACTTGTGGTTTGGATCCATTGGGGTAGAGACTGGTTTACACCCAATCTTCCCTGTTTTTGCCAATAAATCAGTCACATACTTTTGTTGAGAGATGAAGATCCCTTGTGTGGAATATGCCATCTCAATACTGAGGAAGTACTTCAGTTTCCCTAGTTCCTTTATCTCAAACTTTGTTGCTAATCTCTGCTTCACTTCATGTTTTTCTCTCTTATCATTTCTAATCACTATGATGTCATCAACATAGACTAGAAGAACAATTACTCCCCCTGCAACCGAGTGCTTAATGAAAAGAGTATGGTCACCTAGGCTTTGTTTGTACCCAGACTCTTTCGTGACTTTTGCAAATCTCCCCAACCAAGCCCTAGGAGATTGTTTTAGCCCATAAAAGGCCTTTTTCAGCTTGCACACCTTGTTACCTGTGTTTCTCTCAAATCCCGGTGGGATGTTCATGTAAATCTTTTCATCTAAATCACCATGAAGAAATGCATTCTTAACATCATACTGTAGGAGTTGCCAATTGTAGTGGGCAGCTAGTGACAACGGGATTCTTATAGTATTCATTTTTGCAACTGGAGCAAAAGTCTCTTGAAAATCAACTCCATAAGTTTGAGTGTACCCTTTGGCTACCAATCTTGCTTTATGTCTCTCAAGAGATCCATCAGCCTTATATTTCACTGTGAAAATCCACTTGCAATCAACAATGTTTTTCCCTTTCGGTTTTTCAATAATCTCCCATGTTTTTATTCTTTTCTAATGCACTCATCTCCTCTCTCATAACATCCTTCTATTCCCTTTTTGTCAATGCCTCAGAAACAGTGTTAGGGATGATAGTGGTGTTTAGACTCATGATAAAATTCTTATGGGCTAGTGATAAGTGCTTAAGAGACACATAGTGTGATAGTGGATAGAGTGGTCGGTTAGTGCATTCTCTGGTGCCTTTTCTAACAACAATGGGAAGGTCTAGGTCTAGGTTGTCTATTGAGTCAGTGGAAGTTTCACCAGGTTGTGTATGTAAAGGTGGGTTTGATTTTACCGTGATTTCATTCCCAGGGTCTGAGTTGGATTCTTTGACCTGCTTTTGTCATGGAATGACCTTTTCCCTTGAATATACCTTAGGAAACTGTGGAAAATTGCGAGTGACACTGGTTGGAATAGGGGATGACACGGGTTCAGTGGTAAAATTGGGTGACTTAGGTGTGATTCACTCGGATGACTCAGGTTCTTCATCACCATGGGTTGAGACATGAGGAAGGTCAAGAGGTTCAAAGGACTCACAAGGACTATCTTCCATCATTGGAATCTCCTCTTGAAGAAAGGACTTGGGGAAAAAAGGTTTATTTTCTGTGAAGGTGACATCTGTAGAGATGTAAAATTTTCTGGATGAGGGATTGTAACACTTGTATCCTTTTTGAGTGGATGAGTAACCAAGGACGACACATTTTATGGCTCGGGGGTCTAGCTTGTCTCTATGTTGGTTGTGGACATGAACAAATGCAGTGCACCCAAATACCCTAGGAGTGAGCCCATTTGAAGTTCTGAAGTGTGGATAGAAACTCTTAAGTATCTCTATGGGACTTTTGTTGTCTAACACTCGTGAGGGAATTCTATTTATCATGTATGTGGCAGTAAGAACAGCTTGCCCCCAATAGGACTTAGGAACATTCCCTTGAAAGAGTAAGGCTCGGGTTGTGTTGAGTAAATGCCCATTTTTCCTCTCAACTACCCCATTTTGTTGGGGTGTGTTAACATATGATGAGTCATGGAGAATGCCTTGTGATTGAAAATAGGGTGACAAAATCTGGTTGAAGTAATCTCTACATTGTCTGTCCTAAAGCTTTTTATTTTAACCCTAAATTGTTTTTGAACCATTGAGTGGAAATTAGGTATAACAATGCTAACATCAGATTTTTGTTTAAGAAGATCCATGTAACCCGAATGCAGTCATCAATTAAGGATACAAACCAACGAGTCCCAGAAACATTAGGTATAGTCGAAGGACCCTATATGTCACTATGAATCAAATGAAAAGGATGAGAACTTCTTTTATTGCTAATAGGAAAAGATATACGAGTATGTTTTGCCAATTCACAAGTTTTGCAATGAAACTCAGAAATATCTAATCCTTGGAACAAATGAGGAAACATGACCTTTAAAACCCTAAAAGATGGATGACCTAGACGTAGGTGATACAACCAAATGGTATCTTTATTTGAGGAACTGAGAAAAGACAATGAAAAATTATTACTAGTTTTCTGAGATGATTCAAGGTGGTAAAGACCGCTCCTTTCCTTAGCAAATCCAATCCTCCTCCTCGAGCCTTATTCCTGAAAAACAAAATAAGAAGGGAAAAAAATAGCATAACATTTAAGATCATGGGCAAGCTTTTGAATGGAAACAAGATTGGCTGACAATTTTGGTACATGGAGGACATTTTTAAGAATAAGGGTAGGTGTGATGTATATGTCTTTGAAACTTGCAATGGTAGCTAAAGAGCCATTGTCCACTGCAATTTTCTTATTACTTGGGCTTGGGGTATAGGTATGGAAAAGTTGAGATTTGGAGGTCATATGGTCTGTGGCACTAGAGTCTATTATCCAAGAGTCATCATAAACCCTCTGTGAGACATTTATGCAAAAAGAGAGTGAAGGTGTATCTGAATGAGCAATCTTCGACATCTTCCACGAAAAAACCCGATCTCTTGGGAATTAAGGCAGATCGTGAAAAAAAAAAAAAACAGTGGCAATGAAGGTTGGTAAAAGAACACGTGAAACAAAGAAATCCAGTTATGAAGGCCAGAAAAATGGTGATGAAGGCCAAAATGATACCCATGTCTTAAAAACCTACAACTCTAATACCATGACACGAAATATGGGATGAAAAATAATAAGTTCTGTATATTAGATTGACTATACACACAATTTATAGAGGTGATTACAAGAGAAGAAATAGGAAACAAGAGACATAATAGGAAACTAACTTATTCCTAAATCATAAAACTATCTATTTATAGAAATAAGAAACTAACATAAAACTATCTATTTACAGAAATAGAAAACTAACATAATAGGAAAATAATTCTCTTATTCTATTTATAGCTTAACAGTTTTTATTTCTGATATTGTTGTCCACACCTGCTGGAATATGATTTGTAGTCAAAACAGCCCAGACATAGTTCCCCTGCCTCGAGACAACCTTGCATCTATGAGAATAAGCTCAAGCTTTGAATCTTGCACTGCTTCTTTTTGTTTGCTTTCTTACCTATGTATTGAGTGATAAATAGTTTCTGGGCGCTCTTTAGCCTTCACATTATCCTTCTTTGAGTTTGACATAGGAGTCTATACGTTTTTTGAAGATTCAGGCCATATACCCCTTCAAATGGAGAAAGTTTGAGTTGTGTGACTCTTTGAGGAATTGTAGGCAAATTCAGCAAGTGAACATATCAAATCCAAACGCATAGGCTTGTCCTTGACCAAGGTTCTTTGTAGATTAAGTGATCTTCTACCCGCAACCTCCTTTTATTCATCCATTTGCAGGTGGAAAGAAGTGCTAAAATCTAATTGTGTCTTAGTCGTCTTCCATAGTGCTCACTAAAGTGTAATAAACTTCAAATTTTGATCACAAACAATGGAATAAGGAACATCATGCAACTTTGCAAACTTTAAAGAAAAATTTTGTTACAGTACTGGCATCTATTATTGTCAAACAAGGGATGGAGTGAATCATGTTTGAAAAACTGTCCACTATCCAATACATCATTGTGTCAGAGGAAGGCCTAAGTAAAAAATTTGTACTCAGTGCTATCCATGGTTTATTTGATATGCAAAGGCTTTGTATGAAGTCTTGCATTCGTATTTGTTCCCTTAGGCCATTTACATACATGGCATCTTTTATCTGTGTCTAATGTCTTGCCTCAAACTCGGCTAATCATATTCCACCAAGTTTATGCTCTTATCATATCAAAATGTCCCAAAATCTGTTGTCGAATGACAATTTTCTCCCTTGGATAACAATTTGGGATACAAAATTGATTACTCTTAAAGAGAGTACCATTCTAAAGGCTATGGTTTGCTTCTTTTCAGCCATACAACATTTAAAATAGGGCCAAAATAAATGTCTTTTTTTGTACAAAACTTTAAGCTATCAAATGCTAACATTTGGACTGGCATTCTAGTCAATGAGGAAGCACGTCGACACATGGCATTGACAACTTTATTGTTAACAACAACCTTGTATTTCAGTGTGAAAATAAATTGCTGTAAATAATTCACCCACATGCTAGGGCTCGAGTTTAGGTTTTATTGATTGTTAATGTATTCAATTGCTTTATGGTTAGAGTTCAAAATAAAATTTTTAATTCTCCAAACAAGGCTACCTATCTCTTAATTAACACGCAATGGTATAGAATTCCAAGCATGTGTAGTGTATCAAAGCTAAGCTTTACATCATTGAGCTTTATATCATTGGGCTATGTGCCATGTCTCTTGACGAAAGACACTTTTATGCTGACTTTAGAAACGTCCCAGTCTACTCTAAAAATCTTCTCAAGGTTAGGTAAGACAAGAATAGGTGGTTCAATTAGTTTCTTCTAGGTTGCAACGTGGGTGGGTTGGGCTTCACTAAACCTGAACCAACTTGAGAAAAGCCTTAGCTTAAGGAATCTCAATTTGACCTAAGGTTGGGTTGGCTTCACCAACTAAAGCTCAACCTAAAGCTAGACCAACTTGAAAAAACCCTTAGCTACCTATCTCTTAATTCACACACAATAGTATAGAATTCCAATTATGAATAGTGTCTCAAAGCTTTACATCATTGAGCTTTTCACAATAAAGGGCTATGTGCCATATCTCTTGATGAAGGACACTTTTATGCTGACTTTAGAAACATCCTAGTCTACTCTAAAAATATTCTCAAGATTAGGTAAGACAAGAATAGGTGCTTCGATTAGTTTCTTCTGGGTTAGGTTGGACTTAACTAAACCTGAACCAACTTGAAAAAAGCCTTGCCTTGAGGAATCTCAATTTGACTTAAGGTTGAGCGGGAGCTATGATTGATGCTTCACCAGCTAAAGTTCAACCGAAAACTAGACCTATAATACATACATTTCATCATTTGATTTGTATTTTATGTCCATTTGGCTATATTTTAAAATGTCAAATTTTATTTTTTTATTAAAAATAAAAAAATGAAATTGTGATTAATTACTAATAGTATTTTGATACTCTCACTGCTAGATGTCGGTATTACCTTTACTTTTAGAATATAAAGTAGATAAAGTAATGAGAGTGGTCTTTTGTGCAAGCTAGACATAGAGAAGGTGTATGATCATGTGGACTGGTCTTTTTTCTATTGGTCTTGCAAAAAATGGGTTTTGGGGGAAAATGGATTGGGTGGATAAGGTGGTGTATTTCCACGACCAAATTCTCTGTTTTAGTGAATGGCACTCCCTTTGGTTTTTTTTCCCAAGTTCTATAGGTTTGCATTAGGGGGATCCTCTTTCGCCTTATTTATTTATGATTGCAATGGAGTCGCTTAGTTGTTTTTTGAAGAGGGCGGTGGCTGGTGGTTTTTTATCTGGATGTCAGGTGAAAGGTAGGTTTGGAGAGGGTGTTCAGGTTTCTCATTTATTATTTGCTGATGACACTTTGGTTTTCTACAAGGCTTCTCAGGATCAGATAACTTATTTATGTTGGTTACTTATATGGTTTGAGGCAATTTCAAGGTTGAGGATTAACTTGGAGAAGAGTGAGTTAATTCCGGTAGAAAGGGTGGAGAATTTAAATGTTTTACTTGCTGAGCGGGGGTGCAAGGTGTGAAGTCTACCTTCCACTTATTTGGGCCTTCCTTTTGGTGCTCCGTTTAAGTCTACAACAGTTTGGGATGGAGTTTGAGAGTGGTTTTGCAAGAGTTTGTCTATGTGGAAGCAACTATATTTCCAAAGGAGGGAGAGTCGCTTTGATTAGAAACACTATTTTTAGTTTGCCCATTTATTTTGTCTTTGTTCTGTGTGCTAAGGGTTGTTAGACTGAGACTTGAACAGATTCAGAGGTACTTTCTCTAGGATGGTGGGGCATTAGAGCACAAACCTCATCTTGTTAAGTGGCCGGTTGTTTGTCGACATAAGAAGAGAGAGGGCTTGGGGGTTAAAAATCTTTTAGTTTTTAATAAGACTTTCCTTTGTAAGTGGAGTTGACGTTTTGTGACTAAGAGAGGTGCCATTTGGAATCGGGTAATTTAAGGCAAGTATGGGGAATTACTAGGGGGTGGGCAGTTTAGGGGGTTAAAGAGGGGTATGGGGTTGGGTTGTGGAAAGTGATACAGAAGGAGATCTTGTGAGATTGTAGTGCTCCTTTGTGGTAGGCAATGGGCGAAAGGTGTTGTTTTGGAAGGATAGGTGGTGTGGGGATAATCTTTTTGTGTGTTAAGTTGGGGGCTGGAGTCCTTGTTTCTCTAGATCTTTTAATGATTGAGGTGTGGATTATGTGGGGAGATTTTTGGTGTGTTTGCAGGGGCAGAGAGTTCGTAGGGATGTTGAAGATACTTTGTTTTGGTCGGTGACAAAGAGTGGTAAGTTTATTGTTAAGTCCCTTTACCTTAGTTGGAACTGGACTTGGGTGGGTCTTATCCAGTGGGGGCCATTTGGATTTCTTGGGTTCAACCTAAATTAGATTTTTTGCGTGGGAGGTAGTGTGAAGTTTTTTACGTGGGAGGCAATGTGGGGTAAGATTTTAACATTGGATCAAATTCAGAGACAAGGTTGGTCTTTAACAAATTGATGTTTTTTCTACTTGGACGTGAAGAATTTGTTGATCATTTGTTGTTCCATTGTGAAATGACTAGGGTTTTATGGGAGCTGATTTTTGTGCTTTTTGGGTGCTTTCTTCGTTGGTGAGAGAGATACTTTGTTGGTTTGGTGTGGTTATATTGTGGGCAAAAAGTGCAAGAAGGTTTGACAAGCAACCCTTTTGTGCTTCTTTTGGATGGTGTGGAGGGCAAGGAACAACATTGCATTCGATAATGTGGCTTCTTCCATCCAAAAATTGAAGAGGGATTTTGTAAGCTTTTTGTGGGCTGAGCCTAAAGTTTTTGGATGATTGCCCACTATCTTTAGTAGGTTTCTTGAATGGTTGGGTACTTCTTATTCTGTACTCTTTTGCTTGAGCTTGGGTGGTGAAGGGAGGTTTGTTTTTCTTGTACACTTTGAGCTGCTTATTTTGGCAGCTCTTTTATTTTAATTTAAGTCTACTTATAAAAAAAACATATAAAGTGAAAAAGTGGACCAACTTTACTAATTGTAAGTATGATGGAAAGTTTTATTTCATGTTGTTAAATATTCTATTATATAGAATTATTGTTATGTTAGCTTTACATTTATTGCAAGTTCTATGTTATTCTACAATATATTCTAATTTATATCTACAAGTGTGGAAAGTGTTAGATATCATCGCTGCTTTTCATTGATCTTTCTTTTGAATTCCCATTTATCATCTGGTTGACTCACTTCATTGATCATCCCAAACAATCGGATCCTTTTGATGAACCTGACTTTGAAAAAGTTTTTCAAAGAAATCATCCGGTTGAGAGATTTCACTTCAATGAACTGGAAGTTCTGTTACTTGGTAGGTATCCTTATTTGATCAATCTTATTGTGGTTGTCAAATATTGGATTGGTGTGGGTATTTTCTGTTTGGTATCCTCTTCTTCTAGGAAGCATGATAGTGATCTAAACAAGACCCAATCAACATGGCTCTGTTACTGCCGGATGACCAAAGTTCAAGTGGAGCAACAAAAACCTGACCTTAATGCTGTCTAGATTATTTAAACTATATTCTATCCAAACACAACCAAAAAGGCAAAATAAATCAAACTTAGAAAGAAGCAAGGATAAAATGAGAAGCTAGGATTAGGAAATCCTAGGATGTCAATCTTTGTGGTTGAAGGGAGGTTGTGAAGTTATCTTATTTTTGGGTGACTTGAATTATTTTGGCTGCTGTCAATGACTTAAAAACCGTTCAGCCATCTCAGCTACAGCATCAGGCACTTATAGCATGCTAGCCTCTGTAAACCTTTTGAAAGCAATCTATATACAAGTATCATTGGGTTCCACATAACATGACAGATTTCCTATTCTTGCCCACTGATTATGAACGGCCTGATTCTGCATTTATTGGAAAACAGTCTTTAGCCCGTTCTTGCTTCTGAATAGCCTAGCTGATTATACTACAGTATGGGTTGCATAAGGCTTACTTGCTTAGTTAGTGTAATGAAGAAGATAATTTATGATTGCAAGTCTTTTAGGTAAGGACGAAGACAAATAAATGTAGTATAAGTCTAAATTAAAAGTTCTGACAATGGAAGAAATAGTAATTACTAGCCAAGAGATTAGGAAGAGTTACTATTGTTGTTCTCTTGGATTGTTCATTTATTAGGAGGGATTGAAGTGGATGACATCCCTAGAACTAAAGTTGAAATAGTGAAATGCTTCTTGGCAGTTCAAAGCAAGGTTCAAAATATTGGCCAAGTCCGATATGAGTTGGCAAGTTGTATCTGCGTCAAACCTTTCCGAGTTGAGTCGGATATCCAATACCATTTTCAACCTAAACTTAGTCAAGAATCGATTAAACTCGGTCGAGATTCCAAGTTGACTTGGTTGAATCATTCGAATTATCGAACATTTCTCTAGTTAAACCCAAAAATCATTTCCCCCTTTCAAATCACAACAAAAGAACATCTAACAACAACAAAAAACTAAGAAATCTAAGAAAAAATAGAGATTCTCTTCAAAAGAGAAGTTTTTCAAAGAACTATTGACTCTATACCCACGATGAAGAAGAAGAAAAAGAAAACATCCCAACAAGATCATAGATGGACTCTAGTGCCTTCTTGTCGGAGATGTCATTGTGGTGACCACCTGACCGATGAAAAAAACATCAAATTCTTCCATCAACAATGATCTTTGCGTGTGGGTTTTGCCTGCCTTGGTTGAGTTACTTCGTCTTTGTATTCTCATTGATGTGGCATGGATGTGTTTTGCAAAGGAGGCCAAACTAGGTACACCGAGCCTCGGACTACCCTCTTTAGTTTCTCTCTTTATTTTGGGATGTGAAGAACGTGTGGTGGTAGTTGGCGTTTGGGATTAGGGATTTGAAGAAAGGGGGTAATGTATTATGTTATATAATAGTGATTTATTATTTAAATGCACATTGCCTCATAAGCTAATGGTTTTGAAATGGTAAAAGAAAAAGTGAAAATTCAATAATTTATTGTTACTATATAAATTGCATCAATTTACGTAATATATTATTCTATATGGTAATTCATATCAATTTAGGTAATATATTATTTTATATAGTAATGTTACCATATATAATGTAGTATTTTATATGTTAATTTATTGTTAATAATAAATTAAATATTATTGTATTAATATATTTTTAAGTTTATTAATTTTTTTGAAGATTATTTAATTCTACCTATTTTTTTCAATAATTTTTATAATATTTTAAATATCTTATTTTGCTTATCATCTTATACCGAGCTGAGATACTAGATCGATGTGCCTCGGGACCCTCCGAATCAGTGTCTGATACTGCAACTTTGAATCATGGTTCGAAGTTGTATGACATTTTAATTAAAATGAGAATTCCATGAGATAGCTGCAAGGTCTTGGGTGCTTGATGGGACATGTATGCTGGGAAACTAAGTTCATAAGATGATTCTTGGTCAAATTCAAATGGGGAACCTGAGATGGATAAGATTGACAATACAAGATGGATAAAACTAGAATGGGTCCCTTTTTGTGAAGATTGAGTTAACATCTGAGAATAAGATGACGAAAATTGAATGAGAGGGTTTAATATTGTACTGTCAAGCCCAATGCATGCATTAGCTTGGAGCACTGTATATTTCTGGTTGACGACATTGTGGTGTAACAACACTAAAAAGAGTGTAGGCCATCGAGTATAGGAGTCAGGTCATGGCTGCTTATACCTTAAATGGAATACTCGGCCTTGATGGAGTAGATGGGTGAAAAAGGAATCCTGTAACTGACATCTTGTAGTCGGTATAAGACTTTATTAAAAGTTGTGCTGAGGCATCTTGTGAATGGGGGAGTGCCCATCCAACAATTTCCTTTACATCCACATATGTTAATACATTTTGTTATTTTCTACACTGGTGCGTTGTTTATGTTATCTTTGCGAAGTAATTAATGTGATATTTTCTTTTCTGGTTGCAAGTGCATTTTTGGATGGGCACTTTTCTATAAAAGTTTGTATACTGAAATATCTTGTCCTGTTTATTTCCTTTTTAATCTGTGGTGAAATTTGATCACCTAAACTCTTTAAACGGATATGCAGCTGAAAACCCCAAGGTTAAAGTTTTCTTGATACATCCTGAATGTTCAGATAAGCAAGTTTGTTTGTAAAGATCCTGGTGTCATGCAGGTAATCAGACATTAAGGATGTAGTATTTATGAGAATTTTGTGTGATTCAACTAGAGAAATGATGTCATCCAGGATATAGCCTGTATAGTGTACTTGATTCAAAGTCAATGTACTGTTTATATCTAACTGAGCTGTATGGGATCTTGTTTATGTATCCCAGCAAGGGTTATTTGGAACTCTTGGGTGCTGCCCAAGGTGAGCTTCTTTGCATGGGAGGCTACTTGGAATAAAGTTTTAACTTTGGTTCGCATTCAGAGGATAGGGTGGTCCATGGAAAACAGATTTTTCCTTTGTCGTATAGAGGAGGAATCAGTTGATCACATTCACTGTGACAAGACAAGGGTTTTATGACATCTTTTGTTTTTGCTTTAGTGTGTCATGGGTGCTTTCCTCATCAATATAGGAGATGCTTTTGAGTTGACATGGGTCCTTAGTGGGTAAAAAAAAGGAAAACAAAGTGTGGCAGGCTGCTCCTTTGTGTCATTTTTGGACAATTTGGAAGGAGAGGAACAGTAGAGCGTTCAATAATGAGGAGCATTCTGTACAAGGGATTAAACTTTCATTTCTTTATAATCCTGGGCGTTGTCCAAATTGTTTATAGCTCTTGGCCCTTCTTCTACGGTAGATTTTGTGGATTGGATGGGATCTGTTGAGGGGTGCAGTTTTTTGTTGTCCCTCTTTGTTTTTTGGTGGCACTTTTAGGTGCTCATAGCATACTCTCTATGTACTTTGAGGCGCTTTCTTGTGCTTCTTTCTTTTAATATACTTTTTTCTTTATCCATAAAAAAAAATATCCAACTGAGCTGTAGAACTTTGTCTTTTCTGTCTGTAGAAACAGTGTTTGGCAAATTCTTTTTGTAGATGGAGATGGAGTTATTGTTTAAGTTCATAGGAAGCACTTATTTATATTCTTTATGCTTGATAGCTCCCTGCCTTTTTGTTAGCTAATATTTCATTATCCATCTCTTACCTTCAGTGAAATTATAGTTGTTCTTACTTTCTGTTGTTGGATTACTAACTATTATGCTTAAGATGCAAAGAGAACAGTTATATGTTCTGGTTTGGACTGAAGTGTTTTGATCTTTACAGCAAGCAGCACTCGTGCTCAATGCTTCTCGTCGATTTCGGTACACATTGGACTTAAGAAAGGAAGAAGAGAAAGAGCAAAGAAGAAGGATGATTAGAGCACATGCACAAGTCATAAGAGTAATGTTATTAATATTCCTCATTTATTTCACCTATCAAAAAATATTCCTCATTTATTTCAAATTTTTTTAATAAATTTCCCAATTCATGAGTACCTTCCTGTGTTAGGCGGCATTGCTTTTCAAATTGGCTGGGGAACAAGCAACAATAGGTATTTTACTCTCTAGAAATTCTCTACTTATTATACAATTATGTATTATCTTATAATGGTGAGCAAAGTGTCATTTACTTAGAAGTGGATTAGGCGGGCGTCTTTTTTTTTTCTGTATCATATTTAATGCAACTTTTGCCTGCATTTTTGAGCATTAATTGAGAATTTATGAGAATAGTTGAGGGGATAATAATATAGAAAGATGGACATATTGATGACAAAGATGAATCTTCTCATTAAAAATACTTCTACAAGGAAAAAAGAACGAAGAATAGGAATTAAACAAAATCTGTGAAAAATTAGACTTATTTTTGGAAATGCTTCTAATTGGGACTCACACCTTTATTCCTCCGGTATGAAAACTTGCTGTCTATGAGATGGTGCAGCAACCCCCTTTTTTTGTTCTTTAATGCAATGATATGTGGCAAGTTTGAAAAAAAATTAAGTTGATTGAAGTGGAATATATTGCTTTGTTCTCACGAACACATGTCCCCAAATTTGTAATCTCTGTTGATATTTATTCATGTCATTTTGTGGTTTGGCTTTTGAGTTTTGAACCATATAATATTATTTAAAAAAAAAAATCCTATATATAGATTGGATTTGAAAATAATATCCAATCTAATGCATTTCATACACATGGATATCCATGTGGGTTTTTTTTTCCCAAGGGATGGAACACCGCAGCTCATAGCTACATTTGTAATGTAAAAGGAAAACCACAGCCCATGGCTGTGTTTGTATGTAAACCAACTTGTGGCTGTGTTTTTAGTGCAAAATCCGTGATTTTTGCTTCCGCTAACAATTATTATCTTCTACCAACTTCCATAATTATCTCCAAATATTTTATCCCTATAAATAAAATTTTTAAATAAAAGATAATATGAAAATTTATATTAAGGTTTGTCTATTATTTTTTTTTTGGTCAAAATATCTTTATAAATGATATCTATTTCACAAAAAATTATAATTACTTGGAAAACCTTTTTTTTTCCCAATTTTATCTAAGAAAGATTTTATAATTATTGTTCAACCATCATTTTTATGATGTTCTTAAGTAATAAAAAAATGATTGAATATAAAATAAAAAATGATTGGACGTTTATTAAAATATTTATCACTTAAAATCCTTATTAAAATAAAAAAAATTTCAATATGTGTTAAGTCTATATGTCTAAAATAGTGATGATTTTTGACCAAAGTAAATACATAAAAGAAGTTTTCAGCCTTTGAATGGACAACACGCAATCCTCAAAAGCAATTGAATTTCTAGCCTTCCAAATGACCCAAAACAAACATAATGGTCCTTGCCACGCCACTTTCCTCTTCTTACCCACAAAAGAGCTCCTCCATCCTAAAAGGGTTTCCTTCATCGAAAGAGGAAAAACCCAAGAAACTCTAAAAAAAGAAAGGAGCAACATCCACACTTCCCTTGTTTTTTCACAATGAATGAGAAGGTGGTCAATTGACTCCTCACGCGTATGGCACAGAAAGCATCTATTTGCCAAAGTCTAACCTCTCTTTTGCAAACAATCCAAGGTTAGAACTCTTCCCCATGAAGCCTCCCACACAAAGAAGCTTAATTTGGGCTGCACACGAGTTCCAAATAATCTTCGAAGGGAAAGAAACAAGAGACACCGGCTGCAAAGCCCTATATAAAGATTTTACCGAAAAAACCCCACCCTTTAAGTCCATCCACCCTAACCTTCTTCCCCTCCAAACAACAAAACAACCTTTCCACTTCTTCCAACTCCCAATTATTGAAAGTCTATTGAAACAAGGATTCCCACTTCCCCCCCTTTCCCCCTCAGCTCTCCAAAATTCATTTACCCAAGCCTCTTTGGAAGATGCTAAGGCATATAATGAAGGAAAAGCCTTGCACAAAGGGATGGTTCCACACCACTTGTCTTTCCGAAACCTCACCTTCTTACCATCACCCACCACAAAGCCAAAAGAAGGGGTTACCAGATGTCCCATCTTACTTATTGCTTTCCACAACCCAACTCCATAGGCCTCCCTAGTCTCACAAAATCTCCACCCTCCTTTTTCCTCCCTATATTTCCCTTTAATCACTTGGTTCCGAAGGGCCTTTCTTTCATTTGCAAAGCGCCAAACCCACTTGCCAAGAAGAGCTCTATCGAAAGACCCAAGACTCTTAACTCCCAACTCTCCTTTTCTTTTGTCTAAACACATTATTGACCATCTTACTAAGTGCGGTTTTTGCTTAAGAGCCCCACCACCCCACAGGAAATCCCTTTGAATCTGCTCTAATCTCATTCTAACCACCCTAGGCAGTTGGAAAATAGACATAAAATAGATCGACAAATTGGACAAGGTACTTCGCATTAAGGTAATCCTCTCCCCTTTTGAAATGTATTGGCATTTCCACATAGCCAATCTCTTTCGGAATCTTTCTTCTATTCCATCCCAAGCTGCAACACATTTAAAAGGAGCACCCAACGACATTCCTAGGTAGGTGGAGGGCAATTTTCCCACCTTATAACCGAACTCATCAGCCAACTCTTCCACATTCTCAACTCTACCAATCAGAATCAACTCACTTTTCTCCAGATTTGCTCTTATCCTTGAAATTACCTCAAACCACATTAACAACCAGCACAAGTACGTCAACTACTCCTCCTTTGCCTCACAAAAAATTAACGTATCATCAACAAACAACAAATGAGAGACTTGGACCCCTTCACCCCTTTTTCCCCGAACCGAACAAGGCAACAAAACCCCCCCATCAACGGCTCTCTTTAGCAAACAACTAAAAGCCTCCATCACAACTACAAATAAGTAAGGCGACATGGGGTCTCCTTGCCTTAACCCCCTTGAGCTTTGGAAAAACCCAATAAGGCTTCCATTCACCATAACTGAAAACCTAACAGTGGATAAACACTACTTTATCCATTTGCACCATCTTTCCCCAAACCCCATCTTCTCCAACACCACTAGAAGAAACGACCAATCTACATGATCATAGACTTTCTTAATGTCTAATTTGCAAAGAATCGCCCCTCTATTGCTTTTCAAAATGGAATCTATTGCTTCATTAGCGACCAACACTGCATCCATAATTTGCCGCCCCTCCACAAAAGCATTTTGAGACGTTGAGATCACCTTAGCTAATACACCCTTCATTCTATTAGCCAACACCTTAGCTAACCACTTATACAACCCTCCCATCAAGCCAATTGGCCTAAAATCCTTCTAGTCCTCTGCCCCCCCTTTCTTAGACCTTATTAGATTTTATAGATTGGGTGTGTTTGTGATAAGGGAGAAGGTTTTTGTTTTTTCCTTGTTGTATGAGCCCTTCTGTAAGGGGGTGAGTTCCTTTATAATGTAATTCTGTGGGTCGCTATTGTAGCGCCTCTTTGCAATACAATCTTATACTTATTGATAAAAAAAAAAAAAAATAGTGATGATTAAAAAATAAATTATAAAACATTTTTTAGATAAGAAAAATTTTTCTAGTAATTGTACATTTTTATAAAATGGATATGAATTATAAAGATATTTTGAAATAAACTTTAATATTATCTTTTATCTAAAATTTTTTATTTATGAGGATAAAATATTTGGAGATAATTAGGGGAAGTGGTGAAAGATATTATTTTTTAACGGCCCATGGCTGCATGGCTGTGGTTTTCATTTTTCGAAAACAAAATCTATCTGGATGTCTGTGTGTATAAAATGCACTAAATTGGACATTATTTCTAAAACCAATCTATATATGGATTTTTTTTTTAAATAATAGTATTTTGGTTCGAAATTCTAATCCTTTTGGATATGGTAATATATGTGGTTGGTTAAAAGATAAGTTTTTTTTTTTCAACAAACAGAATGCCAATTAAGAGTGCTAGATAGAAAAAGAGGCTCACATGTACATTAGGAGTATAGAAAGCACACCACAAGACAACATGGTGTAAAGAAAAAAATACAACATACCGAAATGCCAACTATTTGATGATCCAAATAAATAATGAAACCCAAAGAATAAGACTCCTCCCTACCATCCCCCCTCACCTAAAAGAAAAAAAAGTTTTGTGGAATTGGTTTTTTAATGCTACTTCCAACTGCCCCTCATCTTCAAAGTTTTGTTCCTCTTTTTCCCTTCATATCGAAATATGCATAAAGGAGTCATCCTTGCCTAGAAAGTTATTGTTTTGGGATCATTGCCCAGATCAATTGAACTGCATGAGATGGGTTTTATTATGGTTTTAGGCTTCTTTAAGATTGGAAGTTAATTTGAAAAATAAATTAATCCTAGTAGGAAAGGTCCCTAATGTGGAGAAGCTTGTTTTGGTGTTGGACTTTGGGGTGGTGTAGCTTCTAATAACTTATTTAGGTTTGCCTTTGGGAGTCCCTTTTAGGCCTTCAATTGTGTAGGAAGTGGCAAAGGAGATGTTTTTAAATGCTTAACTATTTGGCGAAGGCAATACCTGTTAAAAGGTAGGAGGCTCACTTCTAGAAACTACTCTTTGCAACACACCTATTTATTTCATGTCCTTTTTTATTATTCCTAAGGCGATGACACAGAGATTGGAACAAATTCAATAGAATTTCCTAAAGGGAGGAGGGGCACTTGAGAGAACTCGATTTAGTGAAGTGATTCTTGATTTGCAAAAAGATAAGAAAGGAGGTTTAGATATTAAGGAGTTCTTCATTCTTAATAAAGCCTTATTCGGAAAATAATGTTGGAGATTTGTTACGGAGAAAGACGTTCTTTGGAGAAAGGTCATAATAGGACAGTTTAGGGAAGAGCTAGGAGGATGGTGCCCTTAAGTTGGGACGGAGGAATATGATGTTGGCATGTGGAGGGTGATAAGAAGAGGATGAGGAACTTGCAAGGCCAAAATAAGATTTGTGGTACACATTGGGAGAAGAATCAAGCTTTGGCAAGATGTTTGGTATGATAATTCTCCTTTTAAGGACTCTTTTCCTTCTCTTTCCTCTTTTATAGCTTTTAAGGAGGCTTGAGTGGTTGATGCTTTGGTGGTAGAGGGTGGGTGGGTTATTTGCTACCCATGTTTGCTTAGACATTTCCAAAATTAGGAGGTGAGGATAGTGGGGTTTGGATGATTTTAAATTTGTTTTATCCATAGAGTAGTTAGAGATTAGTTCAAATTAATCTCTTAGTTTTTAGGATGTTTCTGGTTTCCTAAAATAAAGGGCTTAGATAATACCTGAGTTTATAAATTAGTTTGTAATTCAGTTCAATAATATATCGGACCAGTGTTTCTTCCTATTGCTTGGAAACATGGTATCAGAGTAGGCTGTGTAGTTGAAGAAAATACCATGGTAAAACTGCCATGACATGGACGAGCAAGGGCGACGACTCAAAAGTGTCTTCAGAACCTTCTTAGTTGACCTCTACATTGTTCCCACTATTGTTGATCACTCATCCTTTCAAATAACTACTCACAAGCTTAATGACAAAAAATTCCTTCAATGGTTGAGGGCTGCTTAGATGGTTATTTGTGAACGCAGGAAGATTGGATATCTCCATGGCACAATAAAGAAGCCAAAGGAGATTGGTCCTACGCTTCATGCTTGGGACGCTAGTTACTCAATCGTTATGGCCTGGCTTCTGAACTCGATGGAAGAAAACATTGGCGAAAATTACATGTATTACTCAACTGCAAAAGAGCTTTGGGAAGCTATGAATCGTGTTTTTTCAGACCTTGAAAACTCAACTCAAATGTTCGAACTAAGAAACAAAGTTTGAAATTTGAGACAAGGTGATATGGATGTAATACAATACTTCAATATTTTCAACAAATTGTGGCAAGAAATAGATATGTTTGATGATTGTGTGTTGAGTTCTGCCGAGGATGGTGAAAGATACAAGAAAATGGTGGATAAAGAACAAATATTTGATTTCCTTGCTGGACTTAACAAGGAGTTGGATGAGGTTTGGGGACGAGTGCTTGGAACAAAACTACTATCCTCAATTGATGAGATTTTTGCAGAAGTGAGGAGAGAAGAGTGTCGTAAGCGTGTCATGCTCGAAGAACAAAAACCACTGCCCACGTTAGACAACTTAGTCCTAGCTGTTCATGGCTCAAACTCGGCAAACAAAGGAGATTCTCATAGCAATCAGAGAGGAAATCGACTATGGTGCGGTCACTGTCAATGTCCCATCATACCCGCGACACTTGTTGGAAAAATACATGGAAAACCAGCAAATTGGAAGAAGAAAGTCAACAAATCTGATCCGAAAGGTTATCATACTACAGCAGAACCAGGCCCTAAGCCAAACGATAGCAAAGTTAGTGTTTCCCTTACTAAGGAACAAATGGAACAACTCTACAAATTGTTGACACCAACATCATTACCAAATAATTTGAGTACTTCACCATTAGCTCAAAAAGGTACATTTTCATTTGCTTTGAATGGTGTTACACAAAGGGAAGAATCATGGATTATCAATTCGGGTGCAACAAATAACATGACAAGGTGTTCAAATTTGTTTTCAACTTATACATCAAGTCTAGGAAATTTTAAGGTTAAAATTGCAGATGGTTCCTTAACAATTAGATGTAAAGAATGCCTTCCTTAACGGTGATCTAGAAGAAGAGGTATATATGGAATTACCACTAGGTTTTGATGTGGCATGGAAAGATGGGATGGTGTGTAAATTGAAAAAATCTCTTTATGGGTTGAAGCAATCACCAAGGGCTTGCTTCATTTACTAAGACAATCAAACAAATGGGGTACAAACAAGCTCAAACGGACCATAGCTTGTTTTAAAAACACAAAGTTGGTAAGATCACAATTGTCATTGTTTATGTTGACGATATTATCCTTACAAGAGATGACAAACGGGGGATGGAAGATTTAGAGGAGAAATTGGCAGGGAATTTGAGATAAAAGACCTTGGATCAATGAGGTACTTTCTCGGCATGGAAGTGGCTAGAAATCAGAAAGGTATATCTGTTTCTCAAAGAAAGTATACCTTGGATCTTTTAAAGGAAATTGGAATGATGGGGTGCAAACCGGTTGATACTCCAATGGATCCGAATTTGAAATTGACAAAATTCCAAAACAACAGCCCTGTAGATAAAGGAAGGTACCAACGTTTAGTGGGGAGGCTCATTTATCTCTCACACTAGACTTGATATTGCGTTTGCAGTTAGCGTGGAAAGCCAATTCATGCATACACCATACGAGGAACATATGGAGGTTGTGTACCAAATTCTATAATATCTCAAATGGACGGTTGGAAAAGGTCTATACTTTGCGAAAAATGAAGCAAGAACAGTAGAAGCTTATACGGATGTTGATTGGGCAGGTTCGGTGGATGACAAATGATCAACTTTTGGATATTGTACCTTTGTATGAGGAAACTTGGTAACTTGGAGGAGCAAAAAACAAAATGTCGTGGCTAGAAGTAGTGTGGAAATTGAGTTTCGAGTTGTTGCTCAAGGCATATGCAAGCTACTTTGGTTAAAATTTCTGTTGTAAGAGTTAAAAGTCACATCACATTAGCCAATGAAGATCTACTGCGATAATAAAGTTGCCATAAACATATCTCATAACCAAGTTCATCACAACCGAACAAAGCACGTTGAAGTAGACCATCATTTCATCAAAGAGAAACTGGAAGAAGGAACCATCTGCATGACCTGCATTCCATCCACATAGCAAGCAACAAATCTGCTAACAAAGGCCCTTGCAAGACCAACATTTGAGAAGTTACGAGACAAGCTGGGACTACTCAATATTTTTGTCCTAGCTTGAGGGGGAGTGTGAGGAGATTTTTTTTTTCCAGATAATTGAGATTATCTAAATTAGTTGAAGAGGTTTGAATTAATTCAAACTATCCAAACAGCTTTGGATATTTGAGTTAATTTGAATTATTTTAAATTTGTTTTATCCATAGAGTAGTTAGAGATTAATTCAAATTAATCTCGTAGTTTTTAAGATGTTTTTGGTTTCCTAAAATAAAGGACTTGGATAATTCGCAAGTCCATAAATTAGTTTGTAATTCAATTCAATAATAGATTAGAGCAGTGTTTGAGTTTTTCTTCCTATTGCCTGGAAACAACAAGTTGATCCAAGTCCCTTGTGTTCTTTGTTTGAATGGGCTTACTATTGCAAAGATTAATTTTGTCATGAAACCAATTCAAGCTTGTTAAGCTAGAAATTGGCCTAAAAGCTTACACTATTAGATGGTGAATCAATAATACATATTAAGCTTATTTAATTAATTAAGGTTAAAGCCCTAGCTCCCTGTTGCATAGGTAAACTTCTTCATGGACTTCTTTTTAGGCTTAACAAATTGGGAAAATAAACATGCGGTAAGGTTTGAATTCATGGCCTCTTGACAACTAAGGCTTTGATACCATATTTAGCAATCAATTAACTTAAAAGCTTTAGCTCTTAGGTTAAAACCCTAACAAAACCGAAAGAGGCACCACCTTAGGTAGAGCAATTGCATACTGATGGCCTTGCATAAAAGTAGAGTATCATCAGCAAAGAGGAGATGGGAGATCCCTATTCCCTGCACCTTTGCCCCCTTTTCTTTCCACCTTAAATCTTCTATTGAAACCACCCTCTTTATTATGAATCAAACAACCTAACATCTTAATGACTTGGATAATTTGATGAGGGGAGCACTACACCTGACCTTAAACCTCCCGAACTTTGGAGGAAACCGATAGCGATCCCATTGGCTAATGATGAAAAACTTCCCACAGAAATGCAAAATTTGATCCTTCCTATTCATTGTTGAAGCTATTAATATATTTTATCTTTACATAATACAAAAAATAATGCCCATGTGTAACAATACATATTGGAAATCTATAAAATGTCTAGAAGTTCAAAATCCTTGTCTAAGGTCAAGGCCTTTGCTAGTTAGTGGTGCACAAAAAGGTAAACATTAATGACATGCTACAGTTGAGAAGACTTTACAAATTCCTTAGTCTTGATTGGTGCATCTTTTTCATGGGGAGTAGGGAATTGATCGACCATCTCTTTCTACATTGCCCGTTAACATTGGGGCTTTGGCATAAGATATTTAGTATAGCTAGGATGGATTCACCTAGGATTAGGTTTTGCTGGGATGGATTGGCATAAGATATTCAATTTTTTTTTTTTTTTTTTGTAAAAACTGAAAATAAAGAATCTGATCGAAAAAAGAAAAAAGAAAATAAAAATAAAGATTTAGAAGTTCAAAACTACAAAATTAAAGCAACAAAAAGCAATTGGTCAATTGTTAGTGGAATTCAAAAGCCCCATCTAAGATCAAGGCCTTTGCTTGGTTAGTGACATACAAGAAAGTAAATGCTAATGAAATGCTACAATAGATAAGTATGAATTCCTTAGTCTTGATTGGCACTCTTTTGCATGGGGAGTGGAGAATTGATTGATCATCTCTTTCCACATTGCCTATTAACATTAGGGTTTGGCATATGATATTCAGTCTAGCTGGGAGGGATTAGGTTCCACCAAGGAGTATGTATGACATGGGGACCATCTCATATAAAGGTTTGGGGAGTTTCATGAGAGACAAGACCCTTAGGCAAATCACTTGTCTCATTGTGCCTGAATTATGTGGTGTATGATCTTTGAGGAAAAGTGGAGAATGATAGAGATGTTGTGGGATTTGCTTCACTTCCACTCAGTATTTTTGGCCTCTTGTACCGATGTCTTTAAAGACATTCCACTCAATGTTATTTAACTATTTTGACATTCGGTTTGTAAATCAAATGGATTGGACAAAATGAGAGGAACCAAGTCTGGAATTGAAAAGATGTCATCTATGTATATCCTTAAGTGGACTAAACCATTGTGTATAGTTCTCCTTGTTTAGTAGAGGAAATTAGCCATATTTTGTTCAGTTTCTTGTCGTTTGTGGGAAGGATCCCTTATCCTTCTCATTTATTTATTTATTTATTTTTTATAATTAATATATCTTTTGTTTCTAATAAAAAAAAGAAAAAGAAATTGGACAATTATAAGGATGCAAGCAATGTGCTTTGTTGACCTTTTTTTTTTTTTAAGAAAAAGGAAAGAGAAAAATGGTATGCTTCTGTGTGTGATGGTCTCATGAAATATTTTTGTGCTGTGTGTATTTTCAATTAAAATTGGCTCTTTAAGTGCATTCTATCAAAATTCTATAATTTCTAATCAATATGAAGGTTATATATGTATTTTTCTCATTCCATAGTGGTTTAGGTAATTGCCTTGCTTAAATTATTATGTTATATTGTTAGGCACTATGGAAAGCTTTATAACATTTTTTCATATAGATTTCTGCATGAATAGTGGCTGTATATTGTTGTTTATGTTCTATAGACTGCTCATTCTTATGGTGATTTATGTTTGATTGGTCTAGTGTTGGGTACTACAGTATCACCACCAAGTCCAGTTGGTGATTATTTAATTGGAGTGGAACAGCTTGCTTCAATGACCAGAGATCATAATTTTTCTGCTCTGCAAGAATATGGAGGGGCAAGTCATTTATGGATATGTTTTCCCTATTTCAAATTTCTTGGTTCTCTATGTCCAGTGTAGATATTCTTAATGGTCACTTCTACGTCAGGTTAAAGGATTATCGGATTTATTAGAAACAAATCTAGAGAAAGGAACTGATGGGGATGATGCTAGTCTATCAAAAAGAAGAAACATGTTTGGATCAAATACATATCCTCAGAAAAAAGGGCGGAGTTTCTTGGTATACTCCTTATGTTTTATTTTGTTGTTTATCAGTCTGTATTTTAAATTAGTCATGTGGTATCCAATACTATTCCATTTTGGCCCCTGTTAATCTGTCACTGCTGTTCATTTGTATGCATTGTGCTTGCAGATGTTCCTTTGGGAAGCTTGGCAAGATTTAACCCTTATCATCTTGATTGTAGCTGCAGCAGCATCATTGGCTTTAGGAATAAAAACTGAGGTGAGCATTCTCATGTAGGTGTCTACAATTGAAGTGTTATCATTTTGTCAATTGCCCTGTGGCTGTTGATTGCTGAAGCATATTGCAATATGTGTGACAGTGGCTTTCCAATTTTTTATTTGTCCTTTTACATTGATATACATGCATGTTGTTTTTATTTTTTAATTGGAAACAATTCAATTAGCATGAATTTAAAGGTACAAGAAGGATGAACTATTCTTTTATGGATAAAAGTAGCACCAATATAGATCAATGAAGATTGAGTCAGTACTAACAACAAAATCTAGATATCACCATCATCTTGATGGGCCGAAGATTTGTTACAACTAAATATGTAGTTTACAAGACTCTGACTTCTTCTCTGAGACTCATGATATAACAATGGCTGAATCTCCTGCCACCATGAAACTATTGAGTCCTGTAGGCTTGCCTAAAGCAAGCCTTCCAACATTTATTGAATCTCTTACTCTCAGGCCAACCCTATCCTAGTGGGGCTTGGAGAAAACCCTAATAATCTGCCAATATGATCCTTGAAAACTCCGATTATTCCTAGCTGTCCTGGATTTCCATCACTCATAAACTCCACCAATATGATCCTTGAAAACCCCACTGCATAAACCTTCTCAATCCTGCTAGTACGGTTGACATTCCAAGTCTAAAGGCTTAACAATGATCTAGATGGGAGAATATCTGGATCTTGAAAATCAGAGATTAAATGTGAAGTGGCTGATCTTGCCATCATAGGTCTTAAGATGAATTTCTGAACCATCATCGATGGAGAATTGAATGTACCAAGAGAAGTCATGGAAGTGTTGGGAAATAGCTTTACATGGCCACTGTTTGACCTCATAACTTTAATCTTAGAATTCCATCCATTTGATTGTAAACTAGAGAATAAAGAAGGGAAATATTTGCAACAATAAATGCTTTGAATGGCTTTGTCATAAAGGGTCACTCTCTCTAAGTAACTTGCACAACCACTCCTCCAACAAAGCTTTAATTCTCATACAAAGCTTCTCAATACCCAGACTTCTTGTATGCTTTATCCTATGCACTTGACTCATGCTTATATCCAAGGATGAAAGTTTCCATTTTTTTCACCGAAATTTTGGGTTTCGGTGGCTGGCGATACGAAAGAGGGGGGTGAAATGTCGATGGGAGAAATTTCGCCAAATTTCGGTTAAAATCGGCGAAAAAATTGCTGAAAAATGGCTGTAGGCGAAAAATCGGCGAAATCTTCAAAAAATCGCTGGACACTGCAATTTATAGGCGAATTTTCGGTTTGTATCGCTGATTTTTTTACCAATTTTTTAGGAAATTTCCCGATATTTCCTACCAGTCCAGCCCGCACACAGGATACAAAATCTGATCATGATTTGCAGGCAAAGGTTGTATTTTTCAGCCTGGCTCAAAAATCGTGGATTTAGGGTTCGTGAAATTTAAATCCAATTGCACAAAAGCAAAGCGACATTTCACCACAAAGTTATGTAATTTTGTAATGGGTGACAGCTAAAACCATCCATACGAAGGGAAAAACTAGGGGAAAAGGCTTATAAGTCCTTAGTCGCCACAGGATAGTATTATATTGCAATAAAATTATTGTTTTTTTGGATTATGCAACATCTGTTTATCCACATTTGTTTTCTTTTTCTTGCTTTCTCGGTCTTCACTTGTTTCTGCATAGTGTTTATTCTATAAATCCTGTGATTGTCTTAGCTTTCTGATTATTCTGACTTGTTTCTTTTTCTATCTTCTCACAGGGTGTGAAAGAAGGATGGTATGATGGGGGTAGCATTGCCTTTGCAGTGTTTCTTGTTATATTTGTTACTGGTATTGGCTTGATGTTCATTATTGTCTTTTGAGTGCGGCTCTTGGCTAGAATTAACTTGAAGTCAACTTGATCATGATTTTATAATAGTTTAAATTTCATATATATTTTTTCTATTGAGTTGGCATATTAGGTAGGTTTGGGCTTGATTTTAGAACCTGATTAAATGGTGGCTCTTGTTTTGATCTTAACTTTGTGTAAATTTTTGTAACAGTTAAATAATGGTCTTTATGCTTTTACGTTGTGAAAATCTTTTACCTCACAGCAAATGTTGGTGATCTGCTTATGGAATAATTGTTAGTTTGCATTTGAACCTTTTTCCTGAGCTAGTGTTCTGGTTGAGTCACTTGCAAAATGGTGGTTTAAGGAGACTTATCATTTTTGGGTTTTAGAAAAGCTGGTTTTCTAGTCCACAAGTTCACCTTATTGCTACTTAATACTTTGTTTTTTTGTCCCTAATACACATTATAAGATGAAATTAAATGTTAAAAAATATTTCCATGCATTGTGGTGCAAAGTTATCTGCAACTAAGGTTAATTTCCTTTCTCCAAGGTATATGATGGGCATAATATAATGAATTAAGTAAACCATCTCAAAAGTATTCCATGGTTGGTTTCAAGAGACCTTTCATTCATGTGCTAACTTTTCTTTTACCTGAAATCTTAATGAAGAATTTTCATCTTGTCTCTCTTTTCCATCATCTGAATTTGGTTTTCTTGTGATTTTCTAGATCTTGGATTCTTATATTGGAATTCAATAAAACGGATAGAATTTGGACCTTTGGCTCAAGATTTGAATACAGTGGTAGATTTGAAAGGCCATTATTCTAGTTGTATTATTACTATTATTTTAAATTTTAATTTTCATCTCAAGTTTCCTTATTGATTTCTGGCCAAAATTACTTCCAATTGTTTAGACAAGGAAAAATATGTTTTATCAAGGTGCAATCCAACCTGGATTTGAAGTTTCATATGGACCTAGGATTTGATGTGGACATGGTGTAGGATCTGGATTGTGTAAATCTGTCCAAGCTGCATTTGAGTCTTGATTCAGATCCATGTTTCATCAGGAGGCGTATGCTGCTGGATTCAACTGAAAAATCCAACCCAACCTCTGCCTTTAGCTCTTTCCATCTGCTATTGACCACTTAAGTATGAATCAAGATTGAGTTCCATTCTGCTATGCCAAACTGGGAATTTAAGCAAAGTTTGATTTTCTTGTGTGCTTTCCCTGAGATTTAAGATATATTTCAGTTAGCAACATTATCAACCCATAACTGGAACTAGAAGTCCATCTCCTAAGACTACTCATTCCCTGATCTTAAACTTCTCTGCTGCTGAATCCATTGAGACTAATGTAACCCTATAATATGAATTTGGACCTCTATTATTGGATGGCAACTGCGCAACCTGACCCATTTCAATCTGGGGAAAAAAAATTGATCTCCCAATCAATTTTCATCTATTGAACTTTGTTGCTTATGAAAAGATGTAACAGGCATTTGAGCTACTAAATCACAGTGAGAATGTTCTGATGAAAAAATGTAAAAAATTTGCTTTACTCTTCATTTCTATACTATCTACTTACTGCCCATAAAATACATAAATATCCTTCCTTTTCCTAATTTCTCACCTTAGAAGGGCTAACATGGCTTGCTTAGACACCCATGCCCTTATCTCCCCATGTTTCTTTTTTGTGCTTGTAAGGTCAGGATGCACTGTGTTTAGTGTGTCTTCAGTCAATAACATGATTTGATCTGTTACAAGAACTTTACATTTGTATACTCTCATGTGAAGAAATGGGTTTTTCACTGTACTAATGGCCTTTCATTCTTATATTGATTTTCTCTACCAGCAATTAGTGATTACCGACAGTCCCTGCAATTTCAAAATTTAAATGAGGAAAAACGAAATATACATTTAAAGGTCTGTGGCATTTTAAAGCATGGAATATATATGTTTAGTTTATTTGTTTTTAAAATTATTTGGGATGCTAAATTGACATGACAATGCAAAAAATTTGTGCAGGTCATTAGAGGTGGCAGACCCGTGGAGATATCAATATTTGATATTGTTGTTGGTGATGTTGTACCTTTAAGCATAGGTGACCAGGTAAGTGTACTTCGATTGCTGAATATTGTCTTGAATACCTCTATTTATTTTAAAATTAACTCGAGTCACCGCGTTTTGGTGTTTTATCCAGGTCCCTGCAGATGGAATCTTAATTACTGGTCATTCTCTTGCAATTGATGAATCTAGCATGACTGGTGAAAGCAAGATTGTAAGCTGGTTCTACCTTGTAATGTAATATATTGATTCTTATAAGTGTTTTGTTCTCAAGCATGATGTCTCTGGCAGGTTCACAAGGATCATAAGGCACCCTTTTTGATGTCTGGTTGCAAAGTGGCAGATGGTGTTGGTACTATGCTGGTAAAATATTATTTCACTTTATCCTGGTGCACTAAAAAGTTGATGATATTCCACTTCAAGCTTATAGCATCATTTATGTTCTTATTGCTAGTTTTAATCTCAACTGCGTGCCAATGGTGGTCACAAAAATGCAGTGAGGATTGGTTTTTGGGTGAAATGGAGTTTTGATTGTTTTGTTGAATAATTCATAAATATGTTCTTTGAATGTGTATGAAAACTGTATATTGAAAATTGGGATTCTGATTCCTGCTTGATCCCTCATATATGATCTAATAACAAACCTACGTCTTCACAACACAATGATGAACATCCCAAGGCACTTAGAGAGTAGTTGATATGACATTTCATGGGCGATGGTTGCATGAGGTGACCACCTTCTCAGTTTAGGTAGTTACTATATCACTGAAGGCAGGTATGTCATTGGTCATTTTATAATTAATCTCTTTCTCTATCTCCATTCCCCAGTTTTGTGTTCAGTGTGGTCTTTCCTCTTTTGCCTGGGGTGGCATTAGTTAGTCATGTGGTTGATGTGTTGTGGACCCATTCAAGTTTCTTTGATTCAGACATAAACATCTTTGATATGAATGATTTTTATTTTTTATTTTGTAGAAATACCAACTGGCTGCACCATCCAGGTTATGAAATTTGTTTGGTGGATGATTTGAGAAGTTTAAGAGCTTAGATGGTTTCAAATTAAGATCTGGAGCAGTTAAAAGGGCTCTGTTGGATCGCCACCCTGGGTTTCATAACTCTGTTAGATCCGAGAATAGGGGAAAAAGTTATTCTTATTCATTACAAGGGCCAATCCCCAAGAATATTCATAAAGATATAGGTTCCCAGGATAACTCTATTTACCCTATCCAACAACAATAAGAAGATTATGATTGAATTCCAATCAAAAAAGAAAATGAATTAAATAGCTTGCCTCCTACAGTTTTTTGGTGAGGCCAGCCTCTGATGTGGATAATATAGTTGGAGAAGAATGCCAGAATTATGATGATAGATAAGAGGACTGTGGAGTCTTTCTAGGATACTATGTACTTTTTCTCTCTTTGGTCTTCTGCCACTATGGTCTTTGCCTATGCTTCTTTGAGCTTAAACCCTTTCCAGTAGGTTTACATAAACTAAATTTGGGTAGGTGCTTTTTGGATGACCTAGGAGAGCTTGTGATTGGTGGGGTACTTAGGAATTATTGTGGTAGAGTGTTGAAATCTTTCTTTATACCTCTTGGTGTGGTAGTGGCTTCTGAGGCAGTTATGCTAGCCCCTTCGAAAAATTTGCTGGATGGCCCAGTTTTTGGGTTCTCAAATCTCCTAGTGGAAGGAGATTTGACAATTGCCATTCTTGAGTGTCAGAAAAGGAGCAAGGTTAACGGAAATATGATGGGTGGGTTTGCTAAATTATTGATATAACTATAGATTTAGGCTTCTCTTACTCTTACATTCTGGGCTTAGCTAACTAGGATGCAGGTCAGCTAGTTAAGTGAGATGCAGTGCAGCTGGGATTCCTTACAGGAGATTATTTACCAATTTGTATTCGTAGTCACTTCCTTGACTTGTTGCTTCACTTTTTTGTTTTTGGTTTGGAGCTTTTGGGCTTATTTTTCTTTTTTAATTAATTCTTGTATCTCTTGGAAGGATGTCCCATCCTTCATTGTGATTTTGAATTCCTTTTAGTGAATATGTCACTTCTGTTCCTGAAAAGGAAAAACCTTTATCTGCTGTTTGACAGTAGTTTCTTCTGATGGAAATCCTGCATGCTTGTTTGGGGGTTGACATATCCCCCGTTGGGAGATCCTTCTTTTACATATTGATGTGGATATTTTCATGCTGCTTGATTTTCTATCTTATGAATTTCTTGTTGCACCTTTCTTCTTGTCCAACTGTAAAAGTATCATGATGTTCCATAAGAGTTGGCAGCATCTATATTTATTCATTCTTCTATATGATCTTTAGGTAACTGGTGTGGGAATCAATACTGAATGGGGATTGTTGATGGCAAGTATCTCAGAGGATACTGGTGAAGAAACCCCCTTGCAGGTTCTCTCTCTCTCTCTCTCTCTCTCTCTCACACACACACACACACACACACACACACACCCACCCACCCATACACAATTAATGCCGCTTTAACAACTCCTTGTAGCAGTTTATGAGTTATATCATGAGGCTACCTTTGTTGAACTATGACAGGTACGCTTGAATGGGGTTGCAACTTTTATAGGCATAGTTGGGCTTGCAGTTGCTGTTTCTGTACTGGCTGTCCTTTTGATAAGGTAAACTAAAAATTGCTAATTACATATATATTTAATATAATTTCTATATACATCTTACAAGTTACAATCTAATTCAATATCCTAGATACTTTACTGGACATACGAGAGATTCAGATGGAACAGTCCAATTTAAAAGTGGTGTTACGAGTTTTGGTGATGCTGTAGATGATGTCATTAAAATCATTACAATTGCAGTAAGTGCAGTCTCTCAATGTGTTTATATTTTCTCATTTTTTACTTAATGACTAATTGTAGAACTATTTAGGTCACCATTGTGGTTGTTGCAGTGCCTGAAGGGCTGCCTTTGGCTGTTACCTTGACGTAAGCTTTAGATTTCTACTTTTGGTTTTTTGTTGCAGTAATAATGAAAAGCAGTTTATTTTCTTGGCCTTTGATTCTGTTTATTTATTCTTAGCTTTTATTCTGTGACAGCCTAGCATACTCCATGCGAAAGATGATGGCAGATAAGGCTTTGGCATGTGTCATCATTTCTTTCCTCCAAAATAATCCTTAATAATATCTTGTCTCATTATTCTAGTTTTATAACACCATTTTGGATATGCAGGTGCGTAGGCTTTCAGCCTGTGAAACTATGGGCTCTGCAACAACAATTTGCAGTGATAAGACTGGAACATTAACCTTGAATAAGGTCTGTTGTAAATTTTTGGACCTTTCTTTTTGCTGAACTACCTTCCAATTTTCCTAAAAGCTTAAGCTTTTAAGATTTGGGTCCACAATGTATATGATGCTCTCCAACACCCAACACCATCCTTCACATGTAGCCTCCATTGTTAGGCTTACATGTGGAAATTGGGGGAATAAACATGTACACCCTCCCTCACGTGTAGCCTCCATTTTTACACTTACATGCAGACTTAATAAACTGGGGAAATAAACATGCAGCAATGAGGTTCAAATACTTGACCTCCCGCCAAACAAGAATATGATACCATGTTGAACTGTTACTTATCCTAAAAGCTTAGGGTTTTAGGATTTGGGCCCATTATGTATATCATGCTCTCCCACACCCAACACTTTTCAAGCTTTTATTTTTCTTTGTATTCTTATTAAAAATTTTCCTTGTATAATCTTTTATGTATAAGGCAGTTTGTTTTTGAAACATATTAGACATTACTTTCAAGTTTTCTCTGCCTAGTATTATATTGTTAGCTTCCATTTTAGGCCATGTGGTCGAAACCTTGACATATTGTTTGAATGGTAATGATGTTCTTTTCATGACAGATGACTGTGGTTGAGGCTTATGTAGGGAGAAAGAAGATAGATCCACCAGATGACTCCTCACAGTTGCATCCAGATGTTTCATCTCTGCTACATGAGGGCATTGCCTGCAATACCCAGGGCAATGTTTTTGTGCCTAAGGTATTACTGTTGTTTTTAAATTTTTAGAATAAGTGCAATTTCTACCATCTTTTGTACTTTTTTTATGGATTGCTTATCCTTCTTGAATTTATAATTGATTGATGAATGAAAATGCTTGTTTCTGATATACATGTATGTATATGTAGATAGATAGATAGGGCAGCTTTATGAAAGGTTTTGATAATAACTGAGTTCAAAGTATGGACTTTTAAGATACAGAATCCCTTCTAGTGGGATTGGGAAACCTTCATAGAATAATCTTCTTGGAATCTAAACAACCTGCTTAATTGACACTTTGATATCCCATTCTTAGCCTTTGATTTTTTATTCAAGATCCATACTTGCCCTCCTATTTCCATATACATGGCCTGAGCTTTCAATACTTCTATAAGGATGTTGGTTCCTCACTGCTCGTATTGTCATCAAGTCTACCTCTAGTCATTGCTATGAACTCTCCTTTGCTGCTGTTGCTACAGAACATACTTATTGATGGCTCCCCATGTAGCCTATCACTATGTACTGTGGCTGCCATGGTCCCTTTCTGCCATCATCGTCATACATATTCATGATTATCATTTTCTTAACAAAATATAAATGGTCTTCATGATTTTCTTGACCATCATGGGTGGTTCAGATTAAATTCAGAGCAAAAGGTGGATTATAGACATAGTTTTAAAAGGTGTGCTTAAAGGGCACCTAGACCCAATGCATAAACACTCCCTAGTTATAGTGCCTTGCTTTCCAAGACATGTGCCTTGTTGAAGAAGCACACCTCGTCTACTTTGCTTTTCTTTTTTAAATACTTTTATTCTTGAAATTTCTAATTGTATATTGAAATTTATACAATTTCATTACTTTTTTTTTGTTGAAGAATTTCTGAACTCCTTTATTGATATTAATCGGTACACACCATACACATATATATACACAAATGACTGAATAAGAAAAAATCAATCTAGCTTAATTCTCTCCTAAAATTAGGAAACTAAATCATAAGGAAATATCCTAAAATGATCTCTCCTTTTTTATTCCTAAATTAAAGTCCTAACTTTGGCATTATTTCAACACTCCCCCTCAAGCTGGAGAATATATATCATATAATCCCAGCTTGCAAGTTAAGTCTTCGAAGTTAGGCCTAGGTAAAGCTTTGGTGAGGATGTCTGCGGTTTGGTGCTTGGTAGGAACATAGTTTAATTTGATCGTCTCACTAGTCACCTTCTCTGTGATAAAGTGTCTGTCAATCTCAACATGCTTGGTCCTGTCATGATGCACGGGGTTCTTTGCTATGCTTATAGCTGCCTGATTATCACACATCATCAGAATTGGAGATGAACTCGTTTGTCCCAGTTCACTAAGAACCCTTTTTATCCAAATCCCTTCACAGATTCCCTGTGCAAGAGCTCTGTACTCAGCTTCTGCACTACTTCTGGCTACAACTGATTGCTTCTTACTCCTCCAGGTAACAAGATTTCCCCAGACAAAAGAACAATATCCGGAAGTGGACCGCCTGTCAATGATGTTTCCTGCCCAATCCGCATCTGAGTATACTTCAGTGTTACGGTTCTCTGTCTTTCTGAAGAATAGGCCTTTCCCTGGTGTCATTTTTAAATATCTAAGAATCCTGTAGACTGCTTCCATGTGTTCCTTAGTGGGGCTGTGCATGAATTGACTTACAGCACTCACTGCAAAGCCAATATCTGGCCGAGTGTGTGAGAGATAAATCAAGCGCCCGACAAGCCGCTGATATCTCCCCCTGTCTACCGGTGTACTTTCTTTCTCGATACCAAGTTTCTTCTGACTATCCATAGGAGTATCAATTGGTTTGCATCCAAGCATACCAGTCTCCTTAAGAAGATCGAGTATGTATTTTCTTTGAGAGACTACGATTCCCTTCCTTGATCTAGCCACTTCCATACCAAGGAAATATTTCAAATTTCCAAGGTCTTTAACTTCAAACTCTTCTGACAAATACTTCTTCAAATTCTGTAACTCCCCCATATCATTTCCAGATAGAATAATATCATCGACATAGACTATCAATATGGCCAATTTCCCGGCATGAGACTTCTTGACAAATAGAGTATGATCAGCCTGACCTTGTTTGTAGCCCAGCTTCAGGACTGCTTTTGTGAATCTATCAAACCAGGCTCGAGGAGATTGTTTAAGGCCGTACAATGATTTTTGGAGTTTGCAAACCTGATTCTTTGCCATACTTTCTTCGAAACCAGGTGGTATTTCCATGTAGACTTCCTCTTCTAGGTCCCCATTTAGAAACGCATTTTTTATGTCCAGTTGTTGCAAGCACCAATCTTGATTGACAGCCAATGAGAGAAGGATCCTGATAGTGTTCAGTTTTGCAACAGGAGCAAAAGTCTCCTGATAGTCTATCCCATAGGATTGTGTAAACCCTCTAGCTACCAAACGAGCCTTGAATCTTTCGACTGATCCATCTGCTTTGTATTTTATGGTGAAAATCCACTTGCACCCCACAGGCCTCTTCCCAACCGCCACTTGCACCCCACAGGCCTCTTCCCAACCGGCAAATCTGTGATAGTCCACGTCCCATTCTTCTCAAGTGCATCAATCTCATCTTGTACTGCCTTCTTCCATTCTGAAATTTTTAATGCCTCTTGTATTGTGTTGGGAACCTGAGTATCATCAAGAGAAGTAGCAAATGCTCTGTAAGATGGTGATAACCGTTCATACGTAACATAATTCCCAATTGGATGATCTGTACATCTCCTAACACCCTTCCTCAATGCAATTGGCAAAGTAGAATCATCAATGCTGGGAATTAACACCTCTCCATCCCTATCCTCACCTATGTTCTCTTCAGGAAGACTTGAATTGGAGTCAATATATTGGCCACATGTTGACTGTGATCCGTGCTCTAATTCCTGTCTTTTCCTCCTCCTGATGTAAACTTGTAAGTTCTCATTAGCAAGTTGTGGGGCTATAGGTTGAATAGGCATGGGAGACTGGATGGTCACGGGAGAAGGAACATTTGTGTGCTGGGCTGGCTGAATTGATGGCGGCATGGGTGTGGACAACTTAGTGGGCGCGAATTGAGAAGGATTTGGTGACTCTGAGTGAAAAGAAGGTACACCCTCAAGAAAAGACTCCCAAACTTGATGTTCATTCATGCTCTCCCCCTGAACATGAGATTTGGGATAGAAGAAGACATGTTCAAAGAAAGAGACGTCCATGGTGGTGTAAAATCTTTTGTTGGTTGGAGAATAGCATTTGTACCCTTTTTGGGTTGGAGAATACCCTAGAAAAATGCACTTATTTGCTCGAGGAGCAAATTTGCTACGATTTTGAGGATACACATGAACGAATGCCGTACAACCAAATACTTTGAGTGGTAAATCAGAAGAGGCAGCATGGGTGTGAGGAAACTGTTTTAAGAAAAGTTGACGTGGGGATTGAAAGGTAAGCACTCTGGATGGCATACGGTTAATCAAATAGGTAGCTGTGAGAATAGCTTCCCCCCAGAAATAGTTTGGAACATTAGAGGAAAACATAAGGCACCGGGCAACCTCCAAGAGATGTCTATTCTTGCGTTCGGCCACCCCATTTTGTTGTGGGGTGTCAACGCAAGAACTTATGTGGATAATGCCATGATTTTGAAGATAAGTACTGAGACTACTAGTAAAGTATTCCTTTGCATTATCTGACTTGAGGACTTGTATTTTGGAATTGAATTGATTTTGAACCATAAGATTGAAGGTTTGAAAAATGTGCCCGACCTCTGACTTTTCTTTCATAAGGAAAACCCATGTTACCCGAGTATGATCATCAACGAATGTCACAAGCCATCGAGTGCCAGAAATATTTTTTATCCGGGAGGGACCCCACACATCACTATGTACTAGAGAGAAAACAGTCGAAGGTTTGTATGGGATTTGAGGATATACTGTTCGAGTATGCTTTGTAAACTGACAAATTTCACAGTGATAAGATGCTGGATTTTTATTGATAAATAATCTGGGAAACAATTTTGCAAGGTAAACAAAGCTAGGATGACCAAGACGATAGTGTAACATTATAATCTCACTATCTTTATTGACCTTAGAATTTGACACAGAATTGAAAGACTCTGACATACTCTGAGACTGTACGCAACTTGCTTGAGAGACTTGGTTTGAGAATTGGCCACATGAAAGGAGGTAGAGCCCGGAACACAGTTCAGCACTGCCAATCATCTTCCCCGATTTCAAGTCCTGAAAAACACACAAGTTTGGATAGAATTTAGTAACACATTGGAGATCATGAGCCAATTTGCTAATGGACAAAAGATTACAATCCAAGTTTGGAACATGGAGGACAGAGTCAAGATATAAGTCTTTAGTAAGTTTTATAGAACCTGTCCCGGCAATTTTTGACTTTGAACCATCAGCAATATGGACGGATGAATGACCATTACTTGGCTTGTAATTTTGAAGAATGACAGCATCTCCTGTCATGTGATCAGAAGCACCTGTGTCTACTATCCACGGCCTCATTCCTCCTCGATTAGCAGTGAAGGCTACACCGGTAGTACTGCCACTGCCAACTTGGCTTAATAATTTCTGTAGCATCTCCATCTGCTCTTTGTTGAATGGACTCGGCTCGGGAACAGATGTGCTCTCAGAGTTGGCAGCCACGTGTGCTCTGCCATCTCTGTCAAACCGTGGCTTTGGTTTCCAATCAGCAGGTTTGCCATGAAGCTTCCAGCAAGTCTCCTTATAATGGCCTGGTTTCTTACAATAATCACACCAAGGCCTATCCTGTTTCTGACGATCTCCACCACTACTATTAAATGACCGAGCAGCAAGGGCAGAGGCATCCAATGTTGGGGCAGGTTGCTCTTTTGATCCCATCATCACTTTCTTTCTACTTTCTTCACGCCTAACCTCTGAAAAAGCCTCCCTGAGACTTGGCAGGGGTTTAATGCCCATGATTCGGCCTCTAACATCATCCAATTCCCTGTTTAGTCCTAGGAAGAACTTGAACAGTCTCTTTTGTTCCACAATTTGCCTGTATGTTGCTGCATCATCCGAACATTTCCATGAGTGAGTCTCAAATAAGTCAAGTTGCTGCCAATACCTTGTGAGTGTGTTGTAATACTGAGTAACTGACTGCTCTCCTTGGCGGAAGTCATGTAGAGCTGATTCAACCTGAAACAGTTCTGAAGTATTTTCAGAACTTGAGTAAGTTTCTTTGGCTGCATCCCATATGTCCTTTGCAGTCCCAAATAGCAAGAAATTTTCGCCTATGTCATTGTTCATGGAATTGATAAGCCATGACATGATCATGCTGTTTTCAATCTTCCACTTCCTGAAACCCGGTTCTGTAGTTTCTGGCATGACTGCTTCTCCAGTGAGGTACTCATCCTTTCCTTTACCGCAAATGAACAGCAACACAGATTGTGACCACTGTAAATAGTTATGGCCATTTAATTTGTGTCCTGTGATGAGAATAGGAGAGGAATCATTGCCACCAAGGTTTGGAATTTCAGATCTGCCCCCTGATTCTGGTGACGTGACGCTGGATACTTGTGATGATGCCATTCCGTATTTTGTCATGGACCGGAAAGGTAGAAGAACACTTTTCAAGGCACGTGCAGGGACTGGAGTTGAGAGAAAATAGCCGGAGGACGCCGGAAAATCTGATCAGAGGGCCCGCGGAAGCAAAAGAACCCCAAAAAAGGCACGTGCAGGGCTCGGATTGCACAAACAGGTAGGAAGGGTGGCTGGTCGGCGTCAGGCGAGCCTGGAGGAGGAAGCGCGTCGCCGGAAAGTGGCTCACGCGCCCTCACGCGCCGGCGCGTGAGATGCAGTCGCCGGTCGGAAAAACGCGCGTGGGCGGCGCGTGGATGGGTTTCTGGTTCCGGTGCTTTGGGACAAATTGGAGATCTCCTCTAGGCGCTCCTTGCGGTGTAGAAAAAAACCGTCGTCAGAAAGTTCGCCGGAAAAGTTCGCCGGAAAAGTTGCCGGCGGTGAGTGTTTTCTGACGACGATTCGACTGTTCGGAAAGCGTTTTCTCCCTTGGCTCTGAGAACATGGACTGATGACCGGAATGAGAGAGAGAGAGAGAGAAAGATGATCGGATTGAGATATGGCCAGAGAGATTTGGCCGGAATGAGTGATGGCTTGAATAAGAGGTGGCCAGAAGGGATTAGGGTTTCAGAAAACTGGCTCTGATACCATGAAGAATTTCTGAACTCCTTTATTGATATTAATCGGTACACACCATACACATATATATACACAAATGACTGAATAAGAAAAAATCAATCTAACTTAATTCTCTCCTAAAATTAGGAAACTAAATCATAAGGAAATATCCTAAAATGATCTCTCCTTTTTTATTCCTAAATTAAAGTCCTAACTTTGGCATTATTTCAACACTTCTTAAATCTTTGGAATCTTAAATTATTCTTGAAATTTCATGAATTTTTTGTTGACTACTTAAATGTTTGGAATTCTACTTAAGGTTAGCCTCTATATCTCTGTTTTTTTTTTAGTTTTACGAAGCCATTATACAAGAATAATTAACAACTTTTTACATAGCAGGTGTAAAAACAACCTTGGAAAAGAGAAGAAAGCAACAGATTTTTAGGCCTGGGAATTTTTTTTTTTTTTTGAAAACATGAATTATTTCATTGTTAATGAGGAAAGATTTCTAGGCCTTAATGTATGAATTGAAAATTGGTTTTTATCTTTTAAACCACCCTGTTATTATATGTTAAAATTTCTAGGTGTTATTGTATCAATGCTGTAACATCAGTGTTCACACTGCTAACAGTGAATGATGATTTTTGGTGTTTTGGGCTAGGTTTCAATGGATGGTTACTGTGACACCCCAGAAAATTAATATCCATTTTTTTTCTCTGTGTGCGGTGCTAACACTCAATCTTAGCCAAACTTCCCAAATGTCACAGCAAAAGAAAACGTAAATAGGCAACAATCAGATATGGGAACCTTTCCCAACTTGTGTTTATTTAGAACAACAAGATTACAAAATTGTTCTAAGTGCCCTAACACTGCATAATTTTTCTAAGTCAGGGAACCCACCCCACAGTGTTTACAATCTGTGATATGAACACTCAGTATGTCTCTCTGCAATGCAGGAGACTTTTATACAGATTGCTATCCGTTAGAATTTTGAATTCACACACTTGAATTCAAAACAGGAGCTTGGGGGTGGTGGTTATGCAACTGTCATAACCACCCAGTTGAAGACACTCCTTCCGATAGAAGTGTCCCTTCATGCCTCATGCGGTCAACAAGGTCTATTTGACATTCCCTTTTGCATGCAGAGCCAAATCTCACCCCTTCAAGGTGCCTCTTGCCAACAAATGCTAATGTAACTGTCTTTGCCCCACACAGTGAAGCCCATGCCAATCTTGGACTTTGTCCCCCAATGCATGTGGGTCAGCCCATACCAAAACATCTTGGTTTGCCTCTGGCCTGAATCAACATTGTTGCCTTTGCCACATCTGCATGTTTAGTCCATCTCTGACGCAATAGTGTGCTTTGCCCCACACATTGGTGCCCAACCTTGTGCCATGTCAAGGTGCCCATGGCACATTGGGTTTGCTGTCCATGTATGAACCCAACGGTTGTAAGGCCTTCCCTTGCCTTGCCCGTGTCAGCCATGCACCACCATGTTTGTCTTGATCTAGTTGCTGCAATGACACCTTGTGCCATGTCCAAGCCTTCTTGGTTGCAACAATGAGCCATGACATTGCACCTATGGCTTGTCGTTCCTGTGCACAGGGCATTGCACCCTGTGCCATGTACTAAACCCCACATATGAGTCAGCTATGTTGCTGCAGCCATGCTGTGTTGCTATGCCTTCCTTAGTCGCAACATGCCATGGCATTGTGCCCATGACCCATGTAGTTGCCTTAGTGCACAAGGTTGAACACGCTCGTGCCAACGCCGGGAAGGGCGAGGCTGCACCATGCCCCGTGCCATTGTGGCCACGGGTGGATCATCACACATGTTGTGGAGCTCATGTGTGTGTGCTAGCTACTCATTTGTGTGCCATGGCCATGCTTCGGTGCTGCCTTGGTGTGGCCTAGGCCCCACCCCCCTCTCTCTTAAAGAGCATTTTAGGCCGTTTTAGGGATTTCTCCTTGCTGGAGGAACAATGGATTTATTTATTAGTTAAATAAATAAATCCCCCATAAGCCTTGCATCAGCTCTGAACCATTGATGTGCACGTGAGTGGACGTGCGACTTGCTTGTTGTGTGCAAGAGTGCATGCAGGTGTGCGGGAGTGCACTGTGCGTACCACCTGGTGTGCATGGGCCTATGCCTGGTGCACTGATGCTAGCCTAAGTGTTGTCCCAACCAATAACCTTTCCCGTTGCATCTGAACCTCCAATTCCACCTTGCTTCCTTCCCAATCCCTCATGGGCGCAAGGCCTACCCATGAGGCCCTTTGTGCTGTCATTCGAGTCAAGGGGCTAACAGTCACCCTTAACCATTAGGTTGGTTCAAGGGCTAGATAAGATGTTACAAGGGTTTCTGGTTCATAAAAAGGTTGTGAATTTACTTTTGAGCTAGTGAATTATTATTTCAGAGTTTGAATTTCTCACGTATGCAAATGCACACATCTTCTTTCCCTATTTTTTTTATTCACTTTTTCTTCTTTTTAACCTCCTAATTGATGTAGCTTAAGCTATTAGGTAGCGGACCAACAATATATATCAAACTAATTAGATTTGATTTGTGCTAAAGTCTTAACGCTCCTAGCACTTCTCTCGATGTAGAAAACCCTTAAGACCTTTTCATAGTGTATGGTTATGGTTGTGACCTGCTTTCATGTGTTTAGTACAGCATGGCCATTTGATGTTTTCATTGGCATATGTTGAGACTGGTACAAGCAGGTAACATGCCTCACATTTTCTACCACAAATTTGTTGTGCCTTCTGGTCTTGTAGTCAGCATTAGGTGATGAACTTGTACTTGGATGATACCTAGAAGCATGTCATTGTGAAGTCAGGTCCGGACAACAAATAGGGCAGTGCATGCTGGTTGTGGTAGAAATTGTCTCCGTGAAGTGGTACACATGTAACTGTATGATATTTAGAAGTTTCAATAAAGTAGAGCTCCATCCTCATTGATCAACTCTGACCCCTACAACCCTTAGCAACTATTTTTTATTTTATTTTATTTTAGGTAAATTCAACAAAAACTGTAGATGGCTTCATTGCTGTAGATGATGCAACAATGAACTAATAGTTATTGATAACTTTCTATGTTTATGTTAGGAAATTATTTATAAAAAAAAATGTTTATGTCAGGCTATGAAAATGTAATTGACAGTGTGCTAACCATGATCTTGTGTACTTGTTTTCTTCCGGAAAAGTATGTAGTTCCATTTAGTCATCTGTGGCTTTCTGTCAATTAGTTTTGTAGACACTTAGTGTGATTACCTATTAAATAGCAGATTTTGTTTCTCACTGAATCTATATTTTGATAGGGTGGTGGAGAAGAAAAAATGGAAATTTCTGGATCTCCTACAGAAAAGGCTATCCTTGCTTGGGCAGTCAAGGTTCCCCTACTACCTGAAACATATTATCTCCTTTTGGCATGCATATCTATGTCAAGTTGACTTTAGTCATCTATATCCTTATTGCAGTTGGGGATGAAGTTTGATGTAATAAGAGAAGAATCCTCAATTCTCCATGTTTTCCCTTTCAACTCAGAGAAAAAGAGAGGTGGTGTTGCAGTACAGGTAATTGATATGTTTCCATGGTCTTAATGCTATGACTTTGTTGACAGAAGTTCCAAAAACCTGTTGGACATAATTTTGTGTAAGTTGAAAACATAGGATTCAGTTATTAAGGCCTTACTGATGCTGCTTGAATTGCATTTTTGTATACATGGCTCAATAAAAGACTGGCCAAATAATAGATTGTCTCTATCTTATATACACTTTAAAATATTTGGATGATGTTCTTAACAATCATTTTCATCATCTTGCTCTTGTTTTCTAATTCTCTAGAGTTATATAATTTTTAATTTTCAGATTGTTGAAGGCCATTTAATTGTGGTGTGTTTAAAGATATTCTGATGAGATTCTGTTATGTCTCTCTCTCTCTTTTTTCTATTGTCGCAGGGTGACAATAAAGTTCATATACATTGGAAGGGAGCAGCTGAGATGGTACTAGGCTCCTGTACGGAATATCTTGACTCAAATGGTTGTTTGCAGCCCATGGGTGAAGATAAGGTACAAGTAAATGCCCTTTCATATGTAAAGAAAACATTTTTATGGGGACAACAAAACTTGATATTGTGCCACTTGTGATCGAAATTCACGTTTTTAAATTGAAAAAGTAGGAGTTTTTGAGTTATTGGTCCTTTAAATATTATGCATACCTAGTTTGAGGCTCCAAGTATCCATTTTTTCCATGATATTTGTGTGCCCAAAATCATTGACAATGAAAAATATCCAAATAAAATGCTGGGATAAAGAAACAAGATGATTATAATGTTTATTAAATGTAGTAGGTCAAAATGTTTTCAGAACATGCTAACACACCCATCTATCACTCTTTTACAGTGGGTTTCTTTGTCAAATATTTGATACTTCTATCTTTCTTTTAAACTGAGTTTCTTTGTCAAATATTTGATACTTATTCAATTGTGCTTATGCAATTGTAAAATAGAAGAATAATATTCACCGTCTTTCTCTTTTTTATGGAAAGTCTTAGTAGCAATTATTTATTCAATCAATCATCAACTCACATGATGTCTCATGATAATGGCATATAGTGCTGGATGAACTGATGTCCAATTCTTAATGAATTTTTTTGCTTATTTTTTCCTGTTCAAGTTTGGGGTCATATTTTATTACTTTTGTTGGCTGGAAAAAAAATTTAGTGGTATGGGTATTATATACTGTGATACAACAAAGTATCCATGCGGACATTTAAATTTTTTACTGAGTGTTTCTGACAAAAAACCCAATTGGACCCTGCTAATATTGGTATGCATTGGTATTAGATGATATCAATCATTGGTTGAATGACATTTTTTTTCATTGGAATTAAGAAAGTACACACACACACACATATATATATATATATATATGTAGGTAAATTTTTGTTCCCATTGGGACTTGAACCTAGGACCTCTCACAAGCCATCCCACAAGCACTCCTGGCCTCAAGGGCTGGAATTAAGAAAGTACACTGGAGCTCTTAAAAGTATTAACAACATTCTAGATAACGATTTCTTTTTAACTTGTGCAGGAGTTCTTCAGTGAAGCTATTAATCAAATGGCTGCAAGCAGCTTGCGCTGTGTTGCAATTGCATACAGAACATTTGACTTGGACAAAATGCCAATTGATGAGGAGCAACGAGACCAATGGGTTTTGCCTGAAAATGACCTTGTTTTGCTTTCTATTGTTGGTATAAAGGTAAACAATATGAAAACTGATATATTCTAATGCTGCTGTAGGCCATTTCTTGCTGTGTATGATAATTTAGCATTTGACTATAATAGTTGTTTCAAATTGCATTTTTGGATTTCATTTTTTATTTTTTTAATTTTTTATTTCTTTTTTTAAAAATTCCTCATTCTTTGAATGTTGTATCCCCTAACTACCATTTTCTCCAAAATTTTCACTCTTGTAGCTTCCAATGTCAAAATCATTTGCGTGTCTCATTGAATGATGCCTTTAATGTGCCACACGTTGACTGTTCATGTGTTGCAAGTTTCCAGAAGGATTGTGGGCGATTATATTATTACTTCCATCTATTGGGTCCTATTATTTGGAGAGTTGAGAAATTGATGTGTCTTGAACATGCTATTCATATCAACTGGGTAATTGAATGCAGGCAACAAGCAGTATTCTAATGCCAATGAAAGAGTGAATACTATGTTTTTCTTGTGAGCGCAGCTCTTGTATGCAAATGAATTATTCACTGCCTCTTTATCTGTACTTATATGCTTCATTCATTGCTTGCATACATTTGATTTGGAAACTTAATTTTTTATATGTGGCCTGGTGTGACATAAATGTAGTATGCATTACATATATGAATAGCTATTCTTAGTAGTGTTTTTCTATTTTCAATCATCAATATTATTCTTTTTCACAACATATTTTGTTTCTCCAAAATGGTGTTTATTGTCAACTTTCTCTAAAGCCAATATTTATCTCCATCTGTAGGATCCTTGTCGTTCAGGTGTCCAAAATGCTGTGAGAATTTGCACGAATGCTGGTGTTAAGGTAGTTTTATATCTTCTGGATAATAGTATATCAACTATATGACATGCTATCCTATGTGGGTGGTCATTACTGTTCAATTTACTCTCTATTCATCACAAAACAGCATGATGGTAAAAGAGGACAAATCTGTTTGGATATAGGGTCAACCACATCTAAGAGTATCCTTTAGGTCTTTTAGTTTCTTGCATCTGTTGTTTGCATGCTGAGAAACCCCTTAAAGTTCCACCTTGTTTCGGAACCACTTTCTGAGTCGATGTTCTGACTCAGATGATTGATGCAAAAAGGGTTGTGTTGTAGAGGATGTGAAGACCAATGCATTTAACTTGGAGCAAATTGTTTGGCTAACTGGCTCACTAATTCCTGCTTATCCATCTGAAGGATTAAAGCTATGTTGGAGACCCCTCTCTCTGTAAGGCCTTTGCTTTCAAAGGGACCTTTTCTGCTGCTAGACTAGGCTTGTTTTTAGGTTTGAGCTTTGGGCCATAGCAAGAAAAAGAAGACTGTTATTTTTCCCCTCATGAAAGTTCAGGGGAAAATTGGTAGTATTTCTATAGATACCTGTCAATACCTTTCTATTTTCTGCATCTCAAGCTATGCAAAGTAAAATGCTTTTTTGCATGGAAAAGTTTATATAAGTTTTCAGTTTCTCACCTGTTTCTCTGGTCCCATCTCAGGAAGATGCCAATAGCTAGGGGATTGAAGCACTAAATGCCTATAGATTGGGTAAACTAGAGTAATAGCAAAGGAAGAGTTGTGATTCACATTTAGGTTGCATTTAGTTTCGCAAAGTTTTCTAGTTTTTATTTTCTATTTTCACTTTCTGAAAATAATTTTTATTTCTTATTTTTTCTTTTCTTGAAAATGCGATTGATTAAGAAAAATGAAGACTCTTTTGGAAAATGAAATTTGAAAAATCTTGTTTGGTTTTGAGTTTTCACTAATGGAAAAAGTGGTGAAAAGAAATATAATTAGAATTTTATATAATACACGTGTCATGGTATGATATATGTTATTAAAAAGGATAACATATATATATATATATAGTCTTTTATGCATGTTTTATGTGACCTTATATTATACTTGTTCACTATTTTTTATTTGTTTACTATATTTTTTATTATAAAATGATTTAGTAAAATATTCTAATATATTTATAATTATTCAGATAAATTATTCTAATTTAAAATATAACTAATTACAATAATACATAGTCTAATAAATAGACAAAAAATTTATACTGTATTTTTAGGATAATATTTGATTTCAAATATATATGAGATAATGTTTTATTTATATTAATATTTTTCATATTCATAAATACCGATTTGATGTTCACTTTTTCTATTTTTTGAGCTTAGTTTTCCAGAAAATGAAAACGGAAAAATACTGTCTAAACCTGTTTTTGGCCTTGATTTCTGGATTCTTTGAACATGAAAATAGAAAACAATATAAACAAACAAAGCCTTATCTTTCAACATATAGTGGTTGAACACGTGATTAATTCAGTGGTATGGATGATGTAAAAGCAACATGAGAAGATTTTGCCTAATGTTTAGCCATTATAGTTTCAACTGATTCCGCTGCAGTACCTTGTAGTCATTCCCTTCATAGAGAATGTTAATATTAATCTGGTACCACATTACTCCCCATGGTGCTTGAGGTAAAGCAAAACACAATTCTACAAGACTAATGCCCCAAAGGAGGCTGACAGGCAGTACAAGCCTGTCCCTTGAGGATTGCCTTGTTTTGGAAGATGCGCCCTAAACTATGATCATGAATGTTGTTCATGGCTTTCTGTTTTTGGATATAAATCCCTAGTTTTTAAAAGTGGATTATGTAGATTTATAAAAAACAATAGTTTTCAGAATTCAAAAGTTTCTGCTGATTCCATGGTCCTTCCATAAAGCTTTGATGAAAACATCTCCCAACTAGTTTTGTCATTGAATTTAAGTTTTATTGATATGTTTTTTCATCCCTACATCCCCTGCAAGGTGAGAATCAACTTCTATTTGCTTTGTCCTCCCATGAAACCAGGTTGCTGGAAGACAGCTCTGGTTATTGGGAATACAATCTCATGAGAGTTAAGATAAAAGAACCATTTGAAAAAATATCTCACCCACAAAATCCCTCATGTTGTATGAGCAATAGCCTTGTACTCTTGCTCTATGCTAGATCTTGCTACAACACTTGCTTTCTTATTCTTCCAGATAACCAGATTATTTCCCATAGAGATTCACTGACTAAAAATAGATCTTCTATCTAGATCATGGATTTGATAGAATCAAAGTGCAAAATCTGTTCTAAAAGAACCATTTGCATATCTCAAGATACATCGAAATGTCCCCTAATGAGGTTGTTGAAGAATCTCTCAGAACTGATTAGTGACACCCTTATCAGGTCGAATCACTCTGGTATATGTCGATTTCCATACCAGTCTTGCATATCTTCCAGGGTTTCTCAACCGTTCATCATCGGCTTTGTCAAATTTAACATTAAGATCCTTATGATGTTGATTTATCTTCTAATATCCATATGCAATGTAGATGAGTCTTCAATCTCTCAATTGTCCCACCAAGATGATATCTAATGACATACATATGATGAGTCCCAACAACTTGTTTCATTCTATGCATTGTAGCCATTTCCTTATCCATAATACTTCTCCATTTAGTAGAATACAGGAGCAGCTAGAATTGGAATATGAGAATGGACCATATACCTCTTTATTTTATTTCATTTCATTTCATTTGCCCTCCCTATGATGTCAATCTCTAGTAAGTGATCTTGATGAAAGAATGATCCACTTTCAAAGAAAAAGACATACTCGCAAGGTAGTGATGTGACTGAGGATCCAAAAGATAAGGAGTTTACCCTTCTAGGGTTGACTAGGGCATGTTATGTTTGAAATTTATCTAAAAATGGGAGTTTAGGTTTAAAATGTACCAAAGATATATTCTTAATTTTAATGCTTAAATGATGATTTGATTGCTATTTGATATGTTTTTGTATAATACTTGTCTCATTTAGTTCAGTAGGATGTTTTTTTTTCTTTTTCTGTGTGCTATTTTGAAAAGTCTATTGATATATTATAAGTTAAAAAACACTGGCGCTTTCTTTTATCATTGATTGTAATATTTCTGCTCTAATGTATTATTGTCTTACTATTTGGTTCTACCAAAAAATAGTTCATGAGTACCATACACTACGGCAGAATCTAGTATTGCTTTACAAAGTTTAAAAATAGTTGTGTATAGTTTGTTTTGCTTTATATGGATTTAAGTAGAACTATAAACTATCATGCTCCTCCAAATTAAGGTACCATATAGCCTTAACTACCACTTTTTCTTTTCCACTTTCTTTTTTTCCTCCCTAATTTTTTCATGAGGCTTTTATTAATATTGTTTTTACTTGTAAGTGTCGCTCATTACTTGTATTTTTCATTGATGCATATACTCATTATATCTCATCATCAAACAAAGTGTATTTTTCGTCATAATAATATTTTTCTTAATCTAGTTTTCCACTGTACATTCATTGATATTATTATCTCACTTCCATTTACTTGGTCCGCTTCTCAATTTTCTGTCACTTTTGTTTGTGTTTGCTTCTTTTCTCTCTATTCTACACACATGGACTCACACATACATATTTCACATTTTAACTAGTACATCTTTTAGCCAATGTGGGACTGCTTCATATAGCTACTTTCCTATGTGCTTAAAACATGGTCTTGATGACATCTAAAAGGATGGATAGTTGTTGCTGTCATTTTTTTTTTTTTTTTAAGTTGCGTATTCTTTTGTGTCTTTCATTTTTTCATCCTTTCTTGGCTGCTCTGTGCTTTTTATTCAAGAGGCACAAATGGTAGCAATCTTCGGTCATATATTACCGTCCAAAAAGATTGAAGTTTTTTTTCTTCATCGAACTTCACTTCTTTGTTGCCTAAAGTTCACGACAAAGTAGTAGTATTTTGAACACATATTTTCTTAAAATAAAATATATAAATTATTAAAATTAAAAATTTTCAAAATCCAGAAAGTTGCGACTTTTTCTATGATTCTTTTCCTGTATATTTTCTTCTCATTGTTAAAAATTCAAACTATTATTATTTTCATTTATATACATTTTTTACTAGTATTCAACTAATAAAACTTGTGAATTTCATCTTTTTGAAAATAATATATTTCTTCTCACTCCATTGGGAAGTTCCAGAGTCAACAATCAATTTCATTCTATAGTTTTCCTTATTAATGTTTTGCTCTCTCTTAACCATCAATTTCATTTCTTTGAAATACTACAACATATTTTTTCTTATGCACTTGGGCAGCAACACCAATGATGGACCTCATGACTTTCTGGATAAATTTACAATTATTCATGTGGGTTTACATTATTTTTTAGGAGTGCATGATATATATTATGGACCCAAATCCTACAAAATTAAGCTTTTAGGATAATTGGTTGTTCAATAGTATTCAATAAATGGCATAAGATTTGCTAACTTGTGTCAGTAACTAAAGACAGGGCAGTTTCGCTCCTTTTCTCTTTTTAATTAATTGCCCATCAGTTTATTTTCTTCATTATTCATTGTTATTCACCAATTAGATTATTTTATTTTATTTCTATTGGGTGATGTTACTTTATTAATTGTTAGGATTTTACACCCTTTAAGGAAGGAAGGAGGGAGGGAGAGAATTAAAGCTAGGGCTTTGGTATGGGATCGTGTGCCCTCTAGGTGCTTAAGGGAGAGAAAGATCCTTAGCCCTAGGGTGAGGGGTGTGTTTATTTCCCAGTCCCATAAAATGTAGTGAAAACCTAGAAGAAGAAATGACCCAAAAGAAAAATAAGTGATGACACAGGCTATACTTGACTTTTTTCTAACCATTAGCATGAAACTTGCCTGATGCCTATCTTACAAGTGTTCTCAAGATTCCCTCTTATTAACGTAAGTGTTTTAAGGTAGAGAAAGATCCTTAGCCCTAGTGTGAGGGGTTTGTTTTTTTCCATGACTCCGATGAGATTTAGTGCAACCCACAAAAAGGAGGAAAAAAACCCAGAAAGAAAAGGCAGATGATGCCGGAAACCATACTTGACTTGGTTATAACACTGTAAATAGGTAAGGATAGGGTCCTTACCATTCTCATGACTGCCTGGTGCTTGTGTTGCTTGCTTTCTCAAGTTTCCATTTCAATATCCCAATGTAAACTTGAATTTAGATAGTTAAGTTTGATTCAATCAGAACGCGTTCGTCTCGGGTAGGCAGATTTTGGATGCGTCCCTAATCGCAAATGAGGTGATTGACTCGTGGAAAAAAGAGGGAAAGAAGGGCCTGATCTGTAAGCTAGACATTGAAAAGGCGTATGACAGCGTCAATTGGCAATTTTTGATGAGGGTGATGGAGAAAATGGGCATTGGGACTAAATGGAGGGAGTGGATATGGAGCTGTATTTCGACTGCCAAGTTCTCAGTTTTAGTAAATGGGGAGCCAGCCGGGTTTTTCCCTAGCTCTAAGGGGCTTCGGCAAGGCGACCCTCTATCCCCATATTTGTTTATCATGGGAATGGAGGTGTTGAGTGCGCTTCTTCGGAGGGCTGTGGAAGGGGGCTGCATCACGGGATGTAGGATGCAGAGGGGTAGGGGGCAGGCTGTTAGTATCTCTCATCTCCTTTTTGCGGACGATGCAATAGTTTTCTGTGAAGCTAAGAAAGAAGATATGACGTTTTTGAGTTGGACTTTATGTTGGTTTGAAGCCGCTTCTGGGCTTAGGATTAATTTGGCTAAGAGCGAAATTATTCCAGTGGGGGAGGTGGATGAGATCCTTGAGATGGCTGTGGAGCTGGGCTGCAAGGTGGGTCAGCTGCCTTCAACCTACCTGGGGCTGCCCCTGGGCGCGCCTAACAAAGCGGGTTATGTGTGGGATGGGGTGGAAGAACGGATGAGGTGGAAACTAGCCCTATGGAAGCGGCAATACTTGTCTAAGGGTGGTAGAATCACCCTCATAAAGAGCACATTGGCTAGCATGCCTTTATACCAGCTGTCCCTTTTCCGTATGCCTAAGGGAGTGGCGAGAAGACTTGAAAAACTGCAAAGAGACTTCTTGTGGGGAGGGGGAAGCACGGAAAGAAAAGCTTACCTAGTCAGTTGGGAGAAGGTGTGTGTGAGCAAAGAGAAGGGGGGGCTTGGGTTGAGGAAAATAGTCCAGTTGAACAAAGCCCTTCTTGGAAAATGGGTCTAGAGATTTGCTCGTGCTAAGGATGAAATGTGGAAACGTGTTCTTGTAGCAAAATACGGGCAAGAGGATTTTGGGTGGAGAACTAAAAAAGCAAATGGGGCATTTGGGGTGGGGCTTTGGAAGGAGATTATGAAAGAAGCAGATTGGTGTTGGAATAATATGACTTTTAAGGTGGGAAAAGGCACCAAAATCAGGTTTTGGAAGGACACTTGGTGCGGGGATGTGGAGCTGGCCCGGAGATTCCCTCAACTCTTCAATGTGGCTGCCCAAAAAAGTGCCACTGTGGGGGACTTATGGGACCAGAATGCTGGCCAAGGTGATTGGAACCTAAGGTTTTTTAGAAGTTTCAATGATTGGGAGCTGGCCTTGGTGGACGAATTGTTGCAAATCCTAAGGAATCAAAGAATTAATTTGGAGGAGGATTTGGCCGTGTGGAAGGGGGGAAAAAATGGGAAGTTTGGTGTCAAGGATGCGTATGGACTGTTGACCAGCCATAGTACATCTCTGTTTCCCAAAAAGGGCATTTGGGTGGAGAATGTGCCTTCCAAGTTAGCGTTTTTTGCATGGGAAGCTACTTGGGGGAGGATCCTTACTATTGATAGGCTTCAAAAGAGAGGATGGCAAATCCCTAACCGGTGTTACTTATGTGGTAGTGATGAGGAAAATGTTAGTCATCTTCTTATACATTGTACAGTGGCTAGTGTGCTGTGGGGGATGGCTCTTAGTATGTTTGGAGCCCAGTGGGTCTTTCCAGAGACTGTAAAGGAGGTAATTATCAGCTGGAAGGGTCCGTTTGTGGGCAAAAAGAGGAAGAGAATCTGGAGATCCATACCGTTGTTTATTTTTTGGACGGTGTGGAAGGAAAGGAATAGATTAGCATTTAGGGGGGGGGGGGGGGGGAGCTAGCTATACAGAAAATTAAGTATTCTTTTGTCTGTAATATGTGGGGGTGGGCAAAATTGTATAATGGTGCGGAGTCCCGGTCCCTTATAGGTTTCCTGGAGTGGATAGCCTCCAGTTGAGGGCTGGTGGGTTTTTGTTGTTTTTGTTCCTTTGTTGTTTGGCCTTTGTCGCCTCGTATACTCCCTGTATGCTTTGCGGCGTTTGCCTTTGCTAATATATTGATGTTTACTTATCGAAAAAAAAAAGTTTGATTCAATCAAATAATGCCATTTAGAGGCCCTATGCAATTGTGTCCTGGGAATATGAATTTTAGTATGGCTCATTGGATTTATTTATGAATGAAATTAACTACAGCTAAGCATAATCTACATCCTAAGGAACTCCTAAGATATATTTCCATGAATGATGTGAGGAATAAAATTGCTACTAGTAATCAATATGATGTCTGTTTTTAACATTTTCCATTAGTCTAATGTGAAGCTAGTGTGGAAGTGATGGAAAACGTATTCGAAATATGTAATTCCATAATATAGTAATTTGTGATTGAATTGTTGAAAATCATGTGTTTGTGATCAAATAGGTACGCATGATCACTGGAGATAATCTTCAAACAGCCAAGGCAATAGCTTTAGAGTGTGGGATACTTCCTTCTGAAGCAGATGCTACTGAACCTAATATCATAGAAGGAAGAGCATTCCGTGTATTATCTGAGAGAGAAAGAGAACAAGTTGCCAAGAAAATATTGGTATGGTCTCAACAGCCAGAGATTTCTATCATATGCTTGAGCTATGGATAAGAATGAAGCATAAAGTGTGTTGACTCCATAAAAATATATTTTTGCATAAGATAGATGTTTTGATGGGCCTAAATATGACTCAACAATTAATTCATGTGTATTGTGTATAGGTGATGGGAAGATCTTCTCCTAATGATAAACTTCTCCTTGTGCAAGCGCTACGCAAGGCTGGTGAGGTTGTTGCCGTAACAGGAGATGGCACTAATGATGCTCCTGCACTTCATGAGGTTTGACCTTCTATAGGTCTTGTTTTGTTTTGTTGTGTTGTTTGGCCTTTCTGTTTTTCTTCCTCTTTCTTTCTTTCTTATTCAAGTGAGAAATCTGGTAGAACCCTGCAAGTCTGAAATAAGTGCTTTACGGTTTATTTTGTTTGCTTGTTCTGGGACTATTGTTGATGCATTTTGTGGAGATTTTCCATAGACTATTACATGCAGAGACAGATATGAGGTGTTAGACATGGCCACTTTACAAAAACACAATTTATTGTGCATTTGTCTGCATTTCATGGAATAAGTACATATTTATGCATGAAGTAAATGGAGGGACCATGTTGTATTGATTATATATATAGATATGGTCAATAACGAACATTTTATTACCATGGATTAAGTAAATACAAAGAAGGATTAAAAATCCTTTTTCCAATAACAACCATTACATAACTTTGATCAAAAGTGAGAAAAGACTATTTAGATATTGATGGAAATGCACATGTAAAAATGGTTACAAAAATAAACACAAAATCTTAGATGGGTAGAAAATCCCTTACAAAAGAAATAAATTGATTGGCTACTTGTTTCGCAACATATTCACCACATGGTTAGCTACTTAGGGGATTGGGTAGAATGAACACCCAACTCTAGAGTAACATAAATAATTTGGCACAATTATTGATCAAACTTCTACGAGCTTATCTCTTTCTTATTTACCTAATATAGGACTAGTGCAAAATCCCCCTTTACTAGAAGGTTGGATGTTTACCTCAACTTTAACAAGTTTTTGGGATGTATTTTGTGTGCAAACATGTTTCAGACTTGAAATGTATATTTTTTCTGTAAGTGTTGGACACACTAATTGTTGATAGGTAGATCATATATGTGTGACATTATCCTAGTCTATGGCAAAACTCAGAGAGGAATATACTTAGTAACTATTTATAGTTGCATTTATTTCTAAATGTCTTCTCATCATAGTCCATGAAACTTGGAGACTCCATGGTCCTTGGTAACCACTTATGGTTGCATTGCAGTGACTAAATAGGGAAGCCATATGCTTGTTTAGTGTTGGGGCCTCTTGGTGGGATAGGTTATGGCTGTAGAGTTTGGATGTTGTTTTTCCATCTTCAGCAGGTTCATAATGTTGTTTCTTTGTAATGATTGATCAGGTTGTATCATTTTCTATTGTAGGCAGATATAGGTCTCTCTATGGGCATTCAAGGAACTGAAGTTGCAAAAGAAAGCTCAGACATCATTATCTTGGATGATAACTTTGCCTCAGTTGTAAAGGTTAGTGTAAGCAAACCATTTATGTGAGTAAATTGTCTTGGGAATTTGTAGTTATGATTCTACCTTGTTATATTTAAAACAAAAATACTGTCAATCCTTTGCATGTCTTAACAGAATTATTTTGGTGGCTTAACTTCTACCATATGTGCTTTGTTAGAGTATACTCTTATGGTTTTAAAGAGCTTTATGCAATAAGGGTAGCCTTTAAGTGACTCAAAAATGGAAATGTGTGGCATAAAGCACAGCCTTGAGGGCTCATGCTTAAGGTGTGAGGAGCTCATAAAGGTGTTCCTTCTTTTCTATAGGCTTCCTTATGCTTAATTTGAGGTTTATATGCTACCAAAGATGTGGTCTTATCCCCATATAGAAGTCCTGAAGTTTATTTTGGCTAGCATTTTGCTTATAATCAGAGTTCATTTTCCTTGGCTATATGGTTTATCCATGGAAAATAGTAAATGATCTTATCAATATACAAATGTTATGACTACAAAGGAATTTCAGGTGCATTTAAAATTGCATTTAAGCTTTTAGTCCCTCGTCATCGATGGGTCTTGACATATACAATGGAGTGTAGTTTATTCGATGAATTTCTACCTCTCTTCAATCCCTAAGTTGTTTGGATTTTTCAAAACTCCATGGGATTGCAGAAGAATTGCTATTTCTCTTGGTTTTACTTTTGTCCTAATTGAATAAACATGATCAAATGGTTTGAATTTCCCGGTATAGAGAACTAGAAAGTTAAAGGAAAAATCTGAATATCAGTTGATTGGAACAGTTATATAGGTTGACTTTTGGTTTTAGGCCATGCCCTTGTTTGTATATGGTGAACAAACATGTCCCAAGATGCTGCTTCTAGTTGAATATCTCATATGCTATTTTTTATTTTTTATTTTTAGTGTTTGTTTGGATACTGAAGAAACTGAGAATGATTTTAAAATTCATTCAAAACTATATTTTTTACATAAACGTATCCCTATTTAACAAATACACAGAGAACAATTAAAAAGGAAAAAAATACAAATATGGAAGAACGCAAATTATCCACAATTGGGGCCTCAATCTTTCCCTATTATCCTACCAATCATCATTCAAAATTATAACAGATTTCCACACTCCCCCTCAAGTTGGATCATAGATATTAATCATGTCCAACTTGCCAATAAAGTCTTCAAAGCTTGATTTCTGTAACCCCTTGGTGAAAATATCGGCCAATTGTTCCCTTGTAGGGATATAAGTCATGCAAATAATCCCTTTCTCAATTTTTTCCTTTATAAAGTGTCTGTCCACTTCTATATGTTTGGTTTTGTCGTGCTGAACAGGATTATAAGAAATACTAATGGCAGTTTTGTTGTCACAATAGAGTTTAATGGGGAGCTCTATTGTAATGCGTAGTTCTTCCAACAGTTTCTGCAACCATAGTCTTTCACACATACCTTGTGCAACTGCTCTGAATTCAGCTTCGACACTGCTTTTGGCTACTCTGCTTCTTACTTCTCCATGTTACTAAATTCCCCCAGACATAGGTACAATAACCTGTAGTAGACCTTCTGTCATCTGCTGATCACGCCCAATCTATGTCTGTATAGATCTCTACTTTCTTACTATCACTCTTCTTAAAGAATAGTCCTCTCCCTGGAGAACCCTTTAGGTATCTTAGGATCTTATACACTGCTTCCAGATGACTTTCCTTTGGTGAGTACATGTACTGGCTAACCACGCTTACAGCGAAAACAATGTCAGGTCTAGTGTGAGAAAGGTAGATCAGTCTACCTACTAGTCGCTGATATTTCTCTCTATCCACGGGCTTTTTGTCACTTTCCATTCTGTTTCTTGCCTTAATAGGGGTATCACTTGGCTTGCATCCCAGCATGTCAGTCTCAGTCAACAAGTTAAGTACATACTTTCTTTGGGAAATACTAATTCCCTTCCTTGATCTGGCGACCTCCATTCCTAGGAAATACTGCATTTGACCCAAATCTTTCACCTCAAATTCTGTGGCTAAGACCTTCTTCAACCTTTCCACTTCTCTTGTGTCATCTCCAGTGAGAATGATGTCATCGACATACACGATTAGAATAGTCATCTTTCCATCATTGGACTATTTGAAGAAGATCCGATTGTCCCTGTTGGTATTCTTGGTTCTTAATTGCCTTTGCAAATCTATCAAACCATGCTCTGGGTGATTGTTTGAGACCATAAAGAGTTTTCTTCAATTTGCATACCCTGGTTTCTTCTTCTTCCTTACAGAACCCTGGTGGTAACATCATAAACACTTCTTCTTCTAGTTCACCATTCAGAAAGGCATTCTTGATATCAAACTGATGGAGTGGCCTGTCGAGGTTTGCTGCCAAGGATAAAAGAACTCGTATAGTGTTCAGCTTTGCTACTGGTGCAAATGTTTCGGTATAGTTGATGCCATAGGTCTGAGTGAACCCCTTTGTAACTAGGCGGGCTTTGTATCGTTCTACTGTGTCATCTGCCTTATATTTCAATGTGAATATCCATTTACAGCCCACTGGTTTCTTCCCCCTTGGCAAATTCATCACTTCCCAAGTCTCATTTTTTTTCCAATGCCCTTATTTCTTCCATCACAGCCTCTTTCCATTCTGGAATTTCGAAGGCTTCTTGAATGTTTTTAGGAATCTGGATTCTGTCAAGGTTAGTTGTAAAAGCACGACACTTTGCAAAAAGAGAATTATAAGACATAAATTTTGAGATAGGATGGAGAGTACATGAACGAGGTTGTTTCTTAAGAGCAATGAGTAAGTCATCTGTTACTTGATCAGAATTGGAGCCATACTCTCGAGGGGTTGGAACTATCACCGGTTCTGACTCTTTTAGTGCTTTGGAGATGAGTGTCTCATTGAACTTCGATTTTGGCCTCCTTGAGTAAACAAGTGTTTCCCTATTTGTCTGTAATTCCGTATCTCCCCCTAAGTTTAAGTGTCCTTTTGTATTAGGCGAAAGGGTAGATATAAGGTATGAAGTGGATTCAAACATTGCAACATCAAGATAGTCAAAGGTTAAGGAAGGTCTAGTTTCACTCATGGACTCCCCCTGAAGCGAGTAGTAGGGAGTATGCTAAAAAAATGTGACATCTAGGCTAACATATAGCTTCTGTGAAATTGGGTCATAGCATTTGTAGCCTTTTTGTGTGGAAGAGTAGCCAAGAAAGACACATTTAAGCGCTCTGGGATCAAATTTGTTTCGCTTAGGTCCGTGAGTGTGGACAAACACAGTGGACCCAAAGACACGAAGTGGAAGATGTGAATCAAGTCTCAAATAAGGAAAAAACTCTTGGAATTTCTTGAGGGGTGTGACAAAGGATAGGACCCGACTAGGCATTCGGTTAATAAGATATGTGGTTGTCAAAATGGAGTCACCCCAAAATTGTGAGGGCATGTGAGATGTAAATAGCAAAACACGAGCAACTTCAAGAATATGTCTATTTTTCCGTTCTGCAACCCCATTTTGTTGAGGGGTGTCAACACAAGAACTTTGATGTATAATACCATTTTCTTATAGGTAAGTGCTCAAGGAGTGATTGAAATACTCAGTACCATTATTAGTACGAAGAATTTGAATTTTGGTGTGAAACTGTGTTTGTATCATAGAGTGAAAGTTCATGAAGACGGATCGAACCTCAGTTTTATCAGTCAACAAATATACCCAACACATGGGAGTATGATCATCAATAAAAGTAATAAACCATTTTTTATGGGTCCTATTAAGGGTATGTGAGGGACCTCATAGATCACTGTGAATCAAAGTAAATGGTATGGATGGTTTATACTTAGATTTAGGAAAAGACGCTCAATGATGTTTGGCAAGTTCACACACTTCATACTGAAAATCCAATAAAGTTTTATTTGAACATAGTGAGGGAAATAAATGTTTTAAGTACTGAAAACTAAGATGACCCATCCTTTTGTGCCATAACAAAAGTTCACTGTCCTTAGGATAAGATGTAGAATTACAAACAATAGAACTCTGTCTAAGCACATTGGTTTTGTCGAAGTAATATAGACTCTCACGATCCTTAGCACTGCCAATCGTCTTCCCTGATGATAGGTCCTGAAAAACACAGTGAGATGGTAGGAATTTAGCTGAGCAATTAGACCTTTTGGTTAATTGGCTAATAGACAGCAAATTGCAAGACAAATTAGGTACATGTAGGATAGGGTTGAGAGTAATCGACTCAGAAATACGAATACTCCCTTTGCCAACAACTGGTGATAAAGTACCATCTGCAATTTTTACTTTTAAATTACTAGCACATGGAGAATATGTAAAAAATAAATGATGAGCATCAGTCATATGATCAAATGCACCAGAGTCAATAATCCAGGGAGTAGTCTGAGACATGGTGCCAAGTACTATCAAAGAGGTACCTTTTTTTGCCAAAGAACCAGAGGATAAAGTGGTAGAAGACTGACTAGAGGCTTGGAAATTAGAAAAATGCTCATATAATTTCGCAAGCTAGTCGGAATTAAACCCCACACTAGAAGTTGACTGACAAATTTTTATGGGAGTTTTGTCTGCCTGGGTTTCGATGGAGGCTTGATGACTGTGGGCTTTATTGGGCTGTCTGGGCTTCCAATATGCGGGCTTACCATGTAAGGCCCAACAAGTGTCTTTAGTGTGGCCCAACTTCTTACAATGCTCACAATAAGTCCTCTTGGAATGTCTTGGGCTTGGCCCACTAGATCCAACAGCATGAGGCCCAGGTCCAACAACAGCATGAGGCCCATGAGGCCCATGAGGCCCACGAGATAAAAGGGCTGAGCCCTCAGGCCCAAATGAGAGATCCAGCATCACTCTCCTTCTATTTTCCTCTCGCCGCACCTCGAAGAAGACTTCTCGGACGGAGGGCAACGACCGACGACTGAGAACCCTACTCCTGACGTCATCAAGCTCGCGGTTCAGCCCTGCTAGGATCTCGAAGACCCTCTCGTTCTCCATCTTCTTCTTGGAGCGCACACTGTCCCCTGTGCACTCCCCACTCCTCTTCGCAGTTGAGATCAAGATCTTGCCACAGACCCAGCATCTCGGTGTAGTATTCCGTGACTTCCCGATCTCCTTGCTTCATTTTCCAAAGTCACGTCTTGATTTCAAAGATTTGGGAAGCATTCTCAGCATTGGAATACGTTTCCCTTATTGCATCCCATACGTCCTTTGTCGTCGGGAGGAACATGTAAGTCTTTCCAATGGCTGGTTTCATGGAGTTAATCAAGCATGAGGTGATAAAGGAGTTTTCGGACTGCCATTTCTGGATGCTACTACATCGGTCAGAGGTGGTCACCGAGTCTCGTCGGTAAGGAACCCTAATTTTCCTTTCCTGTCAATAACGAACTTGATTGCTGGAGCCCACTCTCTGTAATTCTTACCATTCATTTTTTCAACGGTAAGGTTGAGTGGGGAGTTGTCGAATGCACCGACGGGGCCCATCGAAGAGTGTATCTCCGACACTCTTTCATGGTTGTTCCCTCTTTGGGCATCCATGGACAAATTAGGGTTTTAGAGCAAACGAGGCTCTGAAACCATGAAGAAACTGAGAATGATTTTAAAATTCATTCAAAACTATATTTTTTACATAAACGTATCCCTATTTAACAAATACACAGAGAACAATTAAAAAGGAAAAAAATACAAATATGGAAGAACACAAATTATCCACAATTGGGGCCTCAATCTTTCCCTATCATCCTACCAATCATCATTCAAAATTATAACGGATTTCCACAGATACACTTCTGTTTTTTTCTTTTTTAAATAGAAGTTCTATATAAAAGTAGAACATTTTCTACAAAAGATACAGTTTTACCTTATATCTTTAAAAACCACTTTCAGAATTTTTAAAAATAATAAGAATTTTTTGATATCTCAATTTTTTTAAAGAGTTTTTAAAACCATAATTTGTGAATGTAAAGCCTCTTAAAGTTCTTATATCTTATATAAAAGTTACTACTATTTTCTGATTTTAAAAAATAGAAAATAGAAGTGTATCCAAATGGACACTTAATTTTTTAATTTTATTTATTTATTTTTTTTGCCATGTATGCATTTATGAAGAGGCTTATTTGAAAATTCCCAGTAATTCATATTTATACCTGGTGTATATGACAATTTTATTTGTTTTTGCCATGTAGGTTGTTCGCTGGGGGCGTTCTGTCTATGCAAATATTCAAAAATTTATCCAGTTCCAGCTCACTGTTAATGTTGCAGCTCTTATTATAAATGTTGTTGCATCAGTTTCCTCTGGTGATGTTCCTTTAAATGCAGTGCAGGTTACACTCTCTCTCAGTTGATGAATTTTTATTTTCTAAGTTGTGAAATGTTACTTTGTGAAACCTTATTTGGAAGTTTATGTTTACTTGTTTATTTTGGAATGAAAAGAAAGAGAGGCATTTCTTTTTTGCTCTTTCCTTTGTTCACTTAAACTTCGGGAAAATTATTGTGTGGATCCCTCCCCAATTTAAGGAGACCCATTCCTCAAATTTTAGGAAACATAGTCTCCTATCCCTCATCATGAAACAAATTCCTCAAGTTTGAGGAATCAACTTTTCTGAAGTTATGCCTCTAATATAGTAATGCATCATTCATATTGTAGTTATTTGTTATGATCAAATTATACATCTCATTTTGTTTCCTTTGCTATTGGTAAACACTCTAAAGTCATATTTGTTTCGCTAGATATAGCATGGGATAGGGTAAGAGGGGGATAACATATCTTATCCCATGTTTGGTTGGTTGGTATAAAATAGGGTAAGTTCTCTTGACGCTCTAATAACAGATCCACCCTCTTTTTTATATCCCAGGTAGAATCTTAAGTTGAGATATAGAATATTTATATCATATATGTTCTAAATTAGTTTTTTTAATCATTTTTTTTTATAAAATTTTTTATATTACTTATATAAATAAATTTGATTAAAAAAATTAAATTTGTGCTTAAAATAATATTTATAAAATATACTAATACATGTATTATTTAATATATATATATATATATATATATATATATATATGTGTGTGTGTGTGTGTGTGTGTGTGGGGGTGGGGGTGGGGGGGGGGGGGGGGGGGGGGGGTGAGTGGGTGGGTGCACGTGTAGTGGTGGAGCCAGAAATTTTGGTGAGGGTGGTCAAGGTAAAATATTGGTTGATTAGAATAAATATAGATAAATTTTTATATTTTAGGAATGGGTTCTTGACTTCCTTCTATTCAATAAAATAAATAGCATTATTTAATAAAATAAGAAATTATTGACGTTATGTATAAAAGAAAAGAAGATTTTATGATCTATCAAATTAAATCACAAAAAACTAAATAGCAAGAAATATGATCTATCAAAAAATTCAAATAATATTTTCAAAAAAGTCTTAAAATATAGCAAGAAATATGACTAAAACATTTTTAATAATTTTTAGAAAAATTCAATAATTTCACTAATAATTTTTCTTTTATTTTTTAAAAATAATTAAATATAAATCGCTTGATAGTAATAAAATTTTTATTCAAAGGTTATCTATTATATAAATACAATGTTATCATTAAAACTTAGAGAGCCGGTTACAAATCAATAACTGTTTGGTTAAACATAAAAAAATAAACAATTACAAGATGCTCAAAATTAAACCAAAAATAACCCACCAATAAAAAAAGATATTTGATAAAATATTGAATATTTAAATGAATTAAATTTTATAAATTAGTAAACAATATGTAATTTAAATAATTATGTAGTTATTCATAAATTAGTAAATATTTGATTAAACCTAGAAGTCCAAAAATTTTAAAAATCTCAAAATCACGACTAAAAAATATTTAATATCAAATACAATATATATATATATGGATTTTGAATAAATTTAATTTTATAAACATTTTAGAAATCTACTTAATATCCATACACCATACTTATCGAATTTTTTATTTTACATTTTTACATTTTAGGGGGCGGAAAACTTGCATTTTTACATTTTTAACTTTCCAAAATTCTTAAAATAATAAAACAAAATTTTTATTTTCAAAATTTGAGGAAGGGCACAAGACCCCTAAGCCACATGCCCACCCACCCTAAGCCTACGTTGGCTTTGCTAGTGTGTGTGTAAATTATTTTTAATTTATAATTTTTTAATATTTTAATCATGAATATTGTTAAATGTTAGAGAAAATTCATATTTTTTAATAGACAATATTAAAATGCAATATAATATTTTATTTTAAACAAATGTTGAATATTGAAAAACAATATATATATTCTATTTTATTTATTTATTTATTTATTTTACAAACTAAATATAAACATAACATATCACATTGTATATACTATCTTAGGATTTTATGTCCATTAGATATAATATCCAAGGATATCATATCCTATTAGAAATGATATCTTAGGATATGCGTTTTTTATCCAATGGGATATGATATCATAAGATATACATATCCTATGCTATTCTGTCAACCAAACGTAGATTAAAGGGAATAAGTTTCATTCCCATTTTATTTCCTGATATCTTTTTAAACACTTCAATTCCTTATATTCCATTTTCTTCCCATTGTTAATACCTTCCCTGTATTCTCTTTTTCAAAAAGTTTAGTAAACATGCCACTAATATATTTCTTGATTCATAGGCCTTTTGTAATATGCAAAAAGAGGGAAAAAAATTAGGTGAAACTTCGGCAGTGTGAAAAATGTTGCTTTTCATGGTCTTTCAAATAACCAAATTTAGGGATTATTTAATTCTTCTTACATCACTTTTTCTTTTCTCACTTGGTACAGCTTCTATGGGTTAACCTTATCATGGATACTCTTGGAGCACTTGCATTGGCTACTGAACCACCAACTGATCATCTTATGGAAAGATCTCCAGTTGGTCGAAGGTTAGAACTTGAAGTAGTATACTTCTCGTGATTTTGTTCCTCGTCTAATTTTATAATTTGGATTTTATGATGGGTTGTTTTCGTATGGTTGGGACTGATGGAGGAAAGAATGGAGAGGGGTGCAAAGATGTGTTCCTGCTCTGTTTTCTCTTTTCTCATTCTCTCTCTCTCTCTCTCTTTCATACTAGTTTGATGACCAAATAAGGATTTGCATTTTTTTTTCTTTTGCTTTTTGGTAAATTTAAGATTGGAAAGAGGAGGTTTTGGTTTTAGATTGATACATGATGTGGAGAGATGATTATCTGTTTGTTTTCTCAGAGAACCTCTTATTACAAATATCATGTGGAGGAACCTAATCATTCAGGTAACAATTTCTTATTATATTATTTTTTTTGGGTACTTGTAATGTTTCTATTGCTGACTGAGCATTATTGAGTTATTGCTGTACTGTGTTTTTTGTTTGTGAAGGCTCTTTATCAAGTCAGTGTCCTCCTTGTCCTCAACTTCTGCGGTATAAGTATTCTTCATTTGAAGGATGAAACCAGGAAGCATGCAACTCAAGTGAAGAATAGTATGATATTCAACTCATTTGTCCTATGCCAAGTAAGTAGTCTGGGGTAAGCTGAGTAAAACAGGAATGAGTCGTTAAAAAATAAATAAAAATGTCATGACCTAAGTTTTTCTTTTTCCAGGTCACATTATAAAATTAATTTTGAATAATTACTTATGTTTGTTTTTTACTATTTCAAAGTACCAAACAAAAATTAGCCAACCATTTCATTTGCAGATATTCAACGAGTTCAATGCCAGAAAGCCAGATGAAATTAATGTCTTTACTGGAGTGACTAAAAATTACCTATTTATGGGGATCATTGGAATCACCTTTGCGCTTCAGGTGAGAAGTCCTTGTTTGTCTTTTCAAGGCTTTCTTGTTTTTTATATGCTTGGTACTTAACATTGCCAGTTCTAATTTTCTTTTGTAGATTATCATCATTGAGTTTCTTGGAAAGTTTACATCAACAGTTAAACTCAGTTGGAAATTATGGATGGTTTCTTTGGCAATTGGCCTTGTCAGGTTTGTACCATTACTAGTAATAGTGATAAGTTATAAAATTTCAAGACAAGTACCATTGTTCATCAATTTTGTTGTATTATTTTAATCTGAGTGTTGAAAACCTTACATGCACGTGTTTGCAAAGCTCTAACTGAATTTGGATTATCATGTTGTAATAGTGCCAAAGAAAGAATAAAGATGAAAAGATGCTTGCCCAGTTATGACTTTTTATGACTTACACTACCTGGTCATTTATGACTTTTTTTGGCTTTTAAAATTTTCTAATAGGGTATCGAACTGGTGTCACTTGCCCAGTTAAGGTGTTTGAAAACAAATGCTTCTAACAGTTCATTTGCAAGCTAATTAATTTCTAAGTTGTTGCACATGAAACATTGTTGCTAACTATCCTTTTCCTTCTGGCAGCTGGCCTCTGGCCATCATTGGGAAACTCATTCCAGTTCCTGAGACTCCCTTTGCCAAGTTCTTCACTAAGCCATTTCAGCAAAGGAGAGCGGGTCATTGGGCTTAGCTTCCATCTTCCTGTGGTTGTCATGATATCTTTCAGCATATCCTATCTCCGTCAAAATCTTCCACTGTGTTCATCGCTCGATATATCAATAAAATGTTTGAAATTCAAATATTTGCATTGGTATCTTCACTGGTCTTTTTTTGAACTCGAAGTCGTCAAAGCATCATGTCTCAAAGTTCCTGCTAATTTGCGTTCCTTGAGCAAGTCGAAGACTTTGCAGCTAACCCACTTGGCTTGTGTTTCTGAATATCATTTTGTCGATCTCTGTATGTTGATAGACTTTTGGAATTAAACAACTCTACGCCCTAACAATATGATCTTGTTACTTCATTTGTTTGCTGGAACTGTAAATGAAATGTACTAAGATGTTAAGATTGGAGTGCTTTTATTCTAATTGCTTTAATTGGTTCTCATGTTTGCATGCGCAATGAGATTATACTTATCAGCACAAGAAGCAGGAACATGAGATGACATGGGGAGAAGGAAGTGACAAGCACAGCCTGGAAAAAAGGAGAAAACAGGTTCAGCCTGGGGAAAAGGAAGCCTTGTCAGAACAATTTGAAGCTGGAAGAATGGGCTGTACAACAATTGGGCAAAGTGAACAACCAAAAGATGAGCAAAGGAGGGTGGGTATGTAAGATAACTTTTCTTATCAGCTCACCATCGTTTATCTTGTAGAGTTTCTGATTGGAAAATATTAACTACTGTCTATACAAGATTCCATTCAGTAGATCTAGTGTATGGAGTAAAAGTTCAATCTGATAATTTTGTAATGGGTTGTAATGTTTTATAGGATTTGAGGAAGATCCTGGGTTATGACCTCTCCCTTGAGGACTGTGTATGGGGTAAAATCCAGGACTCAAAACTTGGATACACGACCCCTCTCCCATGGACCATGGGTAACAGGGAATGATGATCCTCGGAGCCATAGATATGCAAGCCCTCTCTCAAGAATCGTGTCTCAGGTAAGCTCAAACTCAAAGTTGAGAATTTTGATGAAATTAGATGGTTTATAAATTTTGAGAACTAATTGAATCAACATTTATTTTGAGCATAAATTAGATGGCTAGAACCTTTGAGAAAATAACATATTCAACTTTTGAACATAGTAGATCACTAATCGGGCATATATACGTATGTGGGTTGTCTTAAATTTCTCTTTCAAATTCCTCTGATAAATGCTTATGGGGATGGCTCTTTTACACAAAAATTGATTGTATTTTGCATATAATATTCTTCATGAAGCCTAAAATCCAAGAACATTTCTGCATCTGCCCTTTCTTGATGGATATTTGATTTGCCAAAAAAAAAAAAGAAAAAATTATATCTGGTCCTGTTTCCGCCTGACTTTTCAATCATTCTAGATACACATTTTTTAGTATATTGGATCATCCAGTATTTATATTGTCTCTCTATGACCTCCAGCGACTTACTTGATTGAAAAATGATCCATTGGCATTAACCTAATTACAATATGTTTGTTTCTTTGTACCTATAATCAAAATGTTTAAAATTGTGCTTATTTGTTTTTAATAAATAGCGTAACTGTGCATCGGGAACTATACTGGTGACCTATCTAGTTTGCCGTAGAAAATTTCTAGATGTATTGTATGTATCAATTGTCATTTTGCTACTAAGTTTGTGGATATTCGGATTTCACAAGCAAATGATAAAATAGGTTCTTACTAGTGATTAAAAACAGGGTTTTGAATGGGAGCCAATGTTCTTTTTGTATGTGCAGGGTCAGAATTAGCTCAACCCAATGGAGACAAAAATTAATGTTAAAAGGCATCTAAAATTTTTTATGATCGACGCCGGTTTCCAAAATGTGGCGTGTATGTGTGTGTGTGTGCGCGCATGTTTTTTTTTATTTAAAAGTTATTTTTTGAAGAAAAGTTAGTTTTTATTTAAAAGTGAAGCAAGATGGACCAACATTTTTACAATTTTTTTATTGTGACTTTTGGTTTTTCTTCTGATTGAAAAATCAATTTTCTGATTTTAATTTAGGAAAATTTTCCAAATGAAAAACAGTCTTGATAAGGTCGCATTACACAGGCAATGTAAAAGTTTTATAGTTTTATTCATATCTAGTCAAAACACCCTACAAAAATGACTGAAAATATTTCAAATTTATTCTTAAATATTAGATGTTTTGAAAACATCCTCAAAAAATGATTCTTTGTTGAAAATTTGTTGAATGTGTGCTTTGGGTTAGAAATTTGGGTTGTATTTGGGAAATGTTTTCAAAAAGTAGTTTTGAAAAACGGTTTTTGAAAATTGTTTTTTATGTATTGTAAAAGCAAATGTATGTTAAAAGTCTTGGGAACTCGAAATGTTTTTACCCAAGATTATTTTGTCTACTTTTGGAGTAGATGTACAAGACACTTTCTATTTTCATTTGCGTCTCACTGCCTCAATGCAACCTTGGAACTCTCTTTTGCAGTTGTGTTAATCTAATCATGTCCAAATGTTACATAAGTACTTTGTAAGTCATGTGACAAGTTGGAAGGCATTCATATTTGTTTTGATGTCTAATTTGTTCACATGCTTGCCATGGAAGTTTTTGACAAAGGCTCTATTTGACATTTGGAAATGATTCAGCGTTGACATTATTTCGAAAAATAGATTTAGAGGTTCAATTGAGACAAAAGTGAAAGTATTTGGATGCTTTTTGTAATTTATCATTTCCTTTTTGGTTTAAGAAAACAAATCTTAGTTGGTGGGTTAGGTTTGTCAAGATGAATTTGAATTAATAAATGTTTAATTTAAATTCAATCTGACTAATTAAAGCTCGGTGGGGTTGAGATCAAGTTAGACTCGGAATATTTGACTAAAATTGATTTTTAAAAAATCTTTTACATGTAGTTGTTATATATATATTATTTTAATAAATGTTAATAATCAAAGCTAAATTTGAATCAAGGAACTTTAGTTATTAAGTTCTAACTCGAGATGCTTAAAAAATGTTAAATGTTTCTAGTTTTTTTAACACTAGAATGATAAAAAAAAATTAGTGTTAGAAATGTTAGAAGTATTTTTTATTTTTTTTATTTTTTATTTACTCAAGTTGGGTGAGATTAAGTTGGGTGGATAATATTGTTTTTAAACTTTCTTTCTATATTTTTATATCAAAATATTTAAATAGTAAATGAGATGATATGTTATTGTAATAACAAAAAATTTAAGTTAAATTTACCGATCTTTCTATCAAAATAAAATAAAACATAATAAATAATAAAATGGGGAAACCCCAACCCAACCCTCCTCCTTCCTTCATCTCATGGAAATTTCCTAAATCCCCAAATTGCAGCTAAAGTCTCAAAAGTATAGACTTTTCCGGTTTATCAAAATTGAATTAAAACAATCAATTAAAATTACATAATCAAACATAGCAACCAAAGAAAAGAAGAAGAAGAAGAGAGAATTGGAAATGGATATAAAGGAGGCTTTTGCCATTAGAGAAGTGGAATCCTTGATCAGATACCCATCTAAAAAATCATTTTCACAAGTGTTTCAAGGAATGATTAAAGAGGGAAAAAAAAACCCAACAAAGAACCTTGTTTGGCTGCTCAAAAACCTTGGGAAGAGAAATGAAAATTAAATTGTGGATCAACTCCTTGCGAAATGAAAACTTCAATTTCATCATACAAATGATCGTATTGTTTTGTCCTAAAAATAATATTTTATTATGCTTTTGGAACAAATGAATTTTGTTTAAAAATAAAAATCCTTGTTTGGTTCCTAGGAGAAAAAACAAATGTTCATAAGCCAAACCTCTACGTGTTGGAGACTCTTTAGGATAGTTTATTATTTTGGAATATTCTATAAATATTTTGAATATTGTGTAAATATTTGATTTAATATGTTTAAGAATCACTTTATTCTTATAAAGTAGCCACCATAATTATATAGGAAGTGATACACCAAAAAGTCAATTGTATCTTGTATATATACATGTCTTTCATATCAATGAAAATTAACACAAAAACTATTTTCAAACATTTCCTTCAACAACCCAATCTCTACATGGTATCAGAGCAGCACTATAATGAGATCATGGCTGAACCTGAACCAGAACCAAATACTCTTGCAATGCCCGTCTCTTTTCCTCTATCCATCATCAGCCCGTTTGAGAACACACTCCTTAATCTCCATTAATGCCTCTGCTCAAGCCCCTCTCAAACTCAACACAACAGACTAAACATCATGAAAAATTCAATTTCATACTCTTCTTGACGGTTATGATCTCATGGGTTTTATTGATGGAAACCGACCTTGTCCACCCCCTATTCTCAAAGTAAATGGTGTTGACATGATCAACCCAGAATACTCTCTCTGGATTTGCCAAGATCAACCAATCCTTAATGTTATTGTTGGATCACTGTCTTCCACAATTATACCGTTCATTACCTCTTTAAAAACATCGAAGAATGCCTGGACAACCTTGGCTACGACATATGCTAAACCGTTGAGAGGGCGCGTTATGCAAATCAAAGGACAGCTTGCTAATCTTTATAAAGGATCTCAAAGGGTCATTGAATACATGCAGCAAATTAAAAGTCGATCTGATGAACTTGCCATGATGGATGCTCCAATCAACCAATCTCATTTGAAGAATTGCATGAGAAACTCCTTAATTTTGAAACCCACCTTCAGCATGAAGAAGAGAAGAACAATCATCTACCAGTCACTGCAAATGTTGCTCACAAAATGGGAAATGGTTGCCAAAACAACAACCTGAATAGATTGGAAAAATTCAACTGTCACCCTAGCCATAACCAGTCAAAACATGGTCAGACCTACTCTTTTCATAATCGTACCTTCAGTCCAAAACCTTACAAAGGGTATTGCCATTTGTGTGGGCAATAGGGGCACAGGGCAAAGCATTGTCCAAGCTTTCGTTACATGCCTTGGAATACTCAGTCCTTCTTTCAACCCCAATCTATTCAACACTCTCGACCAATATCCAATGCTTCATGTGTTAATTTTGCTGCTCAACCTGATCATGCCTCTTCAAGCTGGCTTCTTGATTCAGGTGCTTCTCACCATGTTACTATCGACCTCAATAATCTTTCTCTCCACTCCCCTTATGCAAGCTCAGATGACATGATTGGTGATGACACTGGTTTTTCCATTATCCATACTGGTTCTACTACTATTCCTTCTCCCTCTCAACCTTTTAAATTAACAAATGTTCTTGTGTTCCTAATCTTATTTCCATCTCTAAATTCTGTTTATCTAATAATGTATCAGTTAAATTTTTGCCTTTCTCATTTGTTGTGAAGAATCTTTGCATGGGGGCACGTCTTTTGCAAGGACCAATTAAAAATGGTGTCTATGAATGGCTGACTCAAGTCTCATCTTCTCCACCACTGATTGCCTTTTTCTAGTGTCAAAACTTCCATTTTTGAATGGCATAATCGCCTTGGTCATCCCTCTGTCAAAGTTCTTTAGCAGTTAATTTCATCTCATGATGTGTCTATGTCCTCCACAACTTCATCTACTTTTTCTTGTAATGCTTGCAAATGCAATAAAACGGATAAACTTCATTTCTCTGTTTCGTCTATTACATGTTCATCCCCTCTTGAAGTTATCTATTCTGATGTTTGGGGATCACTCATTGAGTCCTATGATGGATATAAATATTACATTATATTTGTTGACCATTTCACAAAATATATTTGGTTATATCCATTAAAATAAAAATTAGAGGTTTATGATGTTTTTGGCTCATTGTAGAAAAATCTTTTGATAGTTCTATCATTACACCATACATTGATAATGGTGGGGAATATCAAAGCCTTAACACCTTTTTTTTTTTTTATCTTAACATGGTATTTCTCATCGTACTACACCACCACACATCCCTAAACATAATGGATTTTTTTGAATGTCGTCATTGTCACATTGTTGAGACCGGTCCCACCTTCCTTAGCCATGCCTTCCTTCCTCTCAAATTCTAGTCACATGTCTTTTGTACTGTAACTTATCTCATAAATCGCATGCCCACTCCAATTCTGTCTATGATCTCTCCATTTTGGGTGTCTTTGTTATCCATGGTTAAAACCCTACAATAAAAATAAATTAGAGCCACGATCAAGACCATGTTTTTTTGTAGGGTATTCACTTTCTCAGAGTGTTTATCATTGTTTCACCTGTCCACTCAAAAACTTTTTATCTCACGCCATGTTGATTTTGTGGAATCCATATTTCCATTTGCATCTCTTTTGCTCTCTTGTCCTAGACCATGTCAAGATACATTCAATACTTAGGTCCCTCATATGTCATCATCTCTTCCCATTTTTGTTCCTTTTTCTTCCAAACCACCCCCTCCCCCCCTCTTCCTTTTCCCCTGCATCCATTAGTCAACCATTTTTCCTTCCCATAAAACTTGTCACTCCTTCCACACCCAAGGCAGTCAACACTCCCAAAAATCCTACCCATGATGAGATTGTGTCTTCTATTTTGGACTCATCTAATCAGTCCAATGCAAATGACAACCAATGTGTGCTAGATATTTGTCTTGCAATGTACAAGGCTTCAACCACACCTCCACCCACCCATTCAACTTCCCAATTCCCACTTGACTCTCCTCATGTCAAAACCTCCTTACCTTAAGAGAATGTCCATCCCATGATGACCTGTGCCAAGAACAATATCTGAAAACCCATTCAAAAACTCACCCTCACTTCTTATCTTTCCCCTTTCGAACCCATTGAACCCACAAGTGTTACCCTTGCCCTAAAACATCCCCACTAGCACCAAGCCATGTCCAAGGAATTTGATGCCCTGCTTAGCAATGGTACTTGGGACCTTGTTCCACCATATCCATATCAAAACTTAGTCAATTGAAAATGGGTGTTTCACATCAAACACAAGTCTGATGGATCAATTGAGCGATATAAAGCACGATTAGTGACTAAGGGTTTTCACCAACATTCGAATATTGACTACCATGACACGTTTGGTCCAGTTGTCAATCCAACAACTATTCGTGTCATCTTAAGTCTTGTTTTATCTAATGAATGGTCTCTTTGACAACTTGATGTGAACAATGTCTTCCTTTATGGGCATTTATCTGAGGATGTTTACATGGTCCAACCACTAGGCTTCATTGATCAAAATCTTCCTAACCATGTGTTTTGTCTTCGTAAAGCTCTCTATGGTCTTGAGCAAGCTTTGTGGGCATGGTACACTGAATTGCAACTTTTTCTTGTGGCTGCAAGTTTTGTTAACTACCTCTCGAACACCTCTTTGTTTTTCTATAATACTAATGACCTTGTTTTCTATCTACTTGTGTATGTCGATGATCTTATTCTAACAGGCAATGATTTGGGCTTCATTAACAAGTTTGTTTCTCAACTTGCCACGCGATTCTCCATTAAGGACCATGGCTCTTTGTCTTTCTTCCTTGGAGTTGAGGTGATCCCATCTAAAGACGGTTTGTTTCTTTCTCAATAGAAGTACATTACTAAGCTCTTCTCTCAGACCAACATGTTGAATGCCAAAGAAGCCCAAACACCTTTCTCACCAACACATAATCTCACATTGTTCGACGACACCTCATTGACTGATCCTATTAAATATCGCCAAGTTGTTGGTAGTCTTCAATATACCTCTCTTACACGTCCGAACATCGCTTTTGCAGTCAACAAACTCTCTCAATTCATGCATCGCCCTACCATTGTTCATTGGATAGCAATAATCTTCTTGCTTCGATATCTTCACGACACCTTATACCATTGTTTTTTCTAACTAAAACGTTATCTGATCTTCGGTTTCATCATCTTTGTTCCAAAATTGGTGTCTCCAATGGAACCACCATCTTGCGGGGGCATGTTGGAGACTCTTTAGGATAGTTTATTATTTTGGAATATTTTGAATATTGTGTAAATATTTGATTTAATACGCCTAGGAATCAATTTATTCCTATAAAGTAGCCACCATAATTATAGAAAGTGATACATCAAAAGTTAAAACTATTTTCAAACCTTTTCTTTAACAACCCAATCTCTACACGACCTACCTAAAAAAAAACTCAAGAAACAAGCAGAAATAGAGAAAGAAAAACGAGATTTAAAACAAAATAAAACCTGCTTCTTATTGTGCTCATTGACGATGAATCAGACAAGGTTTTCAATCTCAAAACCATCAGAATCTTAAATTCCCCTGACAATAGCCATTCTAAGGATTTAGTTGTAATTTGGGGATTTAGGAAATTTCCACTAGATAATTGAAGGAAAGAGGAGGGCTAAGTTGGGGTTTTAAAATGAAATGACGATTTTGTCTTCATTTAAACATGTCACGTGTTTAGCACATGCACCTTTCATTCATTACAGCTAACATTGTTACACAACAAATGTACATTGTATATATTTATGAAGTATGGAGGGTACATTGCTCGATTTTAAATGTAATGGGGTAATGTGAAAAACACGGTATAAGTTGGAGGGGTAAAGTGTAGTAAACCCTTTAAAAAATCATCATAAAACATATTTTCCATATTATTTTCATTTTTGTTGTTGTAATAACAAAAGTGAGGATGAATCTCAATGATGAACTACACTTAGGGGGAGTAGTTGTTTTTAAACAAATTAAAAAATGGTTCCCAACATATATTATCTTTCCTTAGAATTTCTCATAGTTTACATTTTTTTATTCAAACAATTCAACAAAAATAAAATCACAACCAACCATGAATGCAATAACACTCCCACCAATTTATAATCTAAGTTACAAGCAAATGCTTTAATACTCCCTAACACAAATGCATAAGAACAATTTTTTCCTTAGCATATTTTCAATTACAACTTGATATCTTCTTCAAATTGAATAGAAAATTATTCAAGATATTCAAAAGATAATCAAACTCATTTTTCACTCAGTCAACATATATGACCAAGTATGAAATTGAGATTAGTAAATAGAAATGAACAAAAGATAAGAATTAGAGAGAGAAAAATATTAGATTCAAACATGGAAAATCTCAAAAGAGATAAAAATCACAAGCCTACAAGCGACTGAAAACATTTATTATAAATAACAAAAATTGAATAGAAGGTTTTACCTAACTCAAGTCTACTAATCCTAATAAGACCATTTGACTAGCATATTTCCACTTTCAGTTTCACACATTCTTCTTTCGGAGTACCCTTGGATTCCACATTAAACTGAATTTTAGCATCTTTCTATATCTATATAAGAAGAAAATGAGTTTTCCCTCAAACTCAAATAAACAAGAAAATGAGAGATGAATGAAAGAGAAGAATCAACCCATTTTTCAAAAAATCCAATGTAGAAAACGATTTGGAAATTAAGGAGAATGATTGATTTTCTTGACAACCAAACACCTCTAATTTTGCGTGAAAAGTGGGTGCTCAAGAGGGTGGAAAAAAAGGTTGTAGGTTTCTCTGCCCTAATTTGGAAGCATTTTGGTTTAAAAGGACATGAGCCCTTGATACAATGGCTAAGAAAAGATCTAGCAAGAAAATTGGACCAATCCAAGATCTATCTTACCCAAATTTGAATCGATCCTAGAATATGACACTTAAACAGTTACTAAAAAAAACTATTTCCCAAGCCTCCCTAATTTAAAAAAAAAAAAATATCTTGATTTTCATTAGGCAAGTAATCTAAGAAAGAATTTGGAAAATTGAGTCAAGAGAAATTTAAGAATTTTTGTCTAAAATTGCCAACAAACACTCATATGAAAAGAACTAAAAAATCTTCTCATTTTAACTATTTTCTTCTCAATTTTAACTTAAAAAGGTGCTTGAGTAGAATTTGGTTTTTGAACTCTTATTCTCTAATATTTGAAAAAAAAATCATTTTTATTTTAATTGGAAGTTTGGCTTACATTTTTATACAAATTTTTCTTTGGATTTAAGATTTTAAATTGTTAAGTTGGAATGATATTTTTGTATCATTTCTATTCAGATTTAAGATATTTATAAACCTATTTAGATTTCCAATCAAAAAAAAAAACAAAAGAAGACCATACATCGAAAGTCGTCAACCCGTCTTTTGTCATAATTGAAAGCAAAAGTAGATTGATCATTCGGAAGACATCAATCCGTCTTTTGTCTTAATCGAAAGTAAAGGCAGATCGAATGATCAAGAGAGCAAACTTTCTCATGAACCAAACAAATATGTAACTCTTGAAATGTAAGAAGAGTATAGCTAAAATTACAATTGACAATGATACAAGAAAGTTCTACAACCACAAAACAACTGAGAATCAAAATATATGTAAAGCTTTCAACCAGTTGTTACACTCGAGAATGCTTCCCAAATATCAACTTCTCGATCTCTGGGAATCACTTCAAACCTGAATCCAAGTATGAATAGTATAGCTAGCCAACCCATCAATCTCCTAACTGAAAACCCTTTGAATGAGATCAACAGGATGATAGTAGCTAGAGTCCTTTATGAATTCAATTCATCACAACATGCTACAAATGCTTTGGTTTTCGGGTTTTCGGGTTTTGACATGCATGGGGTGCTAGCAGAAACAGGAGTAGGCCAGGTGGTTCTTCTTGGAGATGTATGAGGAGATGAAGTCTGATGCAGAAGCTGTGGCCTCAGAGATGGTGGCTGGGACGAGTATCTGGTTCTTGCCTGTTGCGATTCTTTTACCGGCTACATTGGCATAGAAGAGGCCAGAGATGGCGGGGACAAAGACGTCGCTCTGGGAACAGATGTAGAAGTCGATGACCTTCATGAATTCTGAGGTTTCTGAATCTAGGAACTTCGGCTTCTTGTCTGCTGGCATTATGTTTTCCTGCAAAATTTTGCCAAAAATAAGAGTTATAACCTATGTTGCATAAAGTCTGTTAAATATCCGTGTCGACATGACATGATAATAAACATCTATTGAATCAAATATGTAACATCGATTTGTTTTGAAGTAGTCGAAGGGTCTAACAAATGAATTTAAGTCAATTGGGCGTTGAAAGCCTATTTGGAAGTGATTCTCATACAGATGTTTTTACTCTTAACATTTCTATTAAAAAGGCTTTCAAAAAGTGTCTTGGATGTATTATTTTTTATAGGAAACAACAAAGAAAAATATTGATAGAATTAAGAAGTACAAAAGAAGGATGAGGAATCCTCCCACAAAAGAAAACAAAACAACAAGAATACAAAAACAAGAAGCTAAAAGGTAATAACAACAAACAAACTCTCTTAGCTAGACTTACAAAGTCCATAAATGGATTTACAGATTTTAAAAATTTGTCAAACACTTAAAAAACACTTTTAGCATTGGGATGATTGAATTTGTCGTTCTTGACCTCTAACCAACTAAAGGTAACTAAAAAGAATAACCGAGAAATACACTATCTCAAACGTTCTTCACCTTTGTCCAAAAGGAAAACAAAGAAGAAAATCTTTTAGCAACTCCCACCTCCTCTTTTCCTTAGTATTTTTTCATCATATTTTTCCACGACACTCAAACCCACCTTATCGAAGTTGAAGTTGTACTATCCCATATAAGAATTCTAAACAATGATTTAGAAATGAAGAGATTACTAACCTTTATATAAGTTTTAGGGAAGGATTCCTTCAAAGAATCAAGGCTGCCATGCCACCTTGTTTGAGTCAAATAGACCGTGGCATCCTTGTCGAATCCGATCTTCTGCAAGAATGCAGATATCTCGTCTGGCCCATAGCAAGTTTTCGTCCCATCTCCTCCTAGGCAGCCCTTCTTCTCCAATATCTCAACTCTCAGGTCCACAGCTATGAACTGCCCATCAGACTTCCTACTCAAAGTCCTCAACCGCTCCACCATTGAGTCTACTACTTCCCTGACTTCTGGTTGCAGTTCTAAAGCACCAAACATGGCCAAGCATGCAACTGAGTCTGCCTTACTCTTTGTTATCTCCTTCATATTCACTGAAGGGAAGTATGTTGCGAGGCGGACGTTGCCTTTTGTTCTGAATATAGGTGCAATGTACTCTTCTACATGCTCTTCGGTCACCCGGTTAGGGACTCTTACAACCGCAATGTTTTGAGCTGATAGTTCTGCAGGCTGATCTTTTGTTACTCTGACCACCCCTTCTAGGCTTTTCATGAACTTCTCAACATCGTAGATTTCTTCGAAGTCCCTGGAGAGCATTTGATATGTTAGCCTTATTAATCTCGGTATCACCTTTCCAACAAACAATATATTCTACTAGGAACATCATAGTAAAATGGCTTCATTTCTTGCCAAGCATGGCAAGAAAGTGCAAAAAGAATAAAAGATGAGCAAAACCAGTAACTCTATGATATGCCGTGCTTTTCATCATTTCAGTAGAAATTTTCCTGAAAAATTTTGGAAGTAGAAATCAATGAGGGCCTGTTTAGTAATTGTTCTTGAAAACAGAAAATGGTTTTCTAATTTAGAAAACATGTTTTCGATTGAAAACAGTTTGTTCAGAATTTGTTTTATAAACATATTCTTAGAAGAAATTTCAAGTATTTTTAGTTGTTTTTTTTCAGAGTATTCTGAGCAACTTTATGGAGAATAAGCCAAGAAAATAATTTTTCAAATCTGAATTCCTGAACAGAATTTTATTTTTGAAAACACTCAAGGGTTTTTCTTTTTAAACTTTTCTCAAAAACCGTTTTTTGAGAATGGTTTTTGAAAACATTGCCAATAGGTCCTAAAATCATAGCCCAACATGAAGAGAAAATTCACATAAAAACCCTACATTATTCATGTTAGCTTAGAATGTGATCTATTGAAGTAAAGCAAGCCAAAACAATAACCAAAACACAGTAGAGAAAGGAACTATGACCAAAAAACAGAAAGCAAAAAATGGGAAAAGAATGATCCTTTCTAGTAAAACAGTACTGCAAAACTCATCTCAAACTTCACCTCTTATCCCCCCGTTTGCTTCCTCTAATGTCAGGGACTACAAGCGTTGCTCCTAGATATCTTGCCACCACCACTGCATCCGCAATCTGATAGAAACCGACAAGAGCAATGAGATGAATATCAGAGAACAACAGATAGACAGTATTGATTTTCTGAAAGACGCTAAAAACATATAATTTTTTGAGCTGGATTCAAGCAAAATGGAAACGGCCCCAATTTGTCTACCTGTGAAACATGGTATTCAGGGCCATTAGTTAATGAGAAGGTGACAAACCCCGTTGATTTCTCGGAATTGCCTGTTAGCCAGTTGACAAATAGGTTTAGGTAGAATGAATGTCATTAGTATGTAAAATTCCAAAATCGATGGAGGATTCAGAATGGCTTACCTAAATCAGGCTTTGCCCAGCAGGGTTTTAGCTCTTGCCATTCATCCTCCTTCCAAGGCCCTGTGGTAGTCCCTCCGGGAAGTTTAGCGAGGCTCTGTTCTACAGCTGGGTTTTCATCTAGGCGAATATTTGCAGCTGCTGGAGTTTTCACCTGTGAAGTGAATAGAGATACTCATCACCCATCAAATGATTCTATCTTTGCAATCAAACAAATCCAAATTTAATGAAATCCAAATCAAGGCCACTGCAGGTCTCACTGTTTGGATGCCAAGAAAATGCAGGACAAAAGAAGACGAAAATTTTCACTCACACTTTTTTTCCTCCCATTGGAAAATAGTCCATCAGAGAACATGGGTTGTTTTAAGTCTTTGCTTTTTTCCTTTCCTCTATTATTATTTTCTTTTCAAATCATACTTTTCCAACGTTTTCCCAGTAACCAAATGGAAAAATGATTTGGGTTCAAACACCCTGAATTACATCCAAAGATTTATATCCTGAATCACTCAAATGAAACCCCACAAACGAATTGAAGGAGGAAATCTCTAAGATCTAATTGGATTCAATTGAATCATTCACATCATTGCATTAACTTACAACAATCTCATATCAGAACCAAGTTCAAACTGGGAAAAAAATGAGAAGATAAAGAAGAATGAGGTGGAAAGATGAAACAGAACTGAAGAAAACGCACTGAAATTGAAATGAAAACTACAAGAAAATCACTTCCAAATATTAATCTACAGCCAGATGAAACACAGAAAATCAGAATTATGCACAGAGTCTTAAGATCTAACTACATAGAAATGAAATCAGTGAAAATTGGAACATGAAAATGAGAAACCAAGCCCAATGAGATTGAAACATGAATCAAAACTGAAGAAAAGCACAGAAATTTTAAGTGAAAACTGCAAGAAAATCACAGTACACAAGTGGGTTTGGACTCACAGAACCATAACCAAGCCAAATTGGAACCCACAAAAACTGATAAACCCAGCAAAATGAAATGGAAAAGTTGATGAAGACCCAAGAAAATCACAGAATTTAGAGATGAAAACAGCAAGAAAACGACAACCCACAAGTGGGTTTGGACTCGACCACCCAAAACCAAGCCGAATTGGAACCAGAAAAGAACAGACAAACCAAGCACAATGAAACGGAAAACACTCATCAAAACCCAAGAAAATCATAGAACTTCGAAGTGACAACAGCCCACAACCCTGAAGAGGGAATGGACTCACAGAATCAAAATGCTCCCTCTTGATCATGTTGGCCAGCATTACAAACATGGTGACAGTCAGAAACCCAGCCAGAATCTGCCTTGGATCCACACCCATTCTGCTAATTTCCTGCGTGGTTCTCTGCAAAATTACAGAGGCAAAGAGGGAGCTGATGAATGGGCAGAGCAGAGAAGAGAAGAGAGACTGGGAATTGGAGACTGAGATGGAGATTTGAGCCAACTGTGTGAACTGATATTAGGAGCTGTTCCACCACCGACACTTCACCTAGAAAACGATTGGCTGCCTAAAATCTCCTACAGCTTTTTTGCCCTTTTTTTTAATGTTATTAACGAGGACAAATCTCATGTGCCCTTCCCCTTTTTTTTTTATTCTTTTTTTATATAATCCAATGTGTTTCACTCATTTATTCTTTTAAATCACTTTATCAAATTTATTTTTATGAAAAGTTCTTTGAAAATTTGAGGCAATAAGTGCTTTTTAATTTGATGTATTACACCTTTATATATATATATATATATATATATATATATATATATATATATTTTAAAGTCAAATAAAAGAGATATGATAACTCCATAAATATAATGTTAGGGTAATCCCGTCGATAAGGGTAAATTGTCATTGATAATACCTTGAATTTACTTTATGCTTATTGTAAGGTGATCAATACTTTGAAGTTTGAGTCTTGGTAAAGAGTTTAAGGGTTTGGTCATGAAAGGTTTTTGATTAGGAAAAAAAAAATTATGTGATTCTAATCATGCATTTATTCCTTATTTGCATACAATTTATCTAAAAAATAAAGAAAACTATAAGAAGAAAATAATGGGTTTCTTTTCAAATGAAAATGAAATCAACTTTTTTTTTAGAAATAATATTATTATAAAAATAAAAAATAGAAAATGTACCTATTTTTGAGAAATATATCTGTTTTTTGAGAAAATGAAATCAACATTTTTATTCCTGGAAAAATAAAAATAATGGGCTTCTTTCTAAATGAAAATGAAATCAAGTTTTTTGAGAAATAATTTTATTTTTTTAAAAAATAAAAAATAGAAAATGTACCTTTTTTTTAAGCTATTTTTAAATGTTAAATGTTTTTTATTCTTAAAATGCATACATAAAATAAATAAATAAATAAAAAATATTTTTTAGTTGGTATATATCAAACCCATGAAATGTTCTTTCATTTAATTTTTTTTTTTCCATTGTTAAAAATTTTTTGGTGGGGAAGGATTTAATAATAGTAATAATAATAATAATAATAATAATAATGATGATGATGATGATAAGAAAAGATAAACCTAGAGTTGGACATTTGTTTATTTGAAAATGATTAATAAAGAAATTTTAATAAGAGGAATGAACTACCTTTGGATATTTACCAAAAATTGTTCATTTATGAGGCATTACCCATCTTAGAAATTTTGATAAACACATTCCACAATTACCAAACACTAGAAATGTTGTTGGGCACCCCTACATATAAGTCCAAAGTTTCTTTTATTATTTATAGACAAATATATTTGATCTTGTTCTATGTATATAATTTTGCTAAAATGCAATCAATTAATCCATACTATATGCATATTTTAGTCCTATTATTTTATATCTATTATTTTTCATCCTTGTCTCATTTATTTATACCTTAATCTTTTTTTCTTTTTTTTTTATCTAGTCCTATTTTTTTTAATCCTATTATTTTTATTTTTATCCAATTTTTGTACCTCAATTTTATTATTTGTATTTTTATCTATATATGTATGGGCATAGAAATGAGAAAGAGGGTCTCCATTGGTTGAAAAGAAAAGATAACCAACTCATCTTATCCTGTTCTTACCCTACATCCGTCCATGGAACCACATGTGAATGTCTTGGTGGGCTACCATTATTTTGAACTCCTTTTTCTGAAAACCACACTCATTTTTTAGGCTAATGTCCTTAATCTTCATGATCTTATTTATTATTAATTTTAACATTTGATCATTCTATAAAAAGTTTAATTTTACTTACAAAAAGTTTAGAACTAAGTGGTATTTCACAAACTAACCTAATAACTTAACTTAAGTAATTAAATAAATTAAGTATGTTTGGTAAAAAAACTTAATAGTATAACTTAAAATAAAAAATAATTTCAAATTAAAAATAAAAAATAATTAAATTATTCTTAAGTTTATATCTTAATTTTACCTTTTTACCCTTACTTATCCTAATTACTTAATTCTTTTTTGCTACTCCATAACTTCCACCGTTACTCAACTTTATTTGTTATAATTATAATTTATAAATATAAATATGTCAATTTAATAATTTAAAATATTTTTAAATTAATTTTATTAAACAATCTTAATTCTTAAAATAATAATTAAATGATAAATTTTAAGTTAACAACTTAAATATAATTTAACTTAAAGTCAACTTAAGTCATTAAGTAATATCAAACATCTCTAAAGTTTAGAAGTTATTAAACTTATATGAGTATTTATTTAAATTTATCATAATAAATAAACTATATTCTTATGTTTTTTTTTTAATTTTATATTATTATTATTTTGTTAGATGACATGTGGTGATCCAAAGAATTTTTTTTCTTTTATATTTTGAATTGTAACTTAGCAAAAACAAAATACAGTCAAGAAGGATAAAGAAGTAGCAAGGAGTACTATATATATATATATATATATATATATATATATATATATATATATATATATAAAATATTTGAATATCTTTTTGGTTTCCTTTTATGTAAGTTATTGTGGAGCCCACTTTGGTCCCTTCCACCTAAAGAATTAATGAAGTTGTAGGCTTGTAGCTTGATATTTGATATGAATGTGGTCCTCCAGTCATCTTATATCTCAAGTTTTTTTTTTTTTTAATAATAATATCCTATATTTGTAGGGTTTTTGCATATCCCATTGTCATTTTTAGGTCCATTATAATTTGTTTTAAAAAACAAGCTCTCTCCAATGCCATCATTTCAATATTGAATTTGACTAAAACTATTCTCTAGTCAAATTTATATTGGGACATTATTATGATGAACCAAATGAGGCTACTTTTATGACATGTGTTAAAACTAAAAAGTGCAGAATGTTATATAATTATCATGTTAGCTTTTTAAAGAAATTTTGGTCATTAAAAAGGGTTGATTGACATTGAAAAATTAGAATTTATATTGAGATTTGTTACATATTTAGTTTTTGTTTTTATTTGTATGTTGACAATATTCAAAAGAGAGATAAAGAAAATCAAATGCTGCATGATTAGTTCAAGTTTAGTGGGTTTATCAAAGTGATAAAAAATTTACATTATAAATAAATTGTAAAGTTTTTCTTTTATTTAATTATTTAGAGAAAAAAATGAGGGAAAGAAAATTAAATTTAATGTTATGTTTAATTTTAAAAAATGATTTTTTTTCATATTTTATTTTATTATAAATTAAAATTATATATATATATATATATATATATATATATATATGAAATTTTAAATTATTTAATATAAAAGAATTAAAATAAGTAAAATGAGTTTATTAACTTTTTTTCTCTCAACTTTTCCCTCCATTTTTTTTTAATCAAATTCTATGAAACCAAACATAATTTAAAAGTAATTAACATTTCCTTTTTTTTTTATATATATATATAAGAAAAATGAGAAAATAAGATTTAAAAAATAAAAATTTTTAAGTGTTAAAAAGATTATAAATACTTTTTAGAATCACTGTAAAACGCACTCTAAAAATCTGTTTGACAAATATTATAAGAAATATTTTTACTCTAAAATATGTTTCTAGGAAAAATTAAGTGTTTGATAAAATTTAAAAAACACTTTTAAAAATTTGAAAAATCATATTTGTTTTTATTTTTATGAATGTTTTTTCATGAATCACCTCACGGATTTATAGTTTTGTTGTTTTAACACGTGGATCACTTTGGGAAATGTGCTTAATAACAAAAAATATTCCATCTCGTGATGAGCAAGAACTCGAACTCTCGTTCCCTAGTGAAGACGGTTGCCTGATTTGCCAAGGAAATAGGATTCTTATTTGTTTTGCTAGTACTCAAGTTATGTAATCAAAATTCTTTATCCAATATAATGTTTTCAGGACAAACAGTGATTTTCTTAAAAATACTTTATGAGAAAACACATTTATTAAAAATATTTTGAAAAAAAATAATTCCACACACATTCTAAATCAACCTTTTAGATTTAAGTTTTGACTAATTATATAAAATTTCTTACTACTTTTGGTTTTAAAAATAAAGGATGACTTAGGGTCTGTTTGGCTTTTGTTTTCAAGAACTGTTTTTTGTACTTAAAAACAAAAAGCACAAAAAACTTGTTTGGAAAAGGGGGTATATATATATATATATATATTTATGTTTTTCGTGTTCTCAAAAACCATTTTTTTAAAAAACAATAACAAAATATTTTCATTGTTTTTTCACTATTTAAAGCATAGATTGTTTTTCGTATTTATTTTTTTTTATGTTTTCCACAAAAGTGAGCTCCACCCAACTACCACACCCTCACCTGCAAGTCATTTATTCTTCCTTAAATTATTGAAATTAATATACTTACGCATGCTTATAAAATCATCATTTGTTTAAAAAAATTATAATTGGTATAAAATTTTTTAAATTGAATAATTTTTTTAAATTTAAATGAATTGTGCATATGAAAATTATTTATATATTTATAATATCAAGTTAATGAAAGAAAACACTTTATTAATTAAAAAAAATAACTTTTAAATATGTTTTTTTGTTTTACTTATTCTAAAAAACTTTTTTATTAACTCAAACTATACATGTTTTTTTTTTTAGAACAAAAACTGTTTTATAGAATTCAGTTCTCAAACACATTTTTAAAAAAAAAAAAACACAAAAAACTATTTTTAAAAATTATTCTCAAAAACTATTTTCTAGAACAGTTTTAAAAAACAACAACCAAACAAACCCTTAGTTTTTTTTCTTTCCACCCTCACCAATAACCTTAAACTTGTCAGCTTAAAAGACTCCTAACCCTAATGCAACCTAACATTTTTACCAAGTTTATAAGTAACATTTTAACCTAACACTTTTATCAAGTTCATAAGTAACATTTTTTATTATCAATTTTTAATTTTCCTAAGAATTTGATTTTAGGGTATGGAATTTCTTCTAAAAACCATTTCAATAATGTAAAAAATAATTATTAATATTAGTTATATACTATAACATAACATAAAATAATTGACATATTAGTACATGTAGGTAAAATGTTACAAATGATTTCAACTTTAAAATAAAAAGTAAAATATAATATTTTGTCGGTAGGTTAATTCCAATCCTACCCTTCTAAATCAAACCATGCCCTAGACCTATTTCTTCAAGGATGTATAAATCATCAAAATAAAAAAATAAAAAAAAACCTAATTAATGTTATAGGTCATAATAAAATGTGGAAGACTTTCATTTTCTTGACTTGATTAAAAGCAATTAAGCATAAATCAAGGAAAATGAGGGGCCAAAACCTTGACATGTGCCCTTCAATCCCTGCCCAAATAATGGAGAATTGGTCAACTCATTTGGGAAAAGGACTAAAGAGGATTGAATTTTGGGGATGGCTTGTGACTTTTTTATTTCATTATTTAAATACAATGAACCTAACTCTTGTATTTTAATGACTATTTTAATTTTTTAAATTAATAAAATATTTATGCCTTTAATCTTTCAAATATTATTTTTGGTATTATAATATTAGAATGCTCCTCTTTTGTTCTAGTGATTCTTTACTATATTAGAAGGAATAGGGTTACACTTCTCCTTCAGTAACAAAGTACTATAGGAATACATTGTGGTACCTTTATTTTTTTATTTGAAATTTGAATATTTTTTAATTTATTTGAAAATTTTATTGAAATTTATGTGAGGGCATAGATAAGATTTCATAAAGAAATTTATTTTTTCATATTAAAAAAATATTTGAAAATAAAATCAAGCTTAAAAGAAAAAACGATGTTTGGTGTTTGTTTTTTCAACTTATACTGAATCAATTAACTTTTTAGATTAAGAAAAAAAATTACATATTTTAAGCTTTTTATTTAGTTAAAATAAAAATATTAACATATAAGTTAAAAATTAAGAAAAATTCATCTAAATTTTGAAAGTTAATTACATTCAATATAAAGTAAAAAAAAAAAAAAAACATGAATTGATTGAGCATGAATTGATGGAGCACCATTTATGTTTTTTTCCAAATCCCTTTGGGCCCATGAATTGATTGAGTTCCATTTTGATGGATGTGACCAACACCAAGAAGTAATTGTTTGAAAAGTCAAGGCCATAGAATTTTTTCAATCAAACCCAAAACAAGGATTCTTAATTAAGGTGAGTTTTTATTTTTATTTTTTTATTAATTGATTATATTATTTCAAATGTTTATTTTAATAATTATTTGTGTAAATTGTTTATCTTTATTAGAGTTAATTACAAGTCAAGCACATCTAATTGGAAGTTAGGTGGGGAAGACCTCCCAACCAACTACCTCAACCTGCCAATGCTTCTAGGGTTTCAAGAGGTTTTTCCCTTGCAATATTAATGATTATATACTACATTTATTTTTTCCAAAATTTTTATAATTTTTTATTTTTTGAGAATAAAAATAAAATAATGTACAAAGCAAAGAGCTATTAAAATGAAAAAAAGTAAGATTTTCTCTTCATATATAGTAAAAATAAAATAAAATAAATTATCTAATTTCATCCTCTGATGTTGTGAAACAAAGGTCATGGATATATTTTTGGCAGCTGATCTATGCCCGCTTTGGAAGTATTTGAAACCCTTGAATCAAGCCTTGGAAAATGGATAAAAAGGCAAACACGTGGACTTGGTCAAATTTTGCATACCCTAATGGTCAATTTTCAAATGCAGCCTTGATAATATAGTTTACATTATTATTATTATTATTATTATTATTTATATAGCATAAAGAGCCTTTTATGTTTTACAACTTATTTTAGTTGATTATACCTTCTAACAAAGCATTTCTCTATAAAATTAATCTATATGAAAAGCTTATAACATCTAATATATGAAAAGAATAATAAAAAAAAGGGTTTAAAACCAAAAAACAAAATCCAATAACAAAGAACGAAAAAATCTCGACAGTGTTTTTAGTAAAAATGTTTTATCTAAAAGTATTTTAGGAGAATCATTTTCCTAACAGTATTATAGATAATTTTTTATTTTTTAAATTTTATTAAACATATATATTTTTTTTTAAAAAAAACACTTTTTATGTCAGAAGTTGTTTCTAAAAGCATTGTAAAATTGACTCTTATTCATGTATTCTAAAATATATTCCCATTTTTTTGGCTCTAAAAATGATTTTATTTATTTATTTTTAAATCTACCATTGTTCTAAATTATTTTAGTTTTTACCATTTCCAAGCCCAACCCTAAAGAAAAAAAAAATTACATTCACAACCAAATTCAATCTTATGATGGTTGCAATCAAAATGCCATCATTTTTGTAAGAGTTGGGTTGTGTCCCATCAATGTTTGCTTCAACTTCCCTCCACAATATTTTACCAACCCAATTCAACCAGCTTTTGATTCTATGAATATGCCATTATGCTCTCTACTCTCTCCTACCATCTCCCATTTCCAAGAATGCTTTTATTATATTGATGGGGTCCCATGTCACATGCCCAAAGATATATATATTTTCTCTTCTGCATTCCCTACATGATAAAAATGCCACAAAAAAAGAAGGAAAAAGCTGCTGCTCCCTACCTCTTGCTGGTGACTTCTCATATACTTCAGATAGCTTAGAAAGTTAGACCCCACCTGTGGACCCCGCATTTCGGCTCATGCGTTTCCCACTCCATAGCGAGCTCAATTTTTATTTGAAAAATTGATTTTATATTGATTAAGAAAAATGACTTGGAGTCGCCACTTATTTTTGTTTTATTTTTAAAGGGTAAACAAAATAAGAAAGAAAAAAACCCTAAGTGTGACTCCTTGTTTCGGAAAAGGTGGTCTGTGAAAAACCGGATCGGGTTCGGGGGTCAGATTACTTATCAGGAAGGTACGGTATGAACCGTAGCACCCCTCTAAGTCCCTAAATGGGTCTCTACTAATAAAATGAAGCAATCATGACAATTAATTAAGAGATCAATGAATACCCAGAGTGATCATGCACATGTGGGAATCTAAACATGCATACAGAAAAATGACCCGAGCGGGTGTGGATGCATACCTGGACAGTGATCCATAAAGCGCTATCAAGAAGTGAGGCTAGCGCACAATTAAGGAATAATTTCGAGCATGTCATAGAGCAAAATAAAATCGATCATGTATGGCAATTTAATCAAACAAACAATCAATCATTCATGAGGAAAGCACGTATGTTGGGCCCCACCAAAGCCCATTCATTTTTGCAGGAATTAATATCACAAATCCCATTATTCTGGAATTATGAAAATAGCATTCATGTTTATATAAAATCAAGAGAAATCGAAGATTATTTGAAACCCGAAGAGAATTAAAACTGTTAGAGAGAAAATTGAACTTTTGAAATTTATTTGGAAATTGGAGCTTTGGGAATTAAATTTGAAAATCGGAATTTTGGGAATTAAATTTAAGAATTGGAAATTTGGGAATTAAATATGAAAGAAATTAGAATTTTGGAAATTGGAAATTAAGTTCAAAAATTGGAATTTTGAAGAATTGTTTAAAGATGAAATTTTAAAAAATAAACAAATAAATAAATGAATAAAGTGATAATGATTAAATAAATTGATATAAAAATTGGAATTTCGGAAATTGGAATTAAATTTAAAAATCGGAATTTTGAAGAATTGTTTAAAGATGAAATTTTTTAGAATAAATAAATGAATAAATAAAAAGAATAATAATAAAAACGAAAATAATAATTAAATAATGAATGCAAATATTGGGATTTTTTTTTAAATTGGAACTTCAATTATGAAAATTGTTTAAAAGATGTAATTTAAAAATAAATAAATAAATAAAATTTGAGAATGGAATTTAAAAATAAATAAATGGATAAAATAATGACAATAACAGTAACAATAGTAATAATTACAATAATAATGGTAATTAAACAAATAAATGTGGAAGTTGAATTTTGGGAATTAAATGAAAATTGAGATTTTGAAAATTAGAATTGAGATTTTCGGTTGGATATTAAAATATGGAGACATAAGTAATAATATTAAAATATAAGTTGTGGCTTTGTTATTAGGAGTAGTTAGATGGCAAAGAAAAGAAAATCACCCGGGATCACCATATATTTAAGAGATTTGAGAGCAAAACACGTGGTCCCCACATATTAAATAGGTTTGGGAGCAAAACATGTGGCTGCATGCATGGGAGCAAAACATGTGGCTGCATGCATAAGAGAGAGGATGGAAGGATATTTGAGTGGGGGAAAAGTCAAGGAAAAAAACATGGGTATTACGCATGAGAGAGAATAAGAAGACGTTTGAGTGGTAAAAAAAAAACGCCCCGGTGACAATGCAAAGGACAGCTTCTTCTCTTTCTTCAACCTTTCTACCTCAAGCTTCAGATTATCACCAAGAACTGGAATAACAAGGAGTGCGACGATTTTGGAACCAGAACTTCACTTGCCTGGTCTCCAAGCAAAGCCTTTTGCGGAGTCTCAACCCTTGCTTTTCACCAGGATGAAGACACTCCTGGAGCAGTGCTTCAAATTCTTGGATTTGCTGAAGAGCGTGTCGGTGGTATCTCTTCTTCCTTGGTGGGTTGTCAGCAGCAACCTGATCATTCCCGGAAACGTCGTCCATGTTATCAGTTCCAGATCTGCCCTCATGCTCATCTTTTCTCTCAAGCTTGCGGCTAGTTCTTCCTACAACTCCCTCTCTCTCTCTCAAAACCTCCTCTCGTCCCTCCGAGCCGAGACCAGTCCCACAAAAAGAAGGAGAAGAAGTCTTCGTGTCCCCAATGAAGAAACAGAGAAAGAAAAAAAGAAAAAGAAAACAAAATGCAAACTTATGGAGCCTCATTTTCATATGTGAATCTGTGGGCCATGAACGAGAGCATTAAGATGATTTGGATGAACCCATACGCATGGTAGCCCCAAACAAAAAAACAAAGAGAATGAGAGAATAGCAGAATAGTCACATCCGAGTAGCAAAATGAAAGCTAAAAGAAGTAACAAGAAACATGCATGAATAACAATGTAATCAGAAACATGAATAATAAAAATCCACAATGCCGCACTTGGGAGAGATCCTCTCTAGTAAAAATGAGCAAAGAAAACCCTCCGTATGTACCTCAAGTCCTCTGTTTTTTCCTCTCTGCTTTTGCTCTCCTCGGATCCCCGCAGACTTGCCCCTCCTCCCAAAACCTCTTTTCTTTTTTCCTCCCTCCCTTTTCCCTCGTTCCCGTGTCTTCTTCAGCAAGTCTCAACTTGCTCTGCCCCTCTCACCAGTCAGCCAGCCTGGCTCCCTTACCTACCCGTTGCATCCCATCTAATCTGGCCGCCCCCATCAGCCTAAATCCCGGGGTGGTCAGAGAAAGAAAAAAATATATATATATAATAATAATAAAAAAAAACATCAGCTCTTTCATGGGGGGTCTACAAATATGCCCCTCTTCGGTAGAGCTCACGAGTGTAAGGAACATGAACAATGGAGTGAAAGGTAAGTGTGAATAGTGAGTGGAATGAAGTGAACTCTACCGAAGAACCAAGGAGACCCCCATAGGGACACTAGCAAAACACGAATTCGCTCAGGCTGACAGACTAACACAAAGGCTCTGATCCTAAAACAAAATGATGTCTCAAAATGCCTCTACGACCATACTAAGGATCCAAGCTCCCTCTAAGATGTCTCCAAAAATGACCCGAAAATCGGTGTCAAAGGTGAGTAACGGTCGAACCAACCTGGAGTACGAACAAGAATGCGTCTAAAGGAGACTGCCCTATGTGGACTACGAGATGAATAGGCGATAAGCACAGGGTAACGAGGTGAGGAAAAACCGAGGAAGAATGCAAAACCATGAAGGTAAGATGCGCAATGCTAGTGAACATGAACGCTAGGAGCGGTGACTCTGAATGATGGGACTGACCCTAAACGCTAAACTGAGAAAAACGATGGCTCTGGAAGCCTAACCAAAAAGCTAACTTTAAACGCTAAACTGGAAAATAACAGCTTTGGAAACCAAACCAAAAACTAACTCTAAAAGCTAAACTGGAAAATAACAGCTCTGGAAGCCAAACCAAAAACTAACTCTAAAAGCTAAACTAGGAAATAACAGCTTTGGAAGCCAACCAAAAACTAACTTTAAAAGCTAAACTAGAAAACAAACTCCTCTGGAAGCCAACAAAAAAAAACTAACTCTAAACGCTAAACTGAGAAAGTAACAGCTCTGGAATCCAAACCAAAAACTAACTCTAAAAGCTAAACTGGAAAATAACAGCTCTAGAAGCCAAACCAAAAACTAACTCTAAAAGCTAAACTAGGAAAAACAGCTTTGGAAGCCAACCAAAAAAAACTAACTCTAAACGCTAAACTGAGAAAGTAACAACTCTGGAAACCAAACCAAAAACTAACTCTAAAAGCTAAATTGGAAAATAACAGCTCTAGAAGCCAAACCAAAAACTAACTCTAAAAGCTAAACTAAGAAAGTGACAGCTCTGGAAACCAAACCAAAAACACTAACTCTAAAAGCTAAACTAGAAAACAAACAGCTCTGCAAGCCAAACCAAAAGGCGAACTCTAAAAGCTAAACTAGAAGGTAATAGCTCTGGAAGCCCAAGCAAAATGACGGTAATGGCTTTGGAAGCCTAAACAAGACGATGGTGATGGCTCTGGAAGCCTAAAAAAAGATGACAGTGATGGCTCTGGAAGCCTAAACGAGATGATAGTGATGGCACTGGAAGCCTAAACGAGATGGCAGAAATGGCTCTGGAAGCCTAAACGAGATTATAGTGATGGCTCTGGAAGCCTAAACAAGACGACAGTAATGGCTCTGGAAGCCTAAGCAAGATGACGGTGATGGCTCTGAAAGCCTAAATAAGATGACAGTAGTGGCTCTGGAAGTCTAAACGAGATGATGGAAATGGCTCTGGAAGCTTAAACAAGACGACAGTAACGGCTCTGGAAGCCAAAACAAGATGACAGTAATGGCTCTGGAAGCCTAAACAAGATGACAGTAATGGCTCTGGAAGCCAAAACGAGACGATAGTGATGGCTCTGGAAGCCTGAATGAGATGATAGTGATGGCTCTGGAAGCCTAAATGAGACGACAGTAATGGCTCTGGAAGCCTAAACAAGATGACAGTAATGGCTCTGGAAGCCAAAACAAGATGACGGTAATGGCTCTGGAAGCCTAAGCAAGATGATAGAAATGGCTCTGGAAGCCTAAACAAGATGACAGTAATGGCTCTGGAAGCCTAAACGAGATGATAGAAATGGCTTTGGAAGCCTAAACAAGATGATAGTGATGGCTCTGGAAGCCTGAATGAGATGATAGTGATGGCTCTGGAAGCCTAAATGAGATGACAGTAATGGCTCTAGAAGCCTAAACAAGATGACAGTAATGGCTCTGGAAGCCTAAACCGAAAATAGTGACGGCTATGAATGCCAAAACCGAGAAACGATGATGGCTCTGAACGCCACACTGAAAATAGCGATGATGGCTCTGAACGCCAAACTGAAAATAGTGATGGCTCTGAACACCAAAACTGAAAAGCGATGATGGCTCTGAACGCCAAACTGAAAAGTGATGAAGACTCTGAACGTCGAAACTGAGGATGCGACTCTGAATGTCGATCTGAAAACCGATGATGGCTCCGAACGCCGAAACTGAAAACACGGTGATGGCTCTGAACGCCGAAACCTAAAAGTGATGATGACTCTGAACGCCGAACTGAAAATAGTGATGATGGCTCTGAACGCCGAACTGAAAACAGTGATAACGACTCTGAACGTCGAAACCGAGGATGCGACTCTGAATGTCGATCTGAAAACCGATGATGGCTCTGAACGCCGAAACTGAGAAGTGATGGTGGCTCTAAACGCCGAACTGAAAACAATAATAGCTCTGGAAGCCAAATCAAAAAGCTAACTCTAAACACTAAACTAGAAGAATAATGGCTCTGGAAGCCAAACCAAAAACTAACTCTAAATGCTAAACTGAGAAAATAATAGCTCTGGAAGCCAAACCAAAAAGCTAACTCTAAACACTAAAGCCAAACCATAAAAGCTAACTCTAAACACTAAAGTAGGAGGCCCATAGGTGAAGACCTACGGTGGTGATAAATCTAAAACAAAAGGGGGATGCCCTAAGCAAACTGACGGCAGGGGAAAGCCCTAAACAAGAGGAAAATAGGGGGATGCCCTAAACGAAATGACAGTGGGGGGATGCCCCAAACGAAATGACTGTGGGGGGATGCCCCAAACGTAATGACAGTGGGGGGATGCCCCAAACATAAATAACAGTGGGGAGATGCCCCAAACGTAAAGACAGCGGGGGGATGCCCCTAACGAAATGACAATGGGAGGATGCCCCAAACGTAAATGACAATGGGGGGATGCCCCAAACGAAAATGACAGTGGGGGGGATGCCCCAAACGAAAATGACAGCGGGGGATGCCCCAAACGTAAATGACAGTGGGGGATGCCCCAAACGTAAATGACAGTGGGGGGATGCCCCAAACGTAAATAACAGTGGGGAGATGCCCCAAACGTAAAGACAGCGGGGGGATGCCCCAAACGTAAATAACAATGGGGGGATGCCCCAAACGTAAATGACAGTGGGGGGATGCCCCAAACGTAAATAACAGTGGGGAGATGCCCTAGGTGACAACTCGCAAAGATCGACAAATGCGTCTATCAATCATGAAATCAGCACGAGACATGGTAAACCCAAAGAGAGGGGTGTATGACCCAGTAGGAAAAGCGCTAAAAGGGGGTATGCCCCGGTATGATGACTCACAAAGATCAAGAAATAGATAGAGCAGTGAGAGAGTCTGCAAAAGATCCGATGAACTCAAGGATGGGGGTATGCCCCAGTGTAGGATAGTAACTAACATAAGACACAAAAGCTCACCATACAAGACACTCCGGGATATGCTCAACGATGATGCAATGGACAAGATATACATAGCCTTAATGAACAAATGCTAAAACAAGACCAAACATCACCAAAACTATGCTGACCAAGCAAAACCAAAATAATGGATCAAACAAATGTTGATCAAGACTCTAAGCCTGAAATAGGCAACTATCAACATGAGAATATCATCACAAATGCATCAACAAATCTGATAGGTCCTACCATCATAAGAGATGTTGAACCTAATGTCCAAAAGCATGTGAAAACTCAACCAAAAAGCTCAAGACTAGTCCGCATCTTCCTCTGATCAAGAGAAAGGGATAGAGTCGGGTAAGATGATGAAATATGTAGGCTCAAAAGATATAAAGCCCTGATAAGATGGGTGCGGGCATAACAGAGTCCAACGTGGATGTACAGGTGTGTAACAAAGGAAGGTGAATATCCAAATCAAACTAAGTACGCCGAGAAGAATGAGCCCAGGGTGTCAATGACTCCATGATCCGTCGAAAGCAGCAATCACAAACAGAAGGTGGAGTCTCAATGTCAAAATCAGCAAGGTGGGTATGCCCCAGTATGAATGCATCATCTCAAAATGGGTAAGCTCTCAATGCAGAATGATCTCTGGAAAGTAAGTATCCGGCATAAACTGTCATCTCACAAAATCATCATCAATGAGTGGGCTATACCCCAGTGTGAACATCTCCAAATCAAAACATCCATGAGAAGAATACAACCAATCATACATCATCTGATCAAAATGAACATCCGCTCATCAAAGCCATCGTGGTAATGTGAAGAGAATATCTGACCTCCCCCAAAGAAAGAGCATGTCCCAATGTGAAACTGATATCTCTAAGATCAATCGCCAATGAAAGGGTTATGCCCTAGTATAGGGCAAACCCTGAAATGACTAAGCTCCACTGCATGCTCTCGTAAGTGTCCGTGTCTTGATCCAATCATCTAAAAAATATGTCAACAATGATGAGAAGGCTATGCTCCTATGATCACATCAAATATATCACCCAATCATATCTCGTACCCCAATGTGAAATGAATCTGAACACCTCCAAGGAACAGCCATACCTAAAACCATCATCGACCGAAAAGGGGTATGCCCCTGCGTAAAGCACATCAGATGAAATGCGCCAATCATGTCTCATGCTCCAATGTGAGAGAGGACATCTGATATCCTCCGAAGAATGGACGTGGCTCCAAAAATCAGCCATCGACTGAGAAGAAATGCCTCAACATAATGGTCATCCAATAGAAAAAAAACTCTCTGAGATGGCTATGCCCCAGTGTAGGGTCATACCATAACTTCTGGTCCATCACAATCAAAACGCTCTCGAATCAATCCCGAGTATCACTCACATAAGAGCTATCAAACACAATGTGTGATAGGTCAGAAGAACCAGATGAGCTCAGATCACCCGTCATCGAATGCGCGATCCAAATCATCCACGTGTACAACTGAATCAGACCCATAGATCAAAAGGGGCGTCTCTCGGAAGGAAAACATGATGACATCGAGGCGTCGCGAAGTACAGGCCTAACTGGGTAACTCTTGAGATGCTCCACGGAGGAAACATCGTGTCCATGTGTATCTCGTAAGTGGGGATGAACATGCAACTCTATGAAGATCCGTAAGTCTCATCCAGAACGGTAATATGCCCCAGTATGGCATTGAACGTGTGACAAGTCAGAAATCGGCCGACATGAAATCATCTATCATCGAGCACGTGACCTCCGCGAATCTCACCCAAAACGGAAATATGCCCCCAGTATGGCATCGAATGCGGGACAGGTCAGAAGAAAAAGCGACATGAAATCATCTATCGTCGAGCACGTGACCTCCGTGAAGATCCGTAAATCTCATCCGAAACAGAAATACGCCCCAGTATGTCATCGGATGTGTGACAGGTCAAAGAACAAGTGTCATGAAATCATCTATCGTCGAGCACGTGACCTCCGCGAAGATCCGTAAATCTCACCCAAAACGGAAATATGCCCCAGTATGGCATCGGATGCATGACAGGTCGAAAATCAGGCGACATAAAATCATCTATCATCGATCATGCGACATAAGTGAAGATCCATAAATCTCATCTGAAATGGAAATACGCCCCAGTATGTCATCGGATGTGTGACAGGTCAAAGAACAAGTGTCATGAAATCATCTATCGTCGAGCACGTGACCTCCGCAAAGATCCGTAAATCTCACCCAAAACGAAAATATGCCCCAGTATGGCATCGGATGCATGACAGGTCGGAAATCGGGCGACATGTAATCATCTATCATCGATCATGCGACATAGGTGAAGACCCATAAATCTCATCTGAAACGGAAAATATGCCCCAGTATGGCATCAGGTGCGCGACAGGCCCGAAGAACAACATGACATGAAGTCATCTGTCGTCGAACACGTAATACTGATCATCCGAATCCATAACTGAATCATGCACATATATCCAAGATGACCTCCCAGATGGAGAGGCATGATGGTATCCAAGCGTCGAGAAGTGTGGAACTAGCTAGATGGATCTCAGGGGCTCCGTAAGGTAGCGACCATGTCCTCGTCTCAGTGAGCATCCAGTAAGTGATAATGATCGTGCAGATCTGTGAGGATCCATAAACCTCCAAATGAAATGGGATATGCCCCAGTGTGGCACCAGAGGTATGATAGGTCAAAAATCAGGTGACACCAAATCAATCATCATCAAACTCACGATCCTGGTAATCCGAACACAACTGAATCAGACCTACACATCAAAGAGGCGATTCCCAGAAGAAGAAGCATGACAATATCTAAATATCAACCAGATCTCAATCACCTGTCCAAGTAGAGGCTGCTGAAGACGACATCTGATCCCATGGCCTCAGGGTGGTCTTAAGACACGGGACGTAACGTAGGCCAAGGTGATAAGGTGATAGAAACGAAAGAAAACTAGGCTCAAATACCCAATGATCAAAACTCATGCCCTCATATATGAAATGCAACATGTATAGTGATCCTCATGAGCCATGGACCTGAGGATGCCTAACGTGAATATGATATCGATAAGGAGACAAATGAAACAGGATGAACTGATAGTGATATGTGTAATGACGATGCGAAATGAGCATCGAACCTGAGATGGGTCGCTGTAAGGAGAGAATAAAATGCGAAGGGAATGAGATGAATCACAAGCAACGATAAAAACGATAGCGAAACAATGAATACGTGAAGAAAAGTGGTGATCGACCTAGATCAAACATGAAGTGAAGTCACATCAATAATGAATGTAATGATGGAAAGGACAATGACTCGGAGTCCTTAGGAGAAGGTCACTCATCTCTCTCACAAATAGATATGACGAAGCAACACAAATAACATGGGATCTCAGAGAGCTCACATACGAACTCCCAATAACGAACATACTCGATAAAAATGACCCCCAGACATCAATATACATACTCAATGATCGAGAACACTATGCACATACACACATGTGCTAATAATAATAATAATGATGATTTGATTTTTATTTTTTTTTTCTTTTCTTTTTTTTTCTTTCTTTTTTTTTTTTTTTTTTTTTTTTTTTTTTACATATATACAAATACACATACCCTGAACATGAACAAATGAACCCCAAAGGCGATGTCGATAACGGACGGACACCGACCCAAGTGCTAAGGCAACCCAAAACTCTCTCTAACGAGATGACCTTCTCAAACTAAGGATCTCTAAACCAATGTCCGTGAGATAGATGGTGGAAATGATGTGACTATCCTCCATGTGATGAACTGAGGAGGCTCACCACTCAGGGTGGAGAGAATATGAGACAAACAAATAGTAGATAGGATAAGGAAGAAGAGATGAATAGCATAACCAATAAGATGAGATGAAAATGCAGAGGTGTAGTGATAGGAAAAGATAATGAGAAAAACATGCCCCTAGGTCCAAAGCTCATGAAACTACCAAACAATGCATGCATACATTAAAGGGCCCCTATCCCGGTGTGAAAATGTGAGCAAGGCGATAAGAAAGAAAGGCTATAATGCGCATGCGAGGCTCAATGGGCTAGCAACGGACTATGTATCATAAAGGAATAACAAGGTAATGGCTAACCGAAATGACGGCCACCCATCCTGCGACCATGGTCTCAAACATAGTACCTCTTTAGCTGATCCACATTGGTTGGCTCTGAGAATCGGTTTCCATCTAAATCCATCAACCATGCAGCGCCCTCTGGGGTCAACTCCCTGATGAAATAAGGTATGCTCCAATTGGGTCTAAACTTCCTTCTAGGATCCCTGATCAATCCTCTAATGACCCTCAAGACTGAGTCATCCCTCTGTAATGGTCTATCAACAATCTCTGCTATCTTCCCCTGCCGATGGGAGATGAAGGAAGAAATGAACTCATCTGATCTCTGTCTGAAACCCTCACGCTCTCTCCTCGACACCTCTACGACAGTTTTAAATGAAAACTGTCACAAAAACTCCTGAGCTAGGTCATCCCATGTCCTGCCTCGCAAGGACTCCAAAGATGTGAACTAGCGCTGGACTGCACCACTCAGAGATAAAGGAAACATGGCGATCATCTGTGACCCGTCTAACCCATGGGCCCTCATCACAGTACTGTAGAGTCGCAGATAAGTGTAGAGACAATCGACGACCATGTACCTCTCAATGTCAGGCATCCTGAACTTGGCTGGTGGACTGGCCACTGGTATACTATCAAGATCGTCCCAAGTCGATGAACTACCAAATAATCTCAACTGCCTAATACGCTACTCAATACGATCTACACATGCATGAGCATCCGCAAGTGAAGCAACCTCAAAATGACCACGTAACATATATGGTGGGGCCCGCGGCACTGTCGAGCCAAGTGGTGGTGGTAGATGTGGCAGTGAATCACAAGGCGTCTCATCCTGAACTACAAACTGTCTACTCTGCTAACTATCTATCTCCTGTCTGGGACTGGCCGGGGCCCCCTGAATAGAAGCCATGGCGGTCGTGAACTAATCAACTGTGACAACCCGCTGATCCATATCTGACCTCTCTAAAAAAACTGAATCAATCTCCCCTCTACTTTGATCCAATGAGGTAAATCCAAACTGAGAACCAAGACCCAATCCAAAAAGCATGAAGAGCGGAATAAGAACATGTCCCAGGGAGAGTACGAAAGAAATGATAATCTGAACAGAAGCCAGCAAGGCATCCAAGCGAAGACGGACTATCCGATCGTACTAAAACTCGTCCGGATCTCAGTGCACTCTCAACAGGAGACTAAAAAGATGGAGTATCAGATCCAAACTGTGACTACGGAGGCTCTGAAAGCCCTCAGATGCGCCCACGCGTAGGGAGGAAGTCCTAGTCGAATGATCTACGGCTCAACTTACAAGGTGAAGGTGGCTCTAAGAGGAAATGGGTAGACTTCAAAAGATCCCTAGCAGAAGCGATCGTACCCTCCGGCGGTACGCAACCATCTGCACGCCTCCAAAGAGACGGGGAGCTTCCATGCAAGGTGGTCATCACCTCCACACATGCACTACCTCGACATCCTAGGGGGTTTCCTATGGTGAAAGTTTTCGCAACCCTCAACACTCAGTAATCGACTAAAGTGCACAGCGATGGTGCGGGTGCATCCGAAAACCCTAAGAAGCTAAAACAGAAGATGAAACACACTGGCCACACAAATATCATGAAATCTAGCTCTGGGCTATACAAGGCTTCATAGTTCGGACTCCAATCAGCATCAATATGTCGACCACCTCCAGAACGCCCCCAAACATAGATATAGCCCATCGCTAGACCCTACTCCTAATCACTAGCTCGGTCGAAGAGCAAACAAAGCAACAAGCCTCGTATCAAATACGAGAGCGAGGAAAACAATGTCGACCGAGACTAGGGACTGGGAAATAAGGGGATAAGTGTGTGTCCCACACAAACAGGCAACTCATGCAATCACATCAGGATAAGAAGAAGTCATGCAACAGACAGTCATGCAGAACAGGTATATATCATCCAAATCTACACACAAGCTAATTGATAAGAATATCTGACAATGATAGCAAGCTCCATGATAAACAAGATAATATATAACTGAGAGAATCAATCATGTCGAATCGAATGATATACAATGGTGAGTCTATACATGTGAGGTAATCAGAACAAACATGGCAAAATCAGAGTCACTATGCTAAGCAAGGTAAAATGAACAATCAATATAATCAGCATGTCAATGTACTCAACAAACATGGCAATGAAGCACAGAAAAAATCAAAATCCTCAATCAAGATAATCAATCTCATAATCAGCATGTCAAATACCTCATACAAATATATCAATGAAGCATTAAGAAACTGGCTATATTAGAATCCCCAACCAAGATAATCAACCAACACGATCAACATGTCAATGTCCTAAGTGAAAGCTCGGGAACTCTCGATGTGCAATCAAGAGATGAGTACCCACTGATCGACTCACCAAACGCCACGTTTGCTTCACTTTAAGTTCAAGCTTGACCCTCTAAAAGATCCCCAGTGGAGTCGCCATTTTGTGGACCCCGCATTTCGGCTCATGCGTTTCCCACTCCATAGCGAGCTCAATTTTTATTTGAAAAATTGATTTTATATTGATTAAGAAAAATGACTTGGAGTCGCCACTTATTTTTGTTTTATTTTTAAAGGGTAAACAAAATAAGAAAGAAAAAAACCCTAAGTGTGACTCCTTGTTTCGGAAAAGGTGGTCTGTGAAAAACCGGATCGGGTTCGGGGGTCAGATTACTTATCAGGAAGGTACGGTATGAACCGTAGCACCCCTCTAAGTCCCTAAATGGGTCTCTACTAATAAAATGAAGCAATCATGACAATTAATTAAGAGATCAATGAATACCCAGAGTGATCATGCACATGTGGGAATCTAAACATGCATACAGAAAAATGACCCGAGCGGGTGTGGATGCATACCTGGACAGTGATCCATAAAGCGCTATCAAGAAGTGAGGCTAGCGCACAATTAAGGAATAATTTCGAGCATGTCATAGAGCAAAATAAAATCGATCATGTATGGCAATTTAATCAAACAAACAATCAATCATTCATGAGGAAAGCACGTATGTTGGGCCCCACCAAAGCCCATTCATTTTTGCAGGAATTAATATCACAAATCCCATTATTCTGGAATTATGAAAATAGCATTCATGTTTATATAAAATCAAGAGAAATCGAAGATTATTTGAAACCCGAAGAGAATTAAAACTGTTAGAGAGAAAATTGAACTTTTGAAATTTATTTGGAAATTGGAGCTTTGGGAATTAAATTTGAAAATCGGAATTTTGGGAATTAAATTTAAGAATTGGAAATTTGGGAATTAAATATGAAAGAAATTAGAATTTTGGAAATTGGAAATTAAGTTCAAAAATTGGAATTTTGAAGAATTGTTTAAAGATGAAATTTTAAAAAATAAACAAATAAATAAATGAATAAAGTGATAATGATTAAATAAATTGATATAAAAATTGGAATTTCGGAAATTGGAATTAAATTTAAAAATCGGAATTTTGAAGAATTGTTTAAAGATGAAATTTTTTAGAATAAATAAATGAATAAATAAAAAGAATAATAATAAAAACGAAAATAATAATTAAATAATGAATGCAAATATTGGGATTTTTTTTTAAATTGGAACTTCAATTATGAAAATTGTTTAAAAGATGTAATTTAAAAATAAATAAATAAATAAAATTTGAGAATGGAATTTAAAAATAAATAAATGGATAAAATAATGACAATAACAGTAACAATAGTAATAATTACAATAATAATGGTAATTAAACAAATAAATGTGGAAGTTGAATTTTGGGAATTAAATGAAAATTGAGATTTTGAAAATTAGAATTGAGATTTTCGGTTGGATATTAAAATATGGAGACATAAGTAATAATATTAAAATATAAGTTGTGGCTTTGTTATTAGGAGTAGTTAGATGGCAAAGAAAAGAAAATCACCCGGGATCACCATATATTTAAGAGATTTGAGAGCAAAACACGTGGTCCCCACATATTAAATAGGTTTGGGAGCAAAACATGTGGCTGCATGCATGGGAGCAAAACATGTGGCTGCATGCATAAGAGAGAGGATGGAAGGATATTTGAGTGGGGGAAAAGTCAAGGAAAAAAACATGGGTATTACGCATGAGAGAGAATAAGAAGACGTTTGAGTGGTAAAAAAAAAACGCCCCGGTGACAATGCAAAGGACAGCTTCTTCTCTTTCTTCAACCTTTCTACCTCAAGCTTCAGATTATCACCAAGAACTGGAATAACAAGGAGTGCGACGATTTTGGAACCAGAACTTCACTTGCCTGGTCTCCAAGCAAAGCCTTTTGCGGAGTCTCAACCCTTGCTTTTCACCAGGATGAAGACACTCCTGGAGCAGTGCTTCAAATTCTTGGATTTGCTGAAGAGCGTGTCGGTGGTATCTCTTCTTCCTTGGTGGGTTGTCAGCAGCAACCTGATCATTCCCGGAAACGTCGTCCATGTTATCAGTTCCAGATCTGCCCTCATGCTCATCTTTTCTCTCAAGCTTGCGGCTAGTTCTTCCTACAACTCCCTCTCTCTCTCTCAAAACCTCCTCTCGTCCCTCCGAGCCGAGACCAGTCCCACAAAAAGAAGGAGAAGAAGTCTTCGTGTCCCCAATGAAGAAACAGAGAAAGAAAAAAAGAAAAAGAAAACAAAATGCAAACTTATGGAGCCTCATTTTCATATGTGAATCTGTGGGCCATGAACGAGAGCATTAAGATGATTTGGATGAACCCATACGCATGGTAGCCCCAAACAAAAAAACAAAGAGAATGAGAGAATAGCAGAATAGTCACATCCGAGTAGCAAAATGAAAGCTAAAAGAAGTAACAAGAAACATGCATGAATAACAATGTAATCAGAAACATGAATAATAAAAATCCACAATGCCGCACTTGGGAGAGATCCTCTCTAGTAAAAATGAGCAAAGAAAACCCTCCGTATGTACCTCAAGTCCTCTGTTTTTTCCTCTCTGCTTTTGCTCTCCTCGGATCCCCGCAGACTTGCCCCTCCTCCCAAAACCTCTTTTCTTTTTTCCTCCCTCCCTTTTCCCTCGTTCCCGTGTCTTCTTCAGCAAGTCTCAACTTGCTCTGCCCCTCTCACCAGTCAGCCAGCCTGGCTCCCTTACCTACCCGTTGCATCCCATCTAATCTGGCCGCCCCCATCAGCCTAAATCCCGGGGTGGTCAGAGAAAGAAAAATATATATATATATAATAATAATAAAAAAAAACATCAGCTCTTTCATGGGGGGTCTACACCACCACTATACACTGAAGATGTTTCCCTTTCTTTTAAATAACTTTTAGGTTTCTAAATTTCCTATTTTCAATTTTTTTTTTCTTCTTGTATGGTGAATCTAGATAATGAAGGAAATTATAATTATTAGGTTTTAAATACCTCATTTTTTGTTAACTCTTAGGTTGATATCTTATTATTGTTCATTACTAAAATCAATTTTATTCACTTTTTTTTTTTGAGAATTTTCTTGATTTATTAATCTTGTATTGTTCCTTCAATCAACAATAACATAATTATCTAGTCTTTAATGTTCTTTTTAAGAAATCAATAATTTTTTTAAAAATATGTCTTTTATTATTACTTAATCATTTTTCTATGTATTAAAATGTTAAATAATTATATTTTAGAACCCATTTTAGTCATTTCTCTTCATCATAATCATGAGCTAAAAGAGAAAATTGGATTAGAATTTCACTAAAATTTGTGTTTTGTAAGTGTGGGTCATATTGATGCAACTTCCACCTTGATCTTGATTTGATTGATTAGATTTGGACTTTAGGTGTATGAATTAATAAAGAAATTATGAAAATTTGTAGATCTCTTATTCAATAGTCTTTTATAATTGTGGAAGTGAAATTGACAATCCATTTTGGTTTAAAGCAATTAGATGGCGCATGAAGTATTGGTAATTCATTTGATTGAATTTTGGCAAATTTGAGATAAATATGCTCCAATGACTATTCATATACCTTTTGATGTGTGACAACAATATTTTGTTGAAATTTTTTTCAAAAAGTTTATAAAAAAGTTAAAATTTAAAATTATTTAAAATAATTTAAAGTGTTTTAATGTAAATGATTATGACAAAATTTTAAATTATTCAAGTTAAAAGTATTTTAAATAAGAATAAATTATAAATATCATCTCCATATTTACCCGTTTCTCAATTTAGCCCTTAGAGCTTGTTTTCGAAGCAATATCGTGTTCAACCATATTCAAACATTAAATACGTCATTTTATTAAAATTTTCTATCTAAATTTGATGAAAAACCTCATATGATAATCACGTGTACATTTACATGAATTTTTATGTAATATGTTTGGATGAGATCAATTTATCCACGTCGTTTAATCTTAATAAAATGACCTTATTTAGTACTTGAGAATGATGTAAAGTTGACATTATTTAAAAAAAAAATGTGATATTTATAATTTACCCTTTAAATAAATCATTAAAAATGTGAACTCCACCTAACCCTCTTACATAAAGAAGTAGGACTTCACACTAAAATGTGGATGAACAAGAGCAATACACCCAAACCATTCTTACATGAGTAAAAGAATCTAAAAACCAAACATAAATGACTCTTAGTTAAAGCCAAATTTTGATTTCATTTTTTAGGGCCTCACATGTGTTGGTGGCATCTCTTCAACCTTGTGGCTATTCATTGATTTAGAATTAAAGAACTAGTAGACAGGCTGTTTGGTTTTGTATTTTTGTATTTTTTATTTTTTTTATTATATTCTGTTTGGAAGTTTTATACATGCTCCCATGTGATCAATATTTGTCACATGGGCACTAAATCGTATAGGGTTTAAGTGATTATGGAAAAACTCTCATAAAGGTTTATATTCTCATGCCAAGATGACAAGTAGACTTTTTACTTAATATTTTAATGAATTTAAAAATATAAAATGTGTGCATTTATAGTAATTTTCACTGTTGTCAGATGCCTTGTAGGCATTCTATGGTGATGATATGTAATATCCTAATTCCTTTTGAGGGGGTCAATGCCACCTTTCAATCTCATGCTATTTTAGTAATGTTTGTGAAGACTATACAAGAAAATATATTTACTTAGAAATTTGGGCTTTTTGTAAGTTCTAAATATGCCATTTGTAACCAACTAATTAATAAAAGGCTTCATGTACTAACCTAGTAAAATATCAAGGATTAAGTATCAAGGGTTTTTTTGACTTAAGTCTTAAAACAACTTACTTTAAAATAAAGTTATTATTATAAGATTTTTGGGTTTATACGGGTTAACACCCTTTACCAATTTTCTCAAAAACTTAAATTTGTAGAATTTGAACTCACAATATATATTATGCATTCTAACAAGGACGTGGCAATAATTTCTATCATAAAATCTAATAATTATGGGTATGTTTGGAAAATTGAAATAGAAAATGAGAATGATTTTTATTCATTTTTATGTTTAAAATATTTTATAAATAATAATAAAAATAGGAATTAAAGAAATTTGTTGTTATAAAATCAACTCTCAGCTCACTAGAATTTTAATTCCCCTCTTAAATAGTATTTATAATTCACTTACATTTTTATTATATTTCAAGATCTATCACTGCAAACCAAACTCTCTCTCTCTCAATGCTGGGATTTTTATGACCCATTAATTAAAAAATGGGATTTGACTTAAAAAAAAAAATCTCTTATATATTCAGAATCTAACATTGGCTCTAAATCAGTTAACAATAGAGCTTTTCAAGTTACAAGCAGTTTAGCCACATGTTTTCATGTCAGATTTCAATTATTAGACTTTTGGGGCATAAAAGTCCCAAAAGTTCCAAAAATCCAAAGGTTTGTGGCAGACATCCAACTTGTAACAGTGGGGCACAAACTCTCTAAAGAGGAATCCTAAAACTTTAGGTAATTCTGAATTTTTCCTTAGGACCGTCGGGAAACACACCTTTAAAAAGTGATACCTCAATGCCCGTCCCTCTCTACAGTATGAGAACACTCGAAACATAACTCAAGCATTTTTGTCTGTTTGGGTTGGATTTTATCGCGTCTGGTTCCCCATTAGCCATTGGGCCATAAGAAGCCCAATGCTTGAGTTTTATGGAGTGGTTAACAATTGGCCCAAGTTCATTTGTAGAAGTTGGGCTTTTCCAAGGCCAAAATATTCCTCCTTTTAAAAAATAACCTCCATATTTTTAAAATTATAAATATAATCTCATATATATATATATATATATATATATATATGTATGTTTATAATCTTTATCCGTTTTATAACATACAAAATATTTAATAAAATATAATGAATTAATTAATTTTGGTTATATTATTTTTAAGTTCCTTTTAATATATTATTAAACATAAGAATCATAAGCCTTATATACTAATTAATTAATATGTGTATTATTACTTATTCTATCATTTTTTTGGAGTTTTTTTTTGAATATTTTTATGAGTTTTAATCCATTTCTGTGTTGTCAATTTTTTTTGTCGATATTTCCCGATATTTTCGATATATCCATAAAATCCAAGTATCAACATATTCATGAAAAACTGATATTTTCATTGCAAGCCTTTTATACTTAGATGGATTAATGAGGAGATCACCATTTGTTGGTGTAAGCTTTAGATTCTTCTCCATAATAGAGGTTGCCATGGCAACATTAACCCAATGTCATTAGGTATGTCCAAAGCATATTTTTATTATGAAATAGAGATTCCTTGCTTGAAATGTGTAACCTTAGTTCTTAAGAAGTATTTCAACTTTCCAAGATCTATAATCGTAAATCCATCATGAAGAAATTTCATGAGAATCTTAATTACTAGAAAATCAGTTCTCATAAACACCATATCATCAACATAAATAACAACAATGAATGAATCTTCATAAGACTATGTGAACAAAGAATCATTTGCCTTAGTTGAAATCCAACATTCCAAATTAATGCTGTGCAAAATTTTGAGAAGTAGTTATGAGATTTTTATTTTAACATATAATAACTTGTTTAATAGACATAATGAGTTCTCACCATATAGATTGTATCTAGGAGGTAGAATGTTATGCCAACGAAAGCTTTGATGCTAACAATGTTAGTTCAAGAACACAAAGATAAAATAATCACACATACGATACATGAGGTTTTAACGTGGTTTGGCCAACCATGCCTATGTCCACGGATGAGAGAGACTGATTCCACTATACAATAGAGAATATTACAAAGGACAGAACCAGATACAACTATTGGGTTCCCGAAACATCCCATGTTTCCCCATTCCTTGTATCCATACCCTACTACGAGCCCTCTCGCTCCAACGAGTACCTCCCGTTCTTCCTCACATCTCTATCCACCTCGTATAGTCTCTATAGGTCCATCTCCATCTCATAACGTTTTCCCCTTATGACCTAAGATATTTATAGAGATATTTCTAACAACCTTCCTTATTCTATAAGGAAGTCTAATATTACAAAAATATATCAACCTAGAAATATTCTTTATGAAAAAAAGGAATCTATACTAATTAGGAATTTGGGACACTTCCTAACAATCTCCACCTTGGACCAAATTCCATGAAGTTAATCTTCAAGCTCTCCATGACACAAACTTTTTGTATTATATCACCAGGAAATAGCAATCGACTCCACCTTTAGTGAAAATTCCTTTTGTTTTCATCTTGTGTGCTCTTTGATATTTTACTCTTCCAAAAATCTTCAACCCAAGCTCTGATACTAGTTGTTATGCCAGCGAAAGCTTTGATGACAACAATGTTAGCTCAAGAACACAAAGATAAAACAATCACACATATGGTACACGAGGTTTTAAAGTGGTTCGACTAACCATGCCTACGTCCACTGATGAGAGAGAATGATTCCACTATACAATAGAGAATATTACAGAGGATAGGTTCCCGAAACATTCCATGTTTCCCCAGTCCTTGTATCCATACCCTACTACGAGCCCTCTCGCTCCATCGAGTACCTCCCGTTATTCCTCACATCTCTATCCACCTCGTATAGTCTCTACAGGTCCATCTACATCTCATAACTTTTTCCCCTCATGACCTAGAATGTTTATAGAGATATTTCCAACAACCTTCCTTATTCTATAAGGAAGTTTAATATTACAATAATATATCAACCAAGAAATATTCTATATAATATTCTTTACAAAAAAAGGAATCTATACTAATTAGGAATTTGGGACACTTCATAACAATCTCTACCTTGGACCAAATTCCATGAAGTTAATCTTCAAGCTCTCCATGACACAAACTTTTTGGTATTAGAGCACCAAGTTTGATGTTTAGGATTTCTTCTGCGAAGTTCGATGTGGTCAAGTTCGATGGATTTGGGAATTTCGGCCTATGGCAGAGGAGGGTTAAGGATCTGTTAGTGCAACAAGGTATGGTGAATGCGTTATACAGAAAGCAACCAGAATGAATGAATGATATGGAATGGAAGAATCTAGAAGCGAAGGCTGCGGCAACGATCAAGCTTTGTTTGGCTAATGACGTGATGTACCATGTCATGGATGAGGAATCCCCGACGACAATCTGGTTGAAATTGGAAAGTCGGTATATGTCTAAGTCGTTGACGAACAAGTTGTATCTTAAACAGAAATTGTATGGTCTTAAGATGGCAGAGGGCTTAGATCTAAGCCAATATATCAACGTGTTCAATCAAATCATTAGTGATTTGAAGCGAATTGATGTGAAGTTCGAAGAGGAAGACAAGACGTTGATGTTACTAAATTCCCTTCCTGCTTCTTATACGTATGAAAATCTGGTTACAACTCTGATGTAGGGGAAATAAACTCTTGATTTGGAGGAGATCACGAGCGTTTTTTTAGGATTCAATTAGAGGAAGAAAGCCAATGATGAGAGTTCTCAGGGTGAAGGGCTTGTGGAAAAGAGTAATTAGGAACGTGGGAGAAACAAGTTTCGGAGTGAATAAAGTAACAATAATTCTCGATCTAAATCCAGGAAGAGAAAGGACATACAATGTTATAAGTGGGGGAAAAAGGGGCACATGAAACGAGCTTGTCTAGAGAAAAAGAAAGGGGGCTTGGTATCGGAAAATAAAGAGGGTTCATCAAAGTCTGCGAATGTAGTGGCAGAAGAAGACTCAAAGAGTGGTGATGGTGATATGCTGTCGGTTTCATCCAGTTTAGATCATCTTATAGATTCTTGGATCTTGGATTCAACATGCTCCAATCATATGACACCCAATAAAGATTGGTTTAACACATACAGGTCGATAAATTCTGGTTTTGTTTTGATGGGTAATGACACTTCATGTAAAGTTGCTGGAATAAGGAGTATCAAAATTAAAATGTTTGATGGTGTTGTTAGAACGTTGTGTAATGTTAGACATGTACCTGATTTAAGGAAGAATCTAATTTCTTTGGGAACTTTAGACTGTAACGGGTTTAGTTACAAGTCTACAAGTGGATTAATGAAGGTGAGCAAATGTGCTATGACAGTGATGAAAGGGCAGAAATTAGCAGGAAATATTTATACACTGTTAGGTGCCACATTTGGAGGTGGAGTAGCAACCGTAGAGTCTAAGTCAGATAATACAGTTTTGTGGCATATGTGGTTAGGGCATATGGGTGAGCGTGGGATGATGGAGCTTCACAAGAGAAATCTGTTGAAGGGTATCAAAACATGTAAACTTGATTTCTGTAAGTATTGTGTTTTTGGGAAACATAATAAAGTGCAGTTCAAGACAACCACACACAAGACAGATGAGGGTTCTTAACTATGTTCATACAGATGTTTGGGGACCAGTAAGGGTAGCATAATTGGGAGAAAGTATGTATTTTGTGAGTTTTATTGACAATTACTCAGGAAAGGTTTGGGTGTACTTTATGCAACACAAGTCAGAAACGTTTGCCAAGTTCAAGTTGTGGAAAGCCGAAGTAGAAAACTAGATAGGGAGAAAGGTAAAATGTCTCGTGTTAGATAATGGTATTGAGTATATAGATTCAAAGTTCACGGAATTGTGTGAGCAGCTTGGGATTAAGATACACTTCACAATACGCAAGATACCACAACAGAATGGTGTAGGAAAAATGATGAACATAACAATAACTGAAAGAGCTCGATGTCTCAAATTGAATGTAGGTATTGAAAAAAATTTTTGGGTCGAAGCAGTGAACATGACATGTTACTTGATCAATAAGTCACCCAGAGCAGCATTAGATGGGAAAGTAGCAGAAGAGGTATGGACAAGCAGTCCGGTAGATTACTCTGGTTTGAGAGTATTTGGGTGTCTAGCCTATGTGCACATTCCTAATGAGGAGAAATCAAAGCTTGATGTGAAGTCTAGGCAGTGTGTATTTCCAGGGTATCAAAAAGGGGTGAAAGGCTTGAAGCTCTGGGATCCAAAGGCAAATAAGGTGGTGATTAGTAGAGATGTGGTTTTTGATGAGAAACACATGTTACAGTGTACTCAGAAAGAAGAGAAACAAGAACCAGAAAGTTGCAGCAGTAATGAGCAGTTGATACAGGTGGAATTAGAGACCCATGATATAGAGGATCATGCTCGGAATGCAGGGAAGTCTAGTTCAGAAGATCAGTAGGATCACAGTATAGCCATATATAGATCCAGACGCACTATTAAGCCACCTACCATGTATGGTTTTGAAGATTTGGTTTCTTATGCATTGATTACTAGTAGCGGAGATCCTACTACATTTCAAGAGGCTATAAATAGCCAAGAGAAAAGTAGATGGATGGGTGCTATGGTGGAGGAGATTCAGTCTTTGCATAAGAACTAGACATGGGATTTGGTGGAACTTCAAGAGGGGAAGAGAGCAATAGGATGTAAAGGGGTGTACAAGAAGAAAGAAGCAGTTTCAGAAAAAGAGGGTGAAAAGTTCAAAGCTTGTTTAGTAGCAAAGGGTTACTCACAGAGAAAATAGGTTAACAATGATGAGATCTTCTCCCTCGTGGTTAGACACACTTCCATCAGGAAAGTGTTGGGTTTGCTAGCACATTTTGACATGCAGTTGGAACAAATGGATGTAAAGACAACTTTTCTTCATGGTGATTTGGAGGAGTTGGTCTATATGGTACAACCAGAAGGGTTTATTCAAACTGGACAAGAACACTTGGTCTATAAATTAAGGAAATCACTTTATGGGTTGAAGCAGTCTCCAAGGCAGTGGTACAAGCGTTTTGACTCCTACATGATTAGGATTGGCTACAAGAGATGTGAGTATGATTGTTGTGTTTATGTAAAGAGCCTAGATGACGATTCATCATTTATTTTCTATTACTCTATGTGAATGACATGTTAATTGCTGCAAAGAGTATGGTTGAGGTCAATAAGTTGAAGTCCTTGTTGAGTAAGGAGTTTGACATGAAAGACTTAGGTGCAGCCAAGAAGATTTTTGGAATGGAGATTCATAGGGATAGAGCTTCAGGGAGATTATGGTTATCTCAGTATGGCTATGTCAAGAGAGTGTTGGAGAGGTTCAACATGGATGATGCAAAACCAGTAAGTACACTTTTGGCAAATCATTTTAGGTTCTCTACTAATCAATGTCCAAAGACAGATGATGATGTGAAAGACATGTCAAAGGTTCCATATGCAAGTGCAGTAGGATGCTTGATGTATGCTATGGTTTGTACAAGACCGGATTTGGCGTATGTTGTTAGTGTGGTGAGCAAGTTTCTATCAAATCCGGGAAGTATGCATTGGGATGCAGTCAAGTGGATTTTTAGATACTTAAGGGGTATTACAGACTATGGAATCATGTTTAGCAAACAATAGAGTGATCATTCAGTTAGAGGATATGTTGATGCAAACTATGCAGGTGACTTGGATGATAGGAGGTTATGTATTCACCCTTGGTGGGAGACCTATTTGTTGGAAGTCTATGATACAGTCTTTAGTTGCACTATCTACTACTGAGTCAGAATATATGGCAATAGTTGAGGTTGCAAAGGAATCATTATGGCTTACAAGTTTGGTTAAGGAGTTGGGTATTCAACAAGGTGGAATTCAATTATACTGTGACAGTCAGAGTGCCATTTATTTGGCAAAGAACTAGGTGTATCATGCAAGGACCAAACATATAGATGTGAGGTTTCATAAGATCAGGGAATTGGTCTTTTCTGGTGAACTATTACTTGGAAAGGTCCACACGTCTGAGAATGTAGCAGAAGTTAATCTTCAAGCTCTCCATGACACAAACTTTTTTGTATCATATCACCACGAGAGAGCAGTTGACTCCACCTTCAGTGAAAATTCCTTTTGTTTTCATCTTGTGTGCTCTGTGATCTTTTACTCCTCCAGAAATCTTCAGCCCAAGCTCTGATACCAGTTGTTATGCCAACGAAAGCTTTGGTGCTAACAATGTTAGTTCAAGAACACAAAGATAAAATAATCACACATATGGTACATGAGGTTTTAACGTGGTTCGACCAATCATGCCTACGTCCACAGATGAGAGAGAATGATTCCATTATACAATAGAGAATATTACAAAGGACATAACCAGATACAACTATTGGGTTCCCGAAACATCCTATGTTTCCCCACTCCTTGTATCCATACCCTACTACGAGCCCTTTCACTCCAACGAGTACCTCCCATTCTTCCTCACATTTCTATCCACCTCGTATAGTCTCTATAGGTCCATTTCCATCTCATAACCTTTTCCCCTCATGACCTAGGATATTTATAGAGATATTTCTAACAATCTTCCTTATTCTATAAGGCAGTCTAATATTACAATAATATATCAACCTAGAAATATTCTATATAATATTCTTTACAAAAAAAGGAATCTATACGAATTAGGAATTTGGGACACTTCCTAACATAGAAGCATGTGACTTCTTTATTGGGATCACTATGAAGGAAAGCATTTTGTATACCATCTAATAAAGACACCAACTTCTAGGTTTAATAGTGGTGAGTAAATATGTAATAGTGATGAGTTTAGGAATTAGAAAAAATGCCTTATTATAGTCCATCCCCTTAATATGTATGTAGTCTTGAGCTAGCAAATGAGCTTTGCAGTGCCATCAAACTTACACTTGATTTTATAAACCCATTTACTACTAAGATAAGGGCCTTAAAATCAAGACATGATATAATAAGTGAGTTTTTAGTTTTCATTTTTCTATCCATGATTGCATTAATATTTCTCTAGCATTCATACTTACATTACTTACATAGTATGTGACTTGGACACAGTAGGAGTTGGATGAAAGATTTAAGTCATGGTATCCTTGCAGATTGATGAGTTGTTTACAACCAGTTTATGAATTTAGGTAATCTAGTTGAGTATTTTAATTGGAAGGATGACTTTTGATCATTAGAATAAGTTCTAGTGGTGAGTGCATTATGCAACGTTATGGTTACACATTAGACATGATTTATAATGAATTTTGATAGTAGCTATCGGGTAATCATGACTTTACCAAGAAATCAATGATTTTGACATATGGGTGAGACCCAAATGTGGTCATATATTCCTTATAGATTAGGTCATTGTCAATTAAAACAAGTGGTAACATGTATTCTTAATAAAGTCATCATGATATCTCATAGGATTGAAACAATGTGTTCCTTTGGGTGACCTTAAGGACTTGTAATCATGAAATTTGTGTTATCACAATAATTCCTTAAGTGGGATTTAACGTATGTTCTTTGTTGACTAGAGTATGCTAATTGATCACACAATAAGAATATTTAAAACTCAAAGATGATAAAGGTAATCTTGAGAGACTGATAACTTTTACCTTATGATAATACATACACCGGTTTATGGGGACATATAGTAGATAGTAGGTCATAGACTCGAGAAATGGATTAAATTTGATGTAATCAATTTTCATCTTTAGGTAATTTCATAGGGTAGTGGAGTACAATTGACTGTTTTTAATGGAGTGTTGAGTCTACTTTAGAATTAGGTTCTAAGGAGCCACATTTTCTTATGGTCAGGTCATAATGGTCATTGCTTAAACTCATAGTTTTTGTTTTCATAATGATGAGAGAAACTAGATATTTAATGATATGTGTGCATAAGAGGGTTTTTGGTAAAACTGTAAGGTTGCATAAGAACTTATGATTATTTGTTTGAGGTTTTATAGGGAATTAATAATTTATGCACATAGAGGAATTTTTACAAAAGAGCAAGGTTGCACAGGAATTAATAATTAATTATTTTGAGTTCTTTCTAGATTAGGCTAATTAATTAATTAATTAAATCTTAATAGGACTAATTAATTAATTAGGACCTATAAGGTTAGATCAAGTGACTCAAACCCAAGTTGGAACAAAGTCACTTAAGCCTATAAGAGAGGCTATATAAACCCCATTAGGGTTTATGCATAGGTAATTAACATTGATAGTATAACCTAAATACCCAAATAAATGTAAATGACTATATGCAAGGGATGACAATTGTGAAGCTTATCAAATAGAGATTTCTTAGAAAGAAGAGATGTAGGCAATAGATTGATAAAAAATGTGGTAGTAAGGACACAGTCTCCTTCATAGATAATTGGAAGACAGACTTAAAATCTGAAGGCTTGGGCTACGTTCAGAACATATTATTGTTTATGTTTATTGACCCTATATATTTTGTGGTGTTGACACACAATAATGTTGATGAATAATTCCTTGCTTTCTGAAAAAGGAATGGATAGAATCAAATTCACTCCCATTATAAACTTGAATACACCTAAATTTTCTATCAAATTTGGTTTTTTCCAAAGAAAAAAGGATTTTAATTGGTTTTGTGTTTTGGATTCAAAATTCATCAAGGAAACCTATTTGTAACAATGGAATCTTCCATCATGGTAAAGAAATAATGTGCATTAGAATGTGAAGAAACTCTATGTGGTATTAATTTTAAAAGCTAAAAAATACAGATAAAACTTGGATTGAAAGAGATTCTACTTGGTTTTGCCAATGGGCAAACATCTTTGTAACATGTGAAATATTCTAGTTGGATTTGGATTGAAAGAGATTCTAGTTGGTTTTGCCAATGGGCAAACATCTTTGTAACATGTGAAATATTCTAGTTGGTTTTGCCAATGGGAAAACATCACAATGTTTGCCACAACAAAAAGAAATTCGAAAGGCTTAACAATACAAATACAACTTGGATTGAATGAGATTCTAGTTGGTTTTGCCAATGAGCAAACATAATAATGTTTGTTACAAAAAAAAAAAAAGAAATTTCAGAAATAGTTTCAACTAAAAATTTCAAAGGTGTGATTGATGCATGGCCAAGATGTTGGTGCTAGAGATATAATGAAGAGGAAATAAGGTTCATAATAGGTTTGTTTAGAGTGATGATTGATATATGGGTAATAGATTTGCCTGGAGTTGTGTTCTTGAAGAAAAATACAACAAGACAATGAGAAATTGCATTACCTTTTCTCTTTAAATTCTCTTATCAAGTTTCTTCATGTCACCATAAGAATGGTAAGACAAAACATTGTAGGATGTTAATTCATCCTAGAACCCCTTGAACTTTGAGTAGTAGGCTGTAGTGAGCATTATTCCTTATGGATGAGACATAATACCTCTGGATTTGGAAAATCCTTGGAGATTGTTATGGGAAAATCACTCTTTGTCAAATTATCATGTATGACACTATTTGTAAGATTTGGGTTCAAGAATTGAGAAGACATGATAGCACAATATTATTGCATGTTTTCCAAAAAGAAAAATTTGACATTAGTTCATGATGGCTTTATAATGGATCCATGAATAACCCAATTTTGTTCTTGACACTTAACACTATGGCTATAGAATGAGTCTAGGCACCATAGTTGCCTTTGTTAAGGGTTTTGGAGACTAAGATAATTCCCCAGATGATTTGAGAGATGTAAGTGATAAGGATCTGAAAGATTGATAATAGAAGGAAAAAGGAAATAACCATGATCGATATTCTAATACCATGTAAAAAAAGGGTGAAAGTAAGATGGAAAGAACATAAAGATTTAATATAATTTAGTATCGTGCCTACATCCATGAAAGAAACAAGAACATTCACTAGTAAGGAGCAACTATGTAAGTAAGCTCCATATAAAAATAGGGTACAACCTCAATTGAGGGAAATGACCCATTAATACAATCAATTAATCAAGCCAAAAATTTTGACTTAATTGCCACAAATTAAAACTGGAGCAATCTCTAGAGATAGAATGAAATTGTATCCAATATATTCTTTGGCTAAGCTCAATTTTTCCTCCCTCTTGATCTCAATTTTAGAAGTTAAATGTTATAACTCATCAACAAACCAAACACCAAACATTAAATAATAACTGAATTATACATAGAAGCAACTATCTCAAAACAATAACTATGCACTTGGAGATTAATAAAATAGAACCCAATGGAACTAATCCCTCAATGTGGGCATATAACATAAACATATAGGCATGCTTGTGTTGTGCTAATCAAAGTTGTAATGCCTCTTATTTGTGTAATATCATAATTCAAGATAAAAATAAATCCAAATATAAAGGTAAATACGATTTTGATATGATTCTCCCAATCATGCTTATATTCACATATTAAAGATCGAGAATCAATTAATCCAACATATTATAAAGAAATTATAAAGAGAAGAAAAAAGATATATGACTTTTGGGTTTGAAACATCTATTAAATATGTCAATCAATTCAATGTATCACAAAAGCATATATATTAGAAGAATAATTTGAAAAATAAATTATTCTTCTTTTATCGTAAGACCTGCAATAAATCAAATTATTATTTTGTTATTCAAGCTTTTATGCTGAATTCTAACTGAGAAGTTAATTTGAAGTTAACCTCCAAAAATAACTAAAAGACCATGCTAAAAATTATCCTTCAAAATAAAGAAACACCTTAGGCCATCTCCATATCAATCCAAAGGCCATAAAAATGAATCCATATCCAGAAAATCCAAGCAATTAACTTTTTCTCTTTCCCATCAAGAGAAATTGGTTTTCAAATTAAAATATCCATGTCAGATCAATGCAGAAGTTTATATCCAAAGCCCCTGGAAAAATGAGAAACCACTGGTGTGAAAGAAACCATCACTCTTATAGCTTGAACAATGAAGAAATTAAGTAGAGGTTTGAAGAAGTACACCAATCCCCATATAAAAGGAAGCATCAGCATTAAGATCAGCAGCACGAAAACCTCATCAAAGTTACCTGTAAATCATGGAGGGAAAGTATACATAAATTCATTCTCTTGTAAATGGCTTAACAATTAATAATAGATAAATTCATGATGATGTTATTGTTAAACAACCAATTTTCTTAAAAACTTTAACTCACAAGATTTGGGTTCAATATGCATATTATGCCACTTAATACAGCCCCCCTCACATGCGACTCCATACCCGCATGTGGAAAGATATACAAAATTTGGATTCATATTCAATAGATAGAGACAGATGAAGGAGATAGATATAAAAAAAATTGGGGAGGGGGGTTGGTGATACCAAATTGTGAAGATGTGACTTGAACTCATGACCTCCTGCCAAACCAAGTTCTAATACCATATTAAACAACTAATTTTCTTAAAAGTTTAATTTGTAGGATTTGGGTTCAATATGTACGCTCTTAACATTTATATGATGTTATTATAATGCTTTATTGTTTTCCATGTTACGTAAAAATATCTTTGTAGTAAAGCCTAAGGGCATTTAATTAATCGATAAGATAAATTTAGATAATATCGAATTTGGTTAATAGGACATCTAAGACCAATGGTATTAATTCTCTTAGTCAATTTCATTATTTTCTTGTTTTTATGTAAAAAAAAATAAAAAAATAGGATGGAGTGTTCATACTGAACAAGCTTATTGGTGTAGTTTATTCTCTATTTTGCAGATGTCATACATTTGGCTTATTCTCTATAGGATGGAGTGTTTCGTAGTTTATTCTCTATCTGCTACTTTAATAGAGTCTTGAATCAGAATATAAGAGGAGCCTCAAAAGCAATAAATTAAGCTTTATAGAAGAGATTAACCTGAATTTTGGTTCCTGCAATCAATAAATCAGCCACTGGACCCCCAAATGTTCGAGAGCCATCAGCAGTGCTTAATATCATATTTATGAAGTGGGTCTCCTCAGGTTGGCCATCTTGCTCTATGAATCTATAGCCACCTTTAAGTGACACTATTCTATACCTTCCCTGCAAAAATATGTACATTCAAGTTATCTGCATATTCATACTCTCCCAAAGATAGACTCAAATATCATATTAAACCATTAATTTAACCCATAACATTAAACTATTAGTCAATTTAGAGTCCACTTGACTAGGGATGACAATGAAGTGGGTTTTTTCGGGTGCCCATCCCGTCCCACTCCTAATGAAGTCGCTTTTAATATTAAACATATTTTGAAGAAAATTAAGCATTTAAGAAAATTTTAATTTTTTTTAAAAAAAACTGAAAATCACTTATAACAATTTTTGAGAAATGTTTGATAGACTATTTCCTATAAACACTTTTAAAGATAACATTTTCATTAAAATTACTTCGTGTACAAATATTGTCAAATGCACTCACAGCATGAAGCACTAAAACCCTAACAAATTTAGGGTTGCATGAATACAGTTCTTGTGAAATATTGTAGATTTAAGCTGCTATGAATAGAAAAGAGACTAAAAGCATCACAAACCTCATAGGTTACTTTTCCAGGAACTTGATGATTCAGTGCAACCCGAGATATTGAGCCTTTTCCTGATAGAATGGCACCACAACATGGAAATTCTTGGAAGTATGACATTATTTTTTTAATGACATCCTATAACACCCAAAGAAATAAAAATTTTGTTGATTCAACAACTAATTATTAGTAAAATACAAAATCAAAATGATTGAAGAAGAAATAGATTAACCATATATAAGCATGCACTAAAAATGTTGGATTGCATGTACAAGCATGTTAATTACTTCGAGTTTAATTTGAAATTTTTGTTCAACTATGTATACTTTTTTTTTTTTTTGGTGAAAAAAGAAAGAATAAACAATAAAAAACACACATTTTGATCAAATTAACATCGGTTTTTATGCAAAATCAGGAACATCATTCACTAAATCAGCTGATGGAAATTATTAAAAAAAAAAACCAAAAAGTTTGAGTAAATTATGTAGTATTAGCCCTTATCCTATCATAATTCCAAAATGAAAATCAAAATGTTTCAAATGCATGAAAAACAACTATAAACATGTAATTTAGATTATTGATTACACCATGGAATAAAGTAATATACTAAGGTTATGTTTGGTTCCTAGAAAATACTAAAATAAGAAAAAAAATACTAAAAAAAATTATTTTCTCATGGTTTAACCATGAAAAATATAAAAGAAAATAAAATATATTAAAATAAGTTAAAAAATTATATATTTTAAAATTATTTAATTTTTGTTTAATGGAGAAAAATAAATGAAATGAAATTGAAGAAGTATATGAAAATAATGTATTGATTTTGAATGTATTTTTTTTTTTTTTTGCTTTTTCTTTCATTCCATTTTTTTCCTTTCTATTTACTTTTTATCATATTTTCACTCAAAATTTTCAAAAATCAAATATAGCATACATATCTAAGAGTTGGTATATATATTTGCCTTCATATATATATAAGCATAAAATAGAATTTATTCAAAACTAGGAGATCAAGAGGGTACCATATCAACTCAATACACTAACCAACAACGTACCAACAAGTGAAAATTAAAAGGAAAAAGCAAAGAAAAATATAATACTTCTCCAGCATATATTGTCATCATGTGATGCTCGCATTCATTTCCATGGAATTCTGCAAGTAAGCCACATATTAAAAGTCGAATATACAAGTGCTAATTAACATATACCATATAATTTTGAATATATGTGTGAGGAACCCCTACAAGGCCATTTTCCATTTTTTCTGTCAACCTCTTTACAGATAGGCAGATTTTTGAGGCTTTCATGTCCATTGGGGTTGATCTTTTAAAGTCATTTCCAACAACTTTCCCATCTTTCCCAAACACAAAGGATACTTTAAAAGGCTTAAGATATTAATAAGTACCTTAAAAAGTTATTTATAAAAGGAAAATAATGGTAAAAACTCAAATTCTCAATTTTGGTTTATCATAAAAAATACAAGGAAAATAAACTAGATTGAAATTCACTAAAAAAATTGTGCATTTTCAAATTCATCACACTCTAAATAAAAGAGGAATAATATTGAAAAGCATGGGAGAAATAACTTATTTAAAAATTTAGGAAGATTTATGTAAATATGAATTATTTACAAAATATGGATGAAAAGAGAGCCTAAAAAAAATCATTTTTATGGGGAGTGCATTTTAGGAAAAATAATTCTCATTTTATGCACTAGAACAATGTCTACCTCACATAATTTGAAAATGACCTTATATATGCATAATGGTTGCCACCCATATAAACCCAACTCACACGAGGATGATATATCATTCAACCAACAAAAGTACTTTAAGCCCAAAACAATGTTACTTTAGGACCAAAACAGTGTTACTTTAAAACACATGTAAGGGCATTTTCAAGTGATATGAGGTGTGCACTATTCCACAGCATGAAATGAGAATTATTTCCTCAAAATGCACTTCCCATGGAAATGAATTTTTTGGATTCTCTTTTCATTCATATTTTGTCAATACAACATGTTGATATAATCCCCCCTTTAATTTAAACTTTTACTTTCTTTTTATTTAGTTTCCTTTTCTTTTTCTTTTATTTTCTTTTTCTTTATCTTTTATTTTCTTTCTTTCATTCTTTTCCTCATATATATATGGTCTAATACCCGAAAAAATCTAATAGTTGCTATATACTTGTCTTAGTAGTTAGGAACCTGGAAACCTTAACTCTCAACAGCTAGTACAAGTTTTGTTAGGGGTAGCATTTCGTCTTGGTGGGTCGTGTTCATGTCATGTTAAAACCTAGATATTTTACTACATGACTCAACCCCACCAGAAACTTGACACAGATAATAATAGTCTCAAAAACATAAACTCAAATACTATCTAATTATTAAACAAGTGATCCGTTGTGTAATCCATTTAATCTGTTTAATAATCAAGTCCTCCTATTTAATAATCAGGTTGAGTTAAATCTTAAACATATCTATATGATTAATGTCTCAACCAAATATGTTTATGATTTAATTGACTTATTTATTTAAAAACAAATTTAAAATGAGTCAAATATAAGTTCAATAGTTTAAAGATATAATGGAGATAATAGTGAGATTATTAGATGGGTCAATTCAGGTTAAATTCATGTTATACAAGTTGACCCAAAAGTTACCCATTTATTAAATAAGTTTTGTAAGTTGATACGAATTTGACCTAAACCCATTTATATTCAACTCAAACCTACGAAAAATATGTTAGGTTTGTGTCGTGTTTGCAAATCATGTCAAACTTTACTACCCCTAAGTTTTGTCTTGATTTTTAATATAATTATCAACATCATATTTTATGGGATTTCATCATTTATATATAAAATAATTAATACTTTTGCATAGAGATATGTTGACAACATCAATGTAATGATTAATATTAAATATAAAATTTATACTGTAAACCCTAAAAAATATTAGGGTTTTGATTTTGAGTGATTGATTTGGATCGAATGATCTACTAAAATAATATGCAATTACTCGAAAACCAAGAAGTAAAAAGGGGGACTCTTACCTTCATTTGATGTCAATGTTGCTTCACCTTTAAGCTTATGAACACCTTTTCCATTCTGTGAGACTAATTCTAATTTTGAGTCTCGTTCCATTGTACCTGAAAAGTGCCACAAAATAGAGAGAAAAATAGAACTCTTACTTAATTGCTTTATTTTTGTCTTCTCTATTCTATTAGAATTAGGTGAATTTGGAAAAATTGTACATAGTGAAAATTTATATCAAATATGGTAGAAGTAATAAATACATTCTTTTTACAAAAATATTAAGAGAGTAACACTTTTACTTCTATTTTAGTTATTTTGTTAGAATAGTGAATCCAACAATATTATACAAAATAAATTTTATAAAAAAAATGTGAGAATGGTAATAAATGAGTTCTTACCAACAAAAAATAAATAAATTATATATGTGTAATTAATCAATATATAAAGGGATGTTTTACTTCACATGACCATGAAAATGGTCAAAGTTGCACCCAATTTATTTCTATATAATATGCAATTGTGAAAAATATATGCATCATGAAAATATTGAGAGAGTACAAATTTTATTACTCACACTTTTTCTTCCATTTCATTTTATTTAATTAGCCTAATAAGATTAATTGTAATAGAATTCTTACCATGAAAATTGGGGGAAAAAAAGAAACTAATAGAAGAAGGTAGTAATACTTGATTGCATGGTTTATGACACAACAAAGGGCCATACTTTTTTCAAATAGAGCTTTGGTGAATTTTCTTATATTATTCTTATAAAACTATTAAATATTGTACTGATACAAAATAGCAATTAATAAAATAGGATATTTTTAAAAGAACACCTAGGGAGAATTCCCATTAAATTGTCTATGATACAAATAAGTATGAAATTTCCATATAATCATATAATTAAGTAATAGAAGATATCAATAGATAGATTGATAAGATGTTTGAGCATCTATTCAATGTTTTGAAAATCGACTCCGACCCATCAAACTAGTTGAATTGTTGACATAGGGTATTAACCATTTTAGTATCGAGTTCTTTTTGTTATAATCATGCTCACAATAATATATAAGTATTATTTATCATTTATAATTTTAAAATTATAAAATTATAAAATTTATGAAATGTTAATAAAAATGAAATGCAAAATTAATGAAATATGAATAAAATAAATATAAAATTATATATGAATAAAAATAAATTATTTTTTAGTATTAAATATTATAATTTTATTGTTTGATAAAACAATAAATTTACATTTAATCCTCATCATGATAGCATTAAAGATAAAAAGATGATATTATTTTAATTTTTTTGTGTTATATATATAATTTTAATTTACTGTGATTAATTTTAATTTTAATAATATATAAATTATATATTTATGATGTCATGCTAACACTATGGTTCAATCATGGTTCAACTATCAATTTTATTATGAAATCGTGAATAAGTACCTTTTCTAATTCAATAACCGGTCTGATTGTAAAAACATTGCATTTACCTAACCAAACAAAGCATTGGAAATTTACCACTTAAGCATTTGAGTTGAGTTGTCATATGTTAATGGAGTACGGTTTATGAAATAGTAATTCTAGTAAATTAGGAAAAAGAAAATATACCATAATATCAGTAGAAAGAAATATTTCTTCCTCAAATTGATAGCCCTTGGTATTTATGTATAGTACCTTACTATTCATAAGATAATTTCCTTAATTTATTTTTATGATTTTATTTTCCTATTAAGGGATTTAAATTAATTAACACTAGGTAGCTTCAATTAACTGTGATAGAATAACCATCCAAAAAAGGTTTGTGTTTGGCCACTACAATAAAATATACTCTTAGTGATAAAATATAATGACTGAAAGTCCAAATTTTGGTTGCAAAAACATCTCCTGAGAAAAAATGTTTGATGTGATGTTTGTCATATTAGACCCATGGCTAGAAGTATCCCAATGAAAGTCTCATTTCATCACCCAAAGTTTTCCCTAATGAATAAAAATTTTATTGTTAAGATTTTTTTCAACAAAATATTTTATCAATAAAAGTAGGAATTTTTATCATTAAAAAAACAAAATTTATTCGAAAGTCATCAATAATTAAAGGTGATAGATTCATTTTAGGTCAAATCCTTTTGCTAAAAAATAATTGTCTCAACAAATCTAAGCTTGAACTCTATCTCACACTGAGATGATGGTTTGCACATACAAAACAAAATTGGATTAGGGAAACAAGGCCATTGACATATTCTTATCTTTGCCCCTAATTTCTCACAAAGTTTTGCCTCAATCATGGTCATAGCTCCCTTTGCAATTGACTAGCGATGGAGCTCTAGCATCTTCTCCTGTGAAAGTAAAACAAAATAAAACAAAGCAAAAAAAAAAAAAAACCAAAACATAATAAGTTAATAAATTAAAATTTCCATCAAATTTTGGCATGGTTATATTTCCTAGTCATTTTTCAAATCATATTCGCTATATAATCAATTCAACATTGGAATTTCAAATTAAATCAATAACCAAATTAAATTTTACTATACGAAAAATTCCATGTGCTTAAGTTTGTCATCATATAGTAAATAATATTAAATTTCAAACAAGAATCTAGTATTTAGATTCTAATATAATAACACCACGTATGCACTCATAATATTAAACTTAATTTTAAGTAATCATAGCTAGTAAGTTAATAGATTAAATTTTTTACTAAACTTCAACATGGTCCCCTATATTTCTTAGCCATTTCCAACAAGATTTAAATATAAGCTATTAAGAACGTGAGTTGAAAAATGAATCTTCATACTAGAAAATTACTATGGTTCAGCTTAAGATGAACCTACATCCACCATTTGAGATTACCTCCATTTCTATTAATTCAAAAAATCAATTACATCGGTTACTTAATGTAAAAGCAACAACACTAATAAAAACTACAGAGTATCCTTTATACCAAAAGAAAATGACTTAGACTCATAAATTGCTTAACAAAAATTTTCCATTCTAACAAAAAAATTGACTCTTGACTAGTTAAATTCTAACCAACTTAGGTTGATGTGGATGGTTTGTTTGAAATATAACTCAACCTGACTAACTCGTGTCTAACTTGAACAACCCGAACTCAACCCAAGTTTAGAAAAATGAGGTTGGATTGGGCTTGGGTTGAGTACATCGGGTTAGACTTCAGGTTGGGTTGAGTTCGAGTTGATTATTTCTTAATTCGGGTTGAGTTTGACTTAGCCATCAAACCAATCAACCTGCCTAAGTTGCAACCCTACTATACTTAAATCACTAAAAGTCCTTTTCATGTGATCAATCCTTTTATTATTAGGGCACCTTTGTCCCTTTCCATTTTAATAACACATTTTGCAGATTTAATGGCAATCTTGGGCCACCTTTGTAGCTTGTTCAACTTTCTCCCTTCCAAAATTATTAATTTGTTTTATTGTAGTTTTCAATCCCATTTTATCACATATATACATTTGAAATATTTGTTCAATTTTTGATATTTGCTCAAATGGATTTCTTTGTCCAATCCTTGCTTGGAAACCTTACATAGCAGCACTTGACCTTAAAATTAGGAATTTGTTATGGCTAGGTCACTAAGATAAACATTTTTCTATGAACTAGTTGCATTAGGATAAGTTTTTGACTAAATAGATTCTTTCATTTGTAAGTCAACCAGTGTAGAAAAAGGAAACAAATTATTGAAAATAGTAATTAACCATTGAAAATAGTTTTAAAAGTTGAAAAATATAAATGTTTTTTAATAATGTATTTAAAGTTTTACAAATGTCAAACATATTAGATAGTTCTAATTTTCTTTCTTGTTTCTAAAGTTATTTAAAGATATGTTCAATAATTATCTAAAAAAAACTAAAAGGAAACTTTCAATGATTTATTAAAGATTTTTGGTAAATTTTTTCACTTTTTTCACTAGTCCCTAAAGAGACAATAATCTTGTTGGTAAAGAAAATTAAGGTATAAGTGAATCATAAGTTTTAAGGATTAATTGATTAAAAGGGATGAAAAGATCCAAAATTTAGAAAACTAACATCTCCCATTTTTAGACTTGAAATATAACCCAATTTTGGCATAAATGCTGTTCAACACTTCTATTATTTACATGTGTGTTTTGACAAAAAGGGTTGTTTTTGCAGAAAAAAAAGAAAGAAAACTGAGGACATTTTTTTGTTCCAAATGGGTATTTTTTAGGTTGAAAAAGGTGAATGTTTAGTTTTTAATTTTTGCTATGAAATTTTAAAAACAAAATATAAAAACAAGTCACCAAATATGAGTTTCAAAATTGTTCTCAAAATTTTAGTTTTTGAATATATTTATATATATAGGTTTATTAATTAATTAGGAATTTATTGATTAAGGAAGATGTAAATATGACAAATTAGACTTCACTTGAGAATAGAAAACTTATTTACTAAAATGAAGTCTAATAATTTCATATTTTATGGAAATAGAAGAAAATTTCAAGAAAAGACAAATTATATTAATTAATAGCTTGAAAAAGACACCACTGGAAATAATATTGATCATGGTGAGATGACTTCAATGGCTTCTATTAATAGTATTAATTACTTTTCATTTAAGTAAGTCCCATAACAATTGATCCAACTTCTTGTGAATTTTAATTGTGAAATCCATTTATTTATTTTAATACAAAATGCTTTAATTTACCACAATGCCTCTCTATGGTATTTTTGTCTTTGATAATGTTGATGTACTTTTCTATAGGTTGCTAGTATTGATGCCTCAACCACATTCTTAGGAAATTTTTTTAATCATCAGTTGACTTGTTATTAGGAATTTAATAAGCTAGGTAAAAGTAGATTAAAATTTTCACTCTTTAATATTTTCATATTTATTGATTTTAATCATTTTTTTGACACATTAAACATAAAATTATAATATATAATAAATAGTGTATGATAATAAATTAAATAAAAACATAAATATATAATGAACAAAAATGAAAATATGATCCCACAAATAATATATTTGATGATTCTAAATATTAACTATAATACTATATTTGATAATTTAAGGTTTCAATTTAAAAATCAAATTTTATTATTTAGAGGTTTGTAGTATAATATTTTTTTATATTAATGCTAAATAAAATACATATTTATTTTGTAAATGTTATCACATGTAAAAATATCTATTTCTTGAATTTGAATAAGAGTGATTACATCATTGCATTAAGATTCTTTTAAGTTTAGTAAAAGAAAAAAGAGTGGAAAAGGGAAAGAAAATCTAAAAAATAGTTTTTAAAATGGTTATTTGATTAAAAGGATGAAATTATCCCTATTTGTAAAACTAACCCTTCACTTTTTTTTACCTTAAAAATACCCATTTTGGACAAAAATGCCCTCATATTTTTCTTGCAAAAATAATCATTTCTTTTAAAATACACATGTGAATAATTAAAATGTTGAAGGGTATTTATGTAAAAAATAGGTTACTTTTCAAGTTAAAAAATAAGAGAGATTAGTTTTACAAATTTGAGATCTTTTCATACCTTTTAATCAATAAATCCTTTTTAAAACCATTATCTATCTATATATATATATATATTTCATTGAAAAAGTTTCCTTTTTATTAGGCAATCTTAATCACTATAATATTTAGTTGAATTTATTAATTAAGACATATCCAAGTATGATTAGTTACATTGACCAAAAAAACATAGAAAAAGAAATAGAAAAGTCAATTAATTGAAACTAAACCATTAATATTTATATTATGTGTGCACTTGAGGAACAATAGGAAGAAAAACAAAACCTATTTGAAATTATCTTGAGAACCAGATTCTGAATCAAATATAAATTGACTTTTATGAGTAACACTAGTGATTTTGGTGAATTTTGACCATAAACAAAATAAATTTTAGATTTTAAATTTTTTATATGGTTTAAATATATGGAATTATTATAATTTTTTTTTTGTTTTTTGTTTTTGCGCATTGTATGCCAAAATAATAACTTGGATTGGCTTGGAATAAAATTAATTAGTTTTGAAAGTTGATCAATATAAGACTTGTTTCAATTTTTTCATTTGAGTGAACATTTATTGGTTGACCTCTCTTATATAAATTTGTGTATTTTTTTTAAAAGAAGTGTATATAGTAAAAAATCTATTTTTGTTTCTTTGAATTAATTTACTCATAAATATTAAATCAATTTAATGATATGATTATGCTATATGCCCTTAATTTGCAGAGCCATATATAATTGGACACATTTACAAAGCTAATATAACATTTTAATGAGCTCATATATGGATTAATTTTCTCAAAATTGTATTAGTTTGAATTGTTATTGTAACAAAGATTAGATATTGGTAAGTTACTAAAAAGAAAGTATGACTTAATGACCTAATTATATATTTAGATGGTGATCAATGGTATAGAAAAAACTAATATGAAGCTATTATTTCATCATGATTTGTGTTGTTTTAATTTGTAGGTTTTGTTTCACAATCCAAATATGAAATTTATTAAGTTAATGTATATATACATGGTATTAAAGAGTTTCAGTTCGGATATTTTTGGATCAAATTCTTTATTAAAATTTGTATTGAATTTTTTACATTATTAGAATCAAATTCTCCAAAGTATGCCTTTTTATTTTAATTTTTCTCTCTTTCATGTGTCTCAAAATATGGCTCAAGTTGATTCAATATCTTAATAATTCATATTTTAATTTGTCAACGGGGGCCCTCAAGTTGGTCGTGGCTTTAGTGATGGCTGTGGCATTACTATCCCTTATCTGGTTGGCAACATCATGATCATCACTTTGGTCCACCCTCACCCCCACCACCAATACTACTTCCACAATCACAATTGTGTTTGCATTCCAAATAGTGATGACCTCTACTATCATGATGGTGGCAATTACTACCATTATGACTATGGTGGTGATCACAATGATCATGATTGTTGTGGTGATTACCATGATCATGATTATTGTGCTGGTCACCATGATCATGATTGTGGTGGTGATGGTGGTGACTACCACAGATCATGATTATGGTGACCACCATGATCATGATTATGGTGGTGGTTGTGGCGATTGCCACCATGATGATGGTGATAACCATCGTCGTCACTGTTGCTACCACCACCACCACCTGCTCGGATGAAGTATGTTGCCATTTTCTTTCTATGTTATAACTCTACAAGTTTAGTCTATATTTATAGACTACTAATGCAATATTTTATAAAATCATGTTAGTGAAGTTTTTAAAATTTTCTAAAGATTATTATACAAAATTTGTATACTCTTTAATTCTATGAAAACAAGAATAATCATTTTTAATCATTTTTAATCATGTGCAAACTATTTTCACAAAATTTTTAATATAATTTATTATTTTATATTAAAATTATAAAACCTAATTTTGATTTACTTGGAATTTGCTTTTGAAGGCATTTTTTTTTATTGAAATCAAATAGGTTGTATCTGTTATTTATGTTGTAAACTTGAAGTAAATGTTTCATTTACTTTAAGTTTACAATGTAAATACCAAGTTGAAATTGTCTAAGCAAGGTTGGGAAGAGTCCATTAGATGGAGGTAGTCAGGGAAAAACAAGGGGTAGCTGCACATAAGCATTGGAGTAAGTTTGCATAAGGTTTGTTTGTGCAAGTTTAGGAGGACCTTACCTATGGTTCAGGTGTTGCATGAGCTTAGGGGCTACACAAGTTTAACTTACCATGGGGTTTGCATTAGGAAAAAATGGCTTAGGGCTATGCAAGTTTAGCTTGTCTAGACTTGCTCATGACCTTGCATGGAACCCAATTCTATGTAAGTTAAATTTTCTCTTTATTTTCAAGACCAAATTCATTTCTTCTTCATCCTACATATAGTTTGGAACTAATTTATTGAAGATTTAGGCTTCCTTTAATACATTAAAATCATTTGTCATAATCATAATTTGATATTTTGATGTTTTATCAAATAAAGTCTTTTAAGATTGATAAGGGAAAACTACTTCTCCACTACATGTTCTACAAATACCCACTTTCTTCTCTATGAATTAATTTTTGGAGATTAGATTATGAATGTCAATCATGTTTCCATCTTCCCCTAAATCAAAGTATCGTTGTATTATCAAAATGTCAAACTTTTTTCTTCCATAATTTACATATTCATTACACAAAAGTTTATGATGCTTGCCTAGCATCGCTTATGCCCTATTTAAATTACCTCACTCCTACAAAACAAACCTAGTACCTATTCTTATCATATTACAATATACAAGTGAGGCATACATAACAACAAACACCCAAAAATCAAAAGCCTTCATGCTACAATTTAAGCATCCAAGTTTGCAACAGTTGATGTTTTCTTTGTTGAATTCAAAAAGGAAATGTTTTGTAAAGACAAGATATACAACTCAATAGAGAAGAATTTGCTTATAAAAAACAAATATATAAATCACCATTTCAAGGCCTTTAGAAACACCACATAAGAATTCATTTAGAAGCATGTAAAATTGCCAAAGTATACATTTATTTTCACAACTATTAGATTTTCAGCTTACCATATCCTTTCAGAAGACTTTTCTATACCTTTCTTAGTAGTTTATTAGTTGCTTGTAGTCTTAAATACTATTATTTTAAGGAGTCCTGCCTAGGAACATTCATCTATTCCTTTTGTTATATATATATATATATATTCAAACATTGATCTTCCTAAGGATTTTTATTTTTTTATTTTTTTATTTTTTTTGTCTTTCACCCTTAGATACTTTACCCTTCTTCCTTTGTGGACTCACTCATGGACCGTTCTCCATTATTATTTCTCAATGCCTTAAGCACCTTTTCATGTTAATCATGTTGCAAACTAGAGTTAGTTCCATATCCAATAATTCATATCTCAATAGAGAACATATCTTAACTAGGAGAAATTTCTCTTTGTTCATATATAACTTGTCAATCTAGGTTGTTGAATAAACTAAAGAAAAATCCTGTCAATATATTGCTATATCATATCATATTTCTATTTCTTTTAAGTATTTTTCAATAAAACAATGTTGACTTAACTACTACAAGTATAATCTTCAATGAATTGCAGAAATGTGACCACCTACATAAGGCTGATATCTGCCCAGTACCACCGCGAAGAAATTATGTATTCAAAATTAGTAATGTTTCTAAAACTTTAGATAGAACCACTACAAAGAAAATATGTAGATTTTCTACCATGTAGCATGTGGCACATCAAATCATGAGTGAAATCTTCACTCAAGGTTTTAGAAACACTATGATTTCTTTGCAGTGAGTCTGGGCAGACACAAGCCTATGGTATTTGGTTATCTTTGTCATTGAAGTAAATATAATTGCCTAAGTTAATTCAACAATTGAATATAGCAAATCAAGAATAAAAATTCCAGTAAGTATGATTATTTATGACTAGTAGCATGAGGCTATGTAGCTACCATTGGTAAGTCACTTCAACTCCAACACTACAATAACATAAAGGTGATTTTAGCTAAGCACACAAACTAATATCATCATACAACAAAAAAAAAAAAATTAAATAATTAATAAATTTAGTACTTATTTACAAATAGTAGATACTCTATGTGTAGATCCACAACAAAATACTGGCTTAGTACTCTATAGAACTAAGATAGGAAAGAAAGATGAATTGTAAGAAAATGGGTACGAAAGATATTTAGGCTTCAATAGAAGAAACTTCATTTTATTGAGTTCCATTTAGTTGATTTTGGAGAAGCTCGCTTTTATATATTAATTTGAATTGTCGTTTATGAAATTATAGGCCAAGGGATAAAATAGTACATTATTACATGTTATAAAACAAAAAATCCTTTTTTTATTGAGTACTCCGCCATCATGGTTAGTATTCACTAAACCTAAAAAAAATAAAATAATAATAAAAAAAAAAATTGTTGGCAACATCATATTGAATATACACTTCCATGAATGAATGTAATATATAAGGTTATATGAGAAAATTTACTTGAGGTTTTTTAGAGCCTAGAAATAATGTTAATTACTGTAAAATGTGACTAACAAATAACCAATGAATAAATACCAAAATTTTCACATATTTTATAATTTCCATTGGTGAGACTTCATTATTTCTCTCTAGGGGACTCTTAGAAGGCCTTAGTAAGACTCTAAGGGTTTTTTATTGCTTCTTTGTTAATTCTGGACTCTTAGTTGAGTAATAATACTACTCAATTACATATTAAGTATCTCAATAACATGACAAGGCTCCATATTTGAGTAGTAACAATGTCTTTTCTCCAACTTCAACAATCTCTAAAATTTTATGGTTTTTTTTTTTTTGAAAAAAATATCTTAAGTGCATAATAAATGAGTAAGATATTATTTCTTCATACATGAAGTAGTGAGAACAACATGAAGAATAAAAAAAGAGGAGTTACAATGTGCATAATAAATGGAAAAGGAAAGATGATTCATGAAGAGAAAATAGATAGGATTTTGAACTACTACTTATAGATATAAATGTTTGAAATGTATTCTAGTCCTTCAATGTAAATTTTAGTTAGTTTTGAGGTGTTAAAACTTGTTTGGTTAGATGTCTTCATTGGCTCTCAAAAGTGGTAATTTTTTGAAAAATAAATAAATAAAAATCATAAAGAATAGGGGTTTGTGAAAGAAAAAAATGAATAAGTTATAACATATAACTAGTACAAATACCTAGGTCAAGGCAAAAGCATCAAGGAAGATAGTGTTATATTAACCTATTATTCATAATATAAGGTGATTATCATGGCCTCCATTTTCCTCCTAGTTTAAGACCTCATTATAGTGAGGTAGATATAAGTAACAACTTGGTTCATTTTTAAGTCTCCTAATTCTCTTAAAGGTGTATGAGCCTAAGTTTTTAAATCATTGTTCTTTGCCTTTTACCCAAAACTCTTAAGTACGATTTGACTTTTCATTCCAGGTTATCAATGGAGATCTACATCATCTTAGGCATTAAGGTGAGATTCATTCAAGCATACAAGGTATTGATCGCGAATGTGGATTATCGTATAGGTTCTAGAGAGTAAGTTTAAAGGTAGCATCTGCCAAGTAATTAAGTGTACTACTTCTCAAATATATAGTAGATTATTGATTTGAGGTCTCTAAACTCGTGGTTTTTTTATCTTCGCACATTATTTGGAGGTTTTCCACGTAAAACTTCATGTATGTCTTGTATTGAATGTCTTTAAGTTTTCATAAATTAAAAAGTGATTATCATAGGATTAAAAAATAAATAATTTTTTTAGTTAAAAATTTTAAACACCTTTTCATTCCCATTAGATATTCCATAAAACAAGATTTACAAACTTTTACTTTCATAATTAGATTTTACAATCAGTTGGATAGGAAAAAGTAATTTTCAAAACAAACTAATAGGAAATTAACAAAATGAAGCAATTTGAGATTATAATGGTCCATAATGAAAAAAATTTTAAAATAAAATGATAGAGACCTCGAGGAAATCTACAAATCAAGCTCTAATAGCTTTCAATTAATTAATAAAAGCAACTACAGGTTTGAGCCTTTATTTTTAGGGCAACTGAATTCTTAAGATAATATAGTAGCTATTAAATTATTTAGAACCTAGGTTGATCCACAACTATTACTGCAAAAAAAAAAAAAAATGAAAATCACAATAAACAAGAGAAACTAAAGATTTGAATGAAGAACTTTGTTCATTGTAAAACTCATAGATTTATAAATCCATGGAATCTTACTAAGATGAGAAAAAAAACCCTAAAAGTTTATAGAAAAGAATCATACCAGTAACCTAAGGAAGAACTTGATTTGAAGGAAAACATTCATTTTTGTTCTTTACCAAAACCTTGTAGCTAGATCTGCAAATCCATGGGCCAAACCTAAATAAGAAGCATTCAAAACAAATCTTAAAAATGCAAATCATAATAATAAAAAAAAAAAACAAGAAAAATACAGGGGAAGTCTAAGATTTGTACAAAAAAACACATGTGCACCTTTGTTCTTTACATAAACATCATAGATCTATAAGAAACATTCAAAACAAAACCCTAAAGATCATTCAAAACAAAACCCCAAAAATTCATAAAAAAGAGAACCACAAATGCAACCAAAGGAACTTGATTTAAATGAAAATATCTACCTTTTCTCTTCACAAACACCTTGAAGCTAGATTTATAGATCCATGGACAAATTCGTAAAAAAAAAGAATCCAAAATATGACTCTAAATATTCATAGAAAAAGAATCTTACATACAACCTCAGGAGAAGTCTTATAACCCAAGGAAAAGATGCAAAATTGAGAGAACAAATTTTCTTATTGAGATTATTTTTCCATGTCTTTCCTTTACATTTTCTTATAACCCATGGATTTTAGGGATCTTCATTCCCTAATTTAAATAGAAACTAAAGATTGAGGGATCTTAGGGGTCCTTTATTCCCTAATCTAAATAAAAACTAAATAGAAGTAGAAACTGAACAGAAATAGAAAATAAAGATTGAAGGATCCTAGGGATCCTTTATTCCGATTGTGACAAAATGCTAAGAATCTTGTTGAAAAGAGAGTTTCGTACATCAAGGCATGTTGATGTTGCTAAAGAAATGTAAGACCAGAGAAAATGGTATCCTTATGTGGATAGCTAGGGTTTTAATATAAAGTAAAGAGTAGGGATGACAATGTGGCGGGTTTTTTCGGGTACCCGCCCCGCCCCTAATGGGATGAGGTTTAAGTTTAATAAATGGGTTTGGGACGGGTATGAGATTTTTTTTTAAAACCCGGGACGGGTTCGGGTATTGCCCCATCCCACCTTACCCCGTCCCGATTATATATAAAATTAATTTTAAAATTAAATTAAATTTAAAATTTAAAATTAATTTAATTTAAATTTTTATTTTACTATTTTTAATATATAGATAATAATAAAAAAATTTAATAAAATAAGTTATAAAAATATAATAATTTTATTATTTATAAAATATATTTATTTTAATGTAATTAAAAAATTTTAAAATAATTTTCTTTTTTTTTAAAAAAAAAAAAGTTAAACAGGGCGGGGTAGGTATGTGAATTGTTTTTAATAAACGGGGCGGGGTTGGGATGGAGGCGGTTCGTCCCGAACCCGCCCAGTTGCCATTCCTAGTAAAGAGTCTTTTTATACAAGGGTCTACCTTCTTGTTATTTAAGAAACATTAAAAATACCTTTTTTTGGTATTTTCTTTCCTCTTTTTATTTGTTTTAGGGTAATGAAAATGTAACAAATTTGTGAATGATGGATCTTAAACCAAATAAGGAATAGTGAGTAATAAACAAATTCTTTTTATGAAAGCGTTAAGTAAAATAAATCTTATAAAACATATGGCCAATAGTATCAAACATCATCTCAATATGAAATGATCGATGAACTAAAATGGAGATGATTTTAGTATCATGTATATATATATATATGTGTGTGTGTGTGTGAGAGAGAGAGAGAGGAACTAAAATGGAGATGATTTTAGTATCATATATATATATATATATGTGTGTGTGTGTGTGTGTGTATGTGAGTGAGAGAGAGAGAGATTAAAATGTGTATGATAAATTTCATATCAAATAGATAATTTTAATAAATTAGTAAGTTATAACACAAAGATTAATTAAGATAAAAATAAATTTTGTACTAATTTTTACCAATATTAAAAAGTAGGTTCTAATCATTAAAATTGATTAAAATGGAAAATTTAAATTTATAGTAAATTTAGGGTAATAATGAAAATATTAAGAGATGTATGTCTTATTATTTTGTTGAGTGCAAAGTTGCACTTGATAAATTTTATATTAATACCCTAATTGTAATAAATAAATTCCTAAAAAAACATTAAGTAACAGAGAGAGGACTAAAGATTACTAAGATTTTAGATAGAAAAAACTCTTAAATACATTAAAAATTAGAACATCTTTCAATAAAATTTACAAACCAATAGCTTTAGCCATAAGAGATATGGGAAATTAGTATTTGCTTATGCAAAAAATTCAAATAGACATTCATAGCCATATAAATATTATCAAATGAACAAAATTGTTTATTTATTTATTTTTATCTCAAAAGTTATCAATATTAAAAAAAAAAACCTTCCAAAAATAGAAAACCAAACTAAAATGTCTTTTTTCTGCAATGGCTTTCGTTATATTAGAAGAATATTATATTTTCTTGAGATTAAACCATTGTGGGAAAATAAACTTGGGATAATTGATTAACAAAGACAAAATAAACATGAAATTGCAAATCTAACCTCCCACTTTTCTTACCCAAAAAATACTCATTTTGGACAAGAATGCCATCACTTTTTTTCTTGCAAAACTAATATATTTTTTTAAAACACATATATAAATAATGAAAATGATGAAGAGTATTTATGTCAAAAAATGAGTTACTCTTCAAGTTCAAAAATAAAAAAGGTTAGTTTTACAAATTTGAATCTTTTCATCATTTTAATCAATTAATCCAATAAACTTTTACCATTTAAGTTTTTTCTCTATTTTATTTTATTTGGTAAGAGAAGTGGAAATTTGGAAAGTCCCACGAGATATTTCTATAATAAATATGACAAATGGTCATTGTTATGCAAATATTATGAGATATAAATTTTATCCTACAGCCAATAATAATAATATTTTTCTATAAAAATGTTATGTAGTACTAAACCATTGTAAATTGTAATAAATATGTTCTTAATATCAAAGCATAAAACATGTATGAGTGTGTATATTGTGAAAAAGAGAGACCCTTTAGTTAAACTTTTTGTTTCTTATTTTACTTAGTCCAAGATAGCAACAATATAAGGAAAACATTTATAGAGAAAATGAGGGTTTTACCAAAAAAAATTTTCCTTTTCAATTTAGAGTATATTTGATGGTGATTTTAGAAAGTGTTTATAACTTTTTTAATAGTTGAAATTTTTTACCTTTCAAGTATTATAAATATTAAAAACACTTCCTAAAATCAACGTTAAACACACTCTTAGAGTACGCTTTATAGTGATTTTAGGAAATATTTATAATCTTTTTAATATTTGAGAGATAAAAATGTTGAAGTGTTAAAAATGTTAAAAACACTTCGTAAAATCAATGTCAAACGTACTCTTAATTGGCTATAGGAATTGTTTAAAGGGATTATTAGTTGTTAATACAAATGTTTGGCCATGATTTCTCCTTTGACTTGTACATCATATTTTTTGTAATTCCTTGATTTGTTTATTGTAATCTGGTCCATTGTTTCAAATTGATTCTCTTTATTTTCCTATTTGAAGTATGCTTAATTTTATTAAACATTGAATAAATATACACACATAAACAAACATGCATACAAAGTTAGCAGGGATGTTGTCCCCTTTTCTTAGGTACACTACTTTTATATGGCAGAAAAGCAATCCTGCAACTTTAATTATTCAACAACAATGTTTTTCATTAAATTAGATTGACAAGATTATCTCTTGTAAATGTCCTAGATGCTACCGATCATTATGAAGCTTTCGTCTAAAACAGAACCTCCCTACTTGCTATGAAGTTCACAAAATTCAGTTACCAACCATTGTACTTTTTAAAAAAAATAAAAAATAAAAAATTTAAGTGGCAACTCAAAGGAGTCTCATTCAAGGGAAGAAAAAAGGAGTAGAAACTTAGAAATTTTTAAGTTTTCTAATCTTTGAACTTCAAGTGGAGGTAGATGGAGGTTGCTGGTAGAGCGCATAGGTAAAACAAGCAGCTCTCTGACTTAAATCAGCTGTTATATGTCTTATGGTTGTACAAATAACACTAAGACTATAATATATGACTATTATTGGTTAATCATTCTCAAGCACACAAAGAGCAACTGATGCAGACTTATGATATATTACCCTTTTTTGCCACAAATTTCTATTACTAGAGCCTAACTAATAGTTGTGTTTCTCCACTCATCTGTCACATAGTTGCTCACAACCTCCTACTGCTTCCTTATAAAAGTTCTTATTTCAATGATCTACATTACGGTAACCAAATTGAATCATTCTTGAATTAATTATAATAAACTTACATTCTACCCTAATTAAAAGAAATTTCATCCTTGAAACTTTTAAATGAAGTTACATGAGAAAATAAAGAGCTCAGGGTATTAAATATATAGGTGGGATTCCAATTCCTAGGTAGCCTACTAAACCCTATGATGTTGCCATAAAACTTTGACTAAGAAATAATTTTGTTTCTTAACATTTGTACTCAAGGGTTCTAAATGGCTTTTTTTCATAAGAGACATCTTCTTGCAATTGAACTTCCTTCTATTCCATTACATGTAAAAGATCTCGTTCATACTTTCAAAGCATTAATACATGCATGATGAATATTTTGCAACTGAGGGCCACTCCATTTTTCACATCGCCACTCTTTTGTAAGATCTCTAAATGAGCAATATTGAGGTCCTAAGTTTCCTTCCCTGCCAAATCTAAGCATATGTCTCCCTAATGTCACTCGTATAAATGCATAAATCTCCTACTTGAAACTTCAATGACCTTCTTTTATTGTCTACATAACTTTTATATCTATTTTACACTACTATGAATCAATCATGAATGACTTTAACGCTCTTCATACTCTCGTAAATTAATTTAGGACCAATTATACTACTTTTTCGTACTCTTATGTAACAGATAGGTGATCTACATGGCCTCTCATATAGTACTGCTTCATAATGTGTCATACCAATACTAGATTGAAAACTATTGTTATAGGTCAACTGAATTATATATTCTAATTGACCATGTGTTTGAGGATAAAATGTTGTTTTCATGCATAGCTGAGAGCCTAGAGCCTTTTTTAAGCTTTGTCAAAAAATGAGAGGTAAGGTGATATCACAATCAGATACAACGGATAAAGGAATACTAGCTAGCTAGTCTCACCATTTCTTTAACATACGATTGACTGGCAGTAGTAAAGGAGTCAATACATTAATGGCTAATAAGTGTGCACTCTTTGTTAGTCTATCCAAAATCACTTAAATGCGCAGTCTTTTCCATGAGAAGTTCTTGATACTCTTGTAACAAATTAATCAGTAGTGATGTGATCTCCATTTTACTTCTGATAATGGTTGTAGTAAGCCATCTTGTTTTTTATGTTTTGTGTTTTCATTGGAAATTTAGACATCTTTCTATGTACAATGCAACATCTTTCTTCATTCTTAGCCATCAATATTGATGATTCAAGTCATGGTGCATCTTGACGCTTCTAGGATGAATGGCATACTTTGTTAATCTATAAGCTTCATTAAGAATTTCATTCTTTAATTTATCTTCATATAAAGCCTCTTTAAATATGTAATTCCTCCATTTGGACGTAAGGACCATCCTTCCATCTCCTCACCATTTAGTATTTTTAGCTCCACATCCTTTAATTTCCCATCCTGCTATTTAGCTTCACTAATATTGTAGGACTAATTGAACCACCAGATTGTAAATACATAGTCCTAAATGGCTTCATTCCACACGAAGACCATGATTGCTCAGCGCATCATATATACCTCTCCTATCATTTGAGATCAGGAAGCAGAATATTCAATGAGGGAGAGATTGCCATAGAAGATCCCCATTTCCCATAAGAAGAAGATCTCTACGGGCTGCAAAAATGAGGATGCACAGTTCACTTTAAGGTGGGGGGGGCCTCACGGATTTTTGAGGGAGGAATTTCTCCACGGATCAAAAGGACGGGCAGTAGGGGGCGGGAAAGCAGCACACAACCAACAGACATTCTGGACACGCTCCATGGAGATTGGGGAGCAGATTCTTTCACAAGAAAATCACAGAGGCACCATCAATTTTTGTTAAGGCTCCACACGCATATTGGGAACAATCAGCTCTTTTGAAGATGAATACAGATCAGATTTCTTGTAAATGAGGACAATAGATTTTCTAGAAGGTGCTGATGGTGTACACGGTTTGGTTAGGAAAACCTCGGATTTTAGGAGTTGCATGAGTGAACGGTTTGTTGATGAAGACCATTAGGTTTTTTGGAAGTAGTGGTGCACGGTTGCATGTGAATGATGAGCATCCAAACGCTCTAGGTGAAAGTTGATGCTGAATTGATGAGTACACGGTTCGGGAACAGAGTGATGAAGACTTTTTTTTTTTTTTTTTTTGTGGAGCACGGTGTGGACAATTGAATATAGAGAAACAACATCTTGATTTTTTTGGGGACTCTTGCACAAAAGAGGGCTACGACTTTGAGAATATAGCAAGCAAAAATCAGATTTTTTTTTTTCTTTTTTAGGGAAAGACAACCGCCAACAAGATCATGCACACGCAGCCTACACATTCCATAGGGAACCACATGCAGCTACCATCCATTGAAAAGAAGCACACACATCTATTCATCAGTAAAGATTCAACCTATGCGCATGGAAAGGCCATGCCACTTGATAGGAATTCTCCACCAAAGAGATACCCAGCCTGCAGCATCTTCGGGGTAGCCTACACACACTTTTGGAGGACACAGAACCCATTTTGAGAGAAACAAACATCTCATGCTGCCACTTTGGATGGACACTTGAAATCTAAGCGCCACATATGAGGGGCCATGGCCGCACATGAAAAATCAGGATGTGGCACCCACTTTGAGGCATCTCTAGCACGCACCATATTTTGAAAAGCAAGACGGGGCGCTATTCGGAGAGAATTCTCCACATGCACAGCCATGCACATACATGGGTTGGAATCCGTGAAAGACTTCACGCCACTCTCCAAAGATGCCAACACGCTGCAAGGAGGACACCACACAGCCATTTAGAGTACTCTCCAATAGAAACAAGGAGTAGCAGCCTGCGCCACGAGGGGGAACCACATGTCGCCATGAAGATGCTTCTCCTCATGCCGCAATCTTGGACATGCCGGGGCTGCATGAGTGGACACTCACAGTCCTCTTTCAAGAAAAATCCTCCAAAGCACTCACCATTCGCTCATTCTCAAGGGCAGTCACACCATCCTCTTCTTTCTTTGTTTTTTTAAACGATTCCAGTTTCCTTCAAATTTCATCCTTAAGAGTTTCTAGATTCATCAAAATTCAGATTTTAAGAAACCTTTTGCTGTCATTTTCCACATGGCATGCATTCTCACTATTTTATTTGATTTTCAACTATTTTCTTGCTTTTATTGATTTTCAACAAGCATGAACAAACTTCATGATATCAAATAATGGAATTCATTGAATTCATGCAAAAGAAATCAAGGAATTGGTGGAACCCCTACATAAAATAATTTTTCAAAACTCTTCCTTGCTGCAAGTTTTCACTCAATCATTGACCTTTATCTTTAAAATTCTTTTTAGCAACTTTAGAATATTTAAAAAAAAAATTCTGAAATTTGTATGATTTTCCTCACTTCTTGAACTTGAATTTAAAATTTTATATGATCTCTTATTTTTTTTAAAAAAAAAAATCGTTTATGCATGCTATTTTTTTTAAAAAATCTAATTTGGACTTTGTAGAACCTTTAGGTGTCTTTGCTGCAATTTGTCATTCAAATGAGTGTTTGGCTTTTGGTATCTTGTTCTAGATGTGTAGGAGTTGTTTCCTGAAATTTTTTGTAACTAAATTCCACTCCAAGACATTTTTTTAGAAATTGTTTTGTGATGCTCCATTTTCTAATTGCATGCTAATGATCTTGTACTTTGCTTGAAATTGTTATTATTTTTGGAATAATTTGACTTAGCTTGGCTCAATTTTGGTTTTGGTACTGTATATTAGACATGATAAAGATGTTATATAATTTATGCTTGTCCTAACCACTCTAACATTTTTGGAGGAACCTTATAAATTGTGCATGCTATCCAGGTACACTCTCTATCACTTGCTTTTCGGAATTTTATGAATATGCATGTTGTTGTGAGCCTTGTCTATGTTTGATTCCATCCTTAGGTGCCTAGATGTCAATTCGATTTGCTCCGATTAAATACATGTCGTGTGTTATATTTCTGTGCTAACTTTAATGTCTTATGATAGCACTTGAGAGGCAGGCCAGATACACATCCTAACCCTCTTTTGCGATTGTGATTTGATTTCTTTTTTAGCATGCTAGTTTTGAAATCACCTCCGCCTACCTAGGTACCTTCAATTAATTAATTAATTGTCACATTCCCCTAGATTTAGTCAGTAGAGACCTCTTTAGGACTTAGAGGGGTGCTACCTCTTAGAGGTACCTTCCCAATAGGTAACCTGATCCTCGGACCAAGAGTCGGGTTTTTCAAGACTTGTTTTTTCAAAACTATGGAGTCACTTCTTTAGGGTTTTCTTTCTTATTTTATTTTCCTTTTTAAAATAAAATAAAATAAGTGGTGACTCCAACTTTTCCAAAACTAATTTTTCACCAATAAAAATGAGCATCGCCATTGAGTGGGGACGCATGTGAAAAATATGGGTCCACACCCCCATACACACACAATGTCCTCATTGTGTCCCATAAGATTGAAGGGTTAAACAGACAAACACCCTTTATTGAGCCAAAAAAACTCCTACACCGAGGTCAAGGATCAGCTTTGATAGCAATTGTAATGCCTCGCACTTAACCGTGTAGATATTGTGTACTCTGGGTCCAAATTGACCCGACCTCGTGACTTTTAAATGCGTCTATAGGATTAAGAAGAGTCTATATATATATATGACACTGAGAACTTTCTCCTCTATTCAATGTGGGACATCAAAGTGAAGATGATGTTTCTCTTCACTTAATGCACAACGTCTTACTTACCCATAAACAGTGTTCATGCTTTGCCAATCTTGCTACTTCACATTACCAAAATTACAACAACAAGAGCAATGATCGAAATAATTCCATCCACAACAAAAAATTTTTTGGACATAATCTAGGGAGAAGATCAAATGGTGGTCAAGGTCAAGGACATCACAACAATAACACTGAACGCCCATAGTGCTAGCTCCGTGGGAAGTTTGGTCACATGGTCATCAACTGCTACCACCATTTTGATATCAATTTTCAAGATTATAACCCCACCAACAATCCTACTAAAATTAACAAATCCAACAACAGCAACACCACCCAAATGCAAGCTATGCTTGCATCACCCTCTACTAATAATGAAGCTTGGTTTTTTTATACCAATGCAAAACATCATCTATCTCAAGGTGTTGGCTCTCTCTCAGATGTTCAACCATATAAGGAAATGACAAAGTGACTATTGGTGATGGTAAGCAAATTCTCATTCTTCATGTTGGTGCAAAATCCTTTCCCTGTCCTCTCAAAATCTTTCAATTAAAGAAAGTTTTTTATGTTCCTCACCTTCTTGTTAATCTAATTAATGTCTCTAAATTTTTCACTAACAATATCTTCTTTGAATTTCATCTTCAATTTTTCTTTCTCAAGGACTAAGTTATAAAGAAGGTCCTCCTTCAAGGTCATCTTAAAAATGGCTTATACAAGTTTCCTACACAACTTGTCCATACACCCACAACCCTCTTCACTTCCAGTGAAGACAAATCTGCTACTAGATCTTCAAGCAACATGGTTGAACTTTAGCATTCACATCTTGGTCATCCTGTTGATAATGTTTTGAAACGGAATCTTACATCTTGTAATATCCTTTGTCAATGTCATAAACATAATGTTTGTTGTGCTTGTCAATATGCAAAAGTTCATAGATTTCCTTTCCTAATTTGTTTGAATCTAGAGCTTCTCATCCTCTTACTTTAGTTCATACTAATTTATGGAGTCATGCTCTTATTCCATCCACAACTAGTACAAGATATTTTTTGCTATTCATTGATGATATCACTCAATTTTCTTAGCTACGTCCCTTATATGGCAAAGACCAAGTGTTACCTATATTCATTAAATTTAAAACCTTGGTTGTGAATCAATTCAATTCTTGTTTTTTTTTTTTATAGTGATAATCACTTATAGGAGGGTAAATGTCAGGTTCCACCACAAGAAAAAACGAAAAACGGAAGTGGACTAGGGGGATTATCATATGTTTTAGGTTGGGTTTTCTGAAAAAATGTCCTTTCCCCAGCCTTCAATCGGGTCAGAACAAAGGACCAACCAAAGTTTACAATTTGATAATGGAGCTGAATTCAAGGCCTTCACTCCCTATCTTGCTACACATGGAATTGAAATTAGGTGCTCTTGTCCCACGACACCTGAATAGAATGGGCGAGATAAACACATGATGAGACATATAGTTGAAGCCAGTCTTGCACTCTTAGCTAATGTCTCATTCCCTTTAAAATGCTGGATCTATGCGTTCCATACAACCATTTATCTTATAAATCATTTGGCCACTAAGGTTATTCACTTTTAGTCCCCATTCTAGGTCCTTTTCGGAAAAACCCTGAAAAGGTTTTTTATGTCCGTGTACGTGTTATCCCTACATTTGCCCATGCAATAAACACCAACTCTTATATTGTACATTCAACCCAATGAATCTTCCTTGCTATAGCCCAATTCACAAAGGATACTTTTGTATCACCTCTCAGGCCGAATATATATAACTCAGCATGTAGTCTTTCATGAAACAAAATTTCCATTCCAACCCTCTACTGTTCATTCCATATCTTTATCTTCTCCTTCCTCCATACCATCCACTTACGCCCCGACGTTATTACCCATTTCTCCTTGTGTTCTCCCATTACAGTCCACAGTTTTTGCCAACTGAGATACTACCTCTATTGATATCGCACCCCCTAGTTCATCACCATTCTCACACACTACAGTCCACTCATCCATTATTTCTTCGTCTTCCTCTTCAATACCAAACATTAATTACTTAGGTTTTCTTTGCTGATTCCACATCCGACACTACTAGTGTTTGTTGTCCTCTACCCATCAATCATCATCCTATGATCACTCATGCAAAGGATGACTTTTCCAAGAAGAAGCTATTCATGGTTCACAAAGTAGTTGAACCTCATGGTTTTACATAGACTACAAAGATCATACTTAGGTCCTTGCCATGGAGAACGAATTCATTGCCCTTATGAGGAACAATACATGGCAACTTGTCCCTATTCCTTCCCATGGTAATATCATTCAGTGTAAATGGGTTTCAAATGTGAATACAAACCGAATGGGATTATTGATCGATACAAAACTTGTTTGGTCGCAAAAGGGATCAACTAAACTCTGGGTCTCGATTATTTTGGAACTTTCAGCTTGGTTGTCAAGGCTTCAACAATCTGTACAGTGTTTTCCATTACTCTTTCTTTTCAGTGGTTGATTTGTCAACTAGATGTTCAGAATGCATTTCTCAATGGCGATCTTGAAGAACAAGTGTTTTATGAGCCAACCTCCTAGGTTTGTAAATAAACAATTTCCTTCTCATGTTTGCAAACTCAACAAAGCAGTATATGGTCTTAAACAGGCCCTACAAGCTAGGTTTACTAAACTCAGCAATGCTCTTCTCAATTGGGGTTTCCAGTTAACTCGGGTTAACGATTCCATGTTTCTTCATCACTCTACTAATGAGGTTTTGATTCTCCTAATCTATGTTGATGATATCCTAGTAACCGACAACAATTCATTTTATGTTTTCTCATTCATCTCCTATCTCAACTCCCTATTTGCAATTCGTGATCTTGGACATCTGAATTATTTTCTTGGAGTGGAAGTTCTTCATGGTGGCACTACATTACATCTAAACCAGAACAAGTCTATCCAAGACCTCTTGACTCCCAACAACACGTTGGACTCTAAACCCAAACACACATCTAGTATGTTAGGCAAAACTTTATCTCAAAATGATGGTGAACAGCTCATGGATGCCAGGTTGTATTGCAGCATAATTACTAATCCATATACTAGCTTAGATGTCAACGCTTAAGAAACACTTCTTCAACTAGGAATCATTCATAATAAATAATCTTAAAGTTGAATCTTAGGAGAAGTGAGGGCCATATGATCATGGTTCCTGTGGTTCTAAATTGTTTGCCTTGTGCTAATTTCCACTCATAATATCATACATATGTATGCAAACTCATGAAATTTAACAAATAAGCTGACATGAAACATTACACTACTACACATTTAGAAGGAAAAAGGGACCAAAAGCATCACAAACCTCATGAGGAACTATCTCAGAATCATATTGATTGAGGGTTTGGGTGGAACGGATGGATCTTAACTGGGTCTGGCTCCGGCAGTGCCTGAAAGACTGGCAGAAGAAAGCAAAAGACGAGAAGGAGAAGTGCTTGGCACATTGCTGGCGGATGGTTGTGTAGTGAAATAGTGAAATGTGGGGGATATGGGTTTGGTTTTGGCGATCCTTTATTGTGAGGATAGGGGCAGGGAGATAAGGGAGGGTATAGCCCCAATGATAAAAGTAGTGGTGGTGGGTAATAATGGGTATTGGGGTTGAAGCAAGTGAAAGGAATGGCCAAAAAAAGGTCAAGTGGGGTTGAGTAAATCTGGCTGGTTGTTACCCATATGGTCTTTAGATCCAAGTTTGTAGTACCTCTAAAGTATTTGGGATTAGTAGTAGAATCATGATCAAATCATTTATGGGCCAAGTTTAGTTCACCATGTCTACATGTGAATAAATACTACATTTTATGGGCCAAGTTGGAGATATACTACATTATCCACTTTTTAAGTTACCAATTTGTGAATTATACTAATAAGTCCAATTCAAGGCAAAGAAGAGAATTATTCAAATAAGATGTGACCAACCATACTCCCAAAGATTTTATACTATGTTCACAGCTTCAAGCCAAAAGACAAAGTTGTAAAAGTGGGGAAAGGGACAAATTTCTTTCTAGAGAGGAAATTAAAGTTTCCTTGGCAAGAGGAGGCATGTATATCTTTCTTGGTAAAGAGAAAACCAGCCAAAAATAAAAAAAAATAAAAAAAAATAAAAATTAAAAAAAGATAAAAAAAAAAATCCAACATTAATTCTTATAAAAGATAAGTTTAGTTTTATATTAAAAAAAAATAAGTAATTTTCAAAAAGGAAAATGGTAGAGGAGACAGAGATGTGACTTTGGGGGCAAATCATGTGGTGAAGGAGTTGCTTGAACCCCACTTGTTAGATTGCAGCACATTCATGAAGTTGAAATGTTTGGAAAGTAATGTATGTTTGAATGAAAAAGGGGAAAGAAACAACTTCTAATCAAATTAATTAACCTTGGTTTAAATGTGTGAATCTGTTAGAATAGAATCCACAATAAACTTCAATTTCAGAAGGTTATAATGACCATGCACTCATAACATCATATGAAAATAAATTTTTTGCATGGATCCCATGATATGCCATGTCATTATGGTAGTATTGGCAATTCCAATATGAAACTGAGAATCAGTATCACACATACTTCTTGGAGCTTGTGTGTTGGGAAAGCTTGAGTTGCATTAAGAGAGCTCTGGAGAAGTTTTTCATTCAAGTATATGATTTGGTTTTTTATGTTATATGGAATTTTAGATGACATGCTTGAATATTTTGAAAAATCAGAATGGATGAAGCATTTGGAAATTAACCCAAAAGGACAGAGAGGAGTCTACCAATCATCTTGGAGATCGGTACATTAATTAAAGACATTTAGGTTTTTTTAGGAATGATAGTTCAGTTCCTTGTTCAATGAGTCTGTCCTTGGAATTCTAAAACCCAAAACTTATTTCTAGCTAACTGGATCAAGTTGATATTTTTCTCAAGACTTCAACCTTTATTGAACTTAAGTTTATTCAATATCAAGTCTTTCCAAAACAAAGCCTAAGTGAGAGAGCCTTGTTCTTCATCGAAGCTATTCTTGGGTTGTTGTTCCCAAAACCCTAATGTCATCGGTTTATAAAAAGAAGAAATACACCAAATTGCTTTTCATTACTAGAGCCTAGGACTAGTTCCATGTTTGTCAAAAAATTAAGATGAATCTCTAAGGGTCAAGATGGGGTGTTGCTTGCATGCCCCTAATGAGAATTAAGAGCATGAAAGATGTGAAATAAATCAAAAGTACAAACAAAAATTCTCTTCAAAAGGAGTACAATATGAGTATCTCTAAATCTTTGAAATTTTACCTTTACTCACCAAGTTAATTGTGGCAAATGTTTTTACCTCAAACAAACATTAATTCTTCGAGACGGAGTTTCTATACGAAATAAAAGGTACTTTGTTTGAGATATGTGGCATAACCATAGCAATAACATACTTTCCAAAGAAACAAAAGTCATATTTATTAAAATTGTATTTGAAGTACAAAAATCGCAATAAACAAACATCTCATTTAAAAGTTAGCATTTTAAATAACGTTGTAAGAGTTAATATATGCCTTCATAAAAAAAGGAGTTCATCGAAGAATGAGAAATCAAATAAAGTCAATGTACATTTATATATAGTAATCAACAAGCAACAAAAAATTAGAAAAAGGAACTACTATAAAAGGAAAAGTAGGACACCTCTCCTCCATATATTGTCATAACATGATGTTCAAATTCATCTTCAAGATTTCCTGCAAGTAAATCACATGATCAAAAATTGAAAAAGTCATGCAAATCCTAAAATGCTGAGAACACATCGAAAAATAATAAAACCATAGTCGAATATTTGTCCTTACAAATTGGCATGATAAATTTCATGAAAGTAGTTAATTATCAAATAAATTCTTTCTAAAATGCTAGGAGTAGGAACCGATTAATAATCAATTTTTTTTTTCTCTTTATTTTCTTTCCCTCAAATTTTTCATGATCTAAATGAAGTCAAAATATCTTTACTTGCCGTGCTAATTAGTCTGGCCATGTAGGACTATTGATAAAAGCAATTTAATAGTAGACATATCTAACAGCCCTGGTATCATATATACAAAATCTATATGGATAGATTCTTGCCTTGCATCTATCACCTCGGAAAACTGAACTATTAGCTTCTAATGCAAATTTTGACTTCATCTATTTATGGGATTTCTCATTTTATATAACAAACCCGAACACATAGAGATTTGCGTACAAATTAATATAGATTAATCCACATGGGTATATATAAACAACATGAATATTATTGTTTGGGTTCAAAAGAATCTGATTTGGGTTGAACGATTAACTAAATTAATAAGCATCTATTAGAGACCAAGGCCTAAAAGAAGAGAGTTTTTACTTTTTATGTGATGTTGATGCTGCTCTAACTTTGCCACTCTCACAAGGGACCCGTTCAAATCCTGTTTGTCCTTTCATTGTATCCAAAGATCGCACCTAGAGTGGAGACAAAATTTTCTTTATGCTTTTCTTCTGTCTTATTTTATTTGGTTGCTTTTATTCTATTTTATTTCATTTAGATGCTGAGAATCAAGAAAAGTTGAACTCAGTAAATTTTATTAAATATATGGCAATAGTAATAAATTCATTTTTACCTTTTAAACATCAAAGTTATGTTTGGTTCTACAATAAACTAGGATAAGTATTTTAAAGAAATAAAAAAATGATTTTATTGCTTGTGAATAATGGAAGAAAGTAAAGAAAAAAAAAGAACAAGGGAAAAAAAAATATTGTAAAATTGTTTTTAAAAACTATTTTTCAAATTTGTTTTCTAAAAAAGTTACCAAACAGACCCTAACATTTTTTCTTCTTATTTTCATTTAAAAAAAAGTTATGAAAGTTTGAAAAAAGTCTATTTCTTACATGAATAACTAAACAATAATTTATTATTTTTTCTATTCGTCCTCTTTATTTTCTTTTTCTCTCTTTTTCCTCTATCAAATTTTCTATCTAGGAACCAAACATAGGCTAAGAAATTTTATATAAGAAATAGGAAAAGATAATATTACACAAAATGTTATAATAATAAGTACACTTTAAGATAAAATGATTTGAATTATTCTTGTCTTTCATTTTTGTTTTATTTGATTAAGATAATTATGAGATGGGTTGTCAATAATAAACTATACACAAAGAACAATAGTAAAAGAAAATTTCCATTTTTGTTACTTGGTTATGATGGCTAGGGTTTGATAATTTTTAAAACAATAAATAACATAGAAAAATTTAAAATGGTAGTAAATATGTCCTTATTAGGGAGAGAGGGAGACTATTTTTTTTAATACGCTTTTGTTTCATTTTATTTGATTGATTAAAATAGCAGCAAGTTGCCATAATAGACTTCGTTTAAGATGTGGCAACAATAAAAATTTGTTTTCATTATGAAAATTTTGAGAGTGCCCCTCTTTTTTATTTTATTTGGCTTGCATAGTAAGAGCTGGCAACATCAATAAAATTTGCATAGTAGGAGCTGGCAACATCAATAAAATATAATTCATCATGAAAATAAAGAAAGTAAGACTTCTATTTATGCTTTTCTTCAATTCTATCTTATATTTGATTTGGAAAGGTGAAGTTGTAGACAAGAAGTTTATACAAAATAGGGAAATAATAATAGATAAATTCTCATCCTACAAAGATAAAAAAAAAAAACGAAATGTTTTTCTTCAATCCTCCTTTACATAAAGTAACTAGGGAGAATAAGCAAAAATTGCACAAAATCAAGTTTTCATGTCAGAAATAGCAAAGTAATAAGCAACCTTTACAAGGAGAATGCTAAATAAGAGAAAAATAAACTATGCATTAATTGATAGTGATAAATAAGTTTGCTTCATTTATCTAAAAATGAGATCCATGACTACAAGAAAGTACTTTTACACCCTTCAGGCAAAAGGTTAAGGATCACAAATGATGGTTAATTAGGTTCTTACGAGTGAATTGATCATCAAGGCAAAACTTAGTTTGACTTTAATCACAATTTTTCACCATATTTATTAAATCATTATGCATGGGCAGCCAAAAATACCCTTAGTTAAGAGCAAGCTAGTGACCAACTCCAAGTTTAATTAGTTGTTAAATTGATCTTCATACATGATCTCAAAGAGAATTCATTTTCACTAGGCTTGAGATAGATGGGAGCTAGCCTAAGAATGACCTTTTAATAGGTTGTAATTAATTATAGATTTTTTTAACAACAATGGTTGCTTCTAGGGGCTAGATAGCCTCATGGCCAATCCCAATTCAATTTGAATAATTTTATTAGACGTAAGTAATTAATATTGTAAGAAAAATGGTCTTAGAAAAATGACAAAAAATGCAACTTTTTGTCATGGTTAATCGATTATAAATTTGTGGTCTCAATAATTCCATAGTGAAATTTGATGTATGCACTTAGTGAACTAAATTTTCTCAATTGACCACATAATAGAAGAATCTAAGACACAAGAAAGGTAAAAGTAATATTAAGAGGATGATAATTCATACCTTCTTAGATTACAAATACTAGCCATGAGAAGTTTGCATATGGTGGTTAGAATGCCATAAATTTGAGAAATTGATTAAATTGGATTTATTAATTTGTTTTTCTCTATATATTTTGTATGAGATAATAAAGTACAATAAACTCTTTATAATGGGATGTTGAATCAACTTTATAATTAGATTTTGAGGGAGCCAATAATTTCCTATGAGTTCTAATGTTCCCACTCGAGCTCACACTCCTTAGTGGCATGTTATTTTCAATGATTTATAGGTTTTTATTTATATACGTGCATAAAGGAATTTTAGTAAAAATACAAAGTTGCATGAGAGTTTATGAATAGTATTTCTAAATTAGACTAATTAATTAATTAAAATATTTAATAGTATTAATTAAATAATTAGAACATGGTAGGTTAGACTAAATGACCCAAACCAAGATAGGCTTAAGTAAACCCTCAATGAAATCTATATAAACACTTGTAGGGATTTAGAGTAAAACACTCTTAACCATTGTCTTCTAGAGAAAGAAAGAGAGAGAGAGAGAGAGAGAGAGTCCTAACCTCTAACTCCCCAATGGAAAGATAAATCTACCCTTCTCAAGTGCCAAGTTCCAAGAAAGAGTCCATTAGGTTAAAGATCTTTAGGTTTTTAAATCCATCTCCATATGACTAAATTTGATCTAAAAACATTTCAAATTAAACATAAAGTTTGTTTAACCTTAGATTTAAGTTTTTTAATCTTTGAATGCTTTTGTTGCTTTAAATCTAATGTTTCTAAGATGATAGATGCATGCATCCTTGTAATCCAAGGCTTAGAATGAATTTATCTAAATATTCAAACATCAAGCACCATTGAACAAATCTTTCCAAATTGTAATTAAAGTAAAATAATTACCTTAAGGAGATAGGACTTGAGGATTGTTTTGTTCTATTAAAAAAAAAATGTTCTCTTCTTATGTACTAATAAATAGAAGGAAGTACTTGCAAATTAGAGGCATAGGAAGAGCAACTTTAAAAAATTCAGACATAGGAAGGGTACCATTGAAGATGACTTTAGAAAGGGAGCTCAATCTCAATAATGTGCAACATGTACCTAATATTAACAAGAATTTAATTTTTCTCTCAATATTGAGTAACAACAGGTTCAAGTTGGTTTTTGAATCTAATAAGTTTGCACTCACTAAAAATGAGATGTATGGTACTCACTAATAGCAGGATGTATTTAGGTGGATGGTATTTCATGGATGGGCTTTTCAAAATGAAATTAGTATTGACTATATTATAAGATTTTAGTAATATATAATAATAAAATTATAAGATTTTAGTAATATATAATAATAAAATTAGCTCCAATGCTTATTTACTTGAGTCTTCCAATGTATGGCATGATATGATTAGGACATATAAATTTTAATTTGCCTAAATTCATGAATTTAAATTTATTGTCTAACTTTCTCATTAATCCAAATCATAAGTGTGAAATGAGTACAAGCAAAGTTAGCTAAAACACCATTTTATTCTATTAGAAGGAAAACTAAGCCAATAGAATTAGTTCACCATGATATCCATGATTTAAAGTTTATACAAACTAGAGCCGGAAAAAATATTTCATCAATTACTTCATTGATGATTGCACAAGACAGTGTAGAAGCAAAGTTAGCTAAAACATCATTTCATTCTATTAAAACAAAAACTAAGCCTATAGAATTAGTTCACCGTGATATCCATGATTTAAAGTTTATGCAAACTAGGGTAAGAAAAAATATTCCATTACTTCATTGATGATTGCACAAGATTTAATTATGTATATTTGCTAAGAAGACGTGGCCCTAGCTAGAAGTTTTTAAACATAGTAAGAATGAAGTTCAAAATCAACTCAGAAAGAAAATAAAGATAACAAAAGATGATAAAGATGGAAAATATGAAGTAAGTTTTGGTGAATTCTATTAAGATCATGGAACTATTTACCAAACTACCGCTCCTTCTTCACCTTAGTTAAATGATTGATGTTGTTGAATGCAAGTATCAAATATTAAAAGAGATGGTAAATGTAATGTTGATAAGTTCATATTTACCCTAAAATTTGTGGGGGATAGCAATTTTTTCCACAAATCATATTCTTAACAAAATATCACAAGGAAAAAAAAATGAAACTTCAAATGAACTATGGAAAGGATAAATATTTGAAAAATATGGGAGTGATTAACTAAAGTAGTTGTTCCTAATCCTAAAAAGTTTAAGATTAACCCTAAAATAATTGACAATGTATTTATTAGTCATGTAAATAAAAGTAATGCATGATGGTTCCTAGTATATAAATCAAATATTCTTGATATTAATAAAAATATAATCATTGAATCAAGGAATGCCTCAATTTTTTAAAACATCTTTCCTTGTAAAAGTATGTCAAAGATTTTTTTTTTTGTAAAAGAATACATGATACTACCAATAATAGTCATTAAAATGTTGAAGAACATATATGTAGTTATTAGGATAAGCCCTTGAAAGCATAATATGATGTAACAAAATAAGTTTTAAATAAATAAATTTATTACTATTAATGGTCTCACTTTTTATCTTTGATTGCATTACTCGTTGCCTAACCTTTCACACTTGTATTACTTATACTATACATGATTTAGGTGCATTAAGAGTTGTACAAAAGATCAAAGTTAGAAATTCCTTGCAATATAATAAATTTTTCACAATCAATTCATGGAATTAGGCAATCCACCAAATATTGTAGTGCACTATTTCCTTATTAGAGAGATGACTTGTCTTGGTCATCGGGATGACCTTTCCATCGTGGGTGCACTAGTGTATATGATTACTCGTTGGATAAGACTGATGATGAATCATGATATTGGTTATTGAGTAGTCATGATTCACCAAGCTATAATACTGCATAAGCTCTCAACCTTGAGAGAATATTAAGCTAGTGTTGAGGTTTTTAGTAGTTTTTACCTATGAGTGAGACCCTAAGGTGGTCATATATATATTCCCTATGAATTAGATCGCTATTGATTAAGACAAGTGACAACAGATATTCTCAACATAAACACCATGATATCTTATGGGATTAAGGTAGTGTGTCTCTTTTAGTGGTCTTAAGGATTTGTGATCATGAAAATTGAGCTCACAATAATTCTTTTAATGGAATTTGAGTATGTTCTTTATGAGCTAGAGTATGTCAGTTTATCACATGATAAGGGGATTTGAGACTCGATTAAGGAGGTAATCTTCAGAGGTTGATTGCATCTACCTTATTAGATTACAAACACTAGTTTATGAGGAGTTTGCATGTAGTGGATAATAGGTCATAGATACAAACTTCTTATCTTAATGTAATTTCATAACATAGTGAAGTGTAGTTGACACCTATACCATTGTCTTCTAGAGGGAGCCTCCATCCTTCTCTCCCTTGAGAAGGTTGTGTAGTCATTATACACAAATGCTAAGCTCAAAAAAGGAGTGATTAGTTGGAAGATCATGAGGTGACTGAGATCTTCTTCATTAAGATATTAACCTAGGAACATTTAGATCAAAGATAAGTATTTTAGCCTCAGATCTATAGTTTCTTTTATTATATTCGCTTTTATTGCATAAATCTAGCATGCACCTATGATCCAAGAGTATCCCAATTGTAGTAACCAAAGTTTCTAAGTTGTTTTTCTTGATTATCCAACTTACGTGTTTGAAAGTGAACCTAAAACATTCAAGAAAGGAATGACAACTCCAAAAACTTCATTTTAAATGGAACCTATCAATATTGAAATTGAATCCATCTTACAAAGTCATACATACAAGCTCGTGGATCTTCCACTAAGTAATAATCCTTTAATTCGAAAATGAATTTTTAAGATAAAGTTTAAGGTTGATGGATCAATTGATATATATAAGACTAGATTAGTAGCCAAATGTTTAAATGAAAATAAGGTCTTGACTTTTTTGACACATATTCACCATTCATAAAATAACTTCCATCAGAGTGTTAATTGCATAGTTGCATTGAATAATCTTGAAATTCATTAAATGAATGTCAAGATGGCCTTCTTAAATAGTGAATTACAAGAAGAGATCTATATGGAACAATATGCTAGGTTTCTGACTCCTAAAAGACTTACTAAATCCTTATATGGATTAAAGCAAACATCAAACCAATGGCATAAGAGTATTGACAATTTTATATTGTTAGGTGATTGATCAAAATGAATGTGGTAAATATGTTTATAGCAAGAGCACATCAGATGGTTTTGTAGTGATATGTCTCTATGTAAATGATATGCTAATTTTAGGTAAAGCTATTAAGAAAATGTTGACCACTCATTTTGACATGAAAGAAATGTGTATCATAGATGTTATATTAGGAATTAAACTTTGTAAGATAACTAGTGGATCAAGTATTATCTTAATCTCACCATATTAAAATAATATTTAGAAAATTTAATAAATATGAAGATAGTTTAGTAAAGACACCAATAAATCTACATTAGCTAAAAATATTAGTCAAACAACATCTCAATTAGAATATTCACATATGTTTGACAGTCAAATGTATGTCATGAACTACACATGCCCAGAAATGACATATGTAGTAAATAAGGTAAGTTGATTTACAAGCAATCGAGAAAAATATCATTGGAAGATGATAGGTAGGGTTCTTAGATATCTAAGATACGCTCGAAACTATGTATTGCATCACATAAGATATCCAATTTTACTTAAAGAATTTATTGATGCAAATTGGATATAAGATACAAAAGATACTAAATCCACTAGAGGTTATGTATTTACAATAGGAAGTAAAGTTTTATCATGTAAATCACAAAAATAAATAAATAAATAAAAATGTGTTGTCAAATCTATTATGGAATCTAAATTTATAACTTTAAAAAAAGTAGGAAAAGATCACATACTACCTTCATGATTTCCTAGAGGACATACCATACTAGCTAGAACCTATGCCAACAATAATCATATATTAAAATAATTAAGCAACTATTGGAAGAGCATAAATAACAAACACAATGGTAAATTTCTATGTATATGTGGAAGATACAATACTTTCCAATAGAATTACTTCCACATATTTAAAGGACAACCTTACGGGTCCACTTAAAGTTTTCAACAGAGATACCAAGTTAATTGCTCATTAATATGAATGAGATTATTGTTTATATATGATTAAAAGTCTTCATAATGACAACTCAATCTAGCTTACTAGAGAATCCAAGATCTAGGTTCAAAGGCAATTAAGTTATGAATGGTTAAAAGACTATAGAAATAATATCTCTTACCTAATCCTATGATGAAATAGTGTTATCAATAACATGGTTTAGGTTAAGTTTTACTCTTAATGAATCTTATAGTTTAGAAAGGCAAGATAATCTAATAGAAATCACCTATATGAGTGTGAAATGGCGTTATTTCTTTGAAAAATGTAAGGTAATCTAAAGCACTCATGAAAATAGGATTTTATTCAATATAAAAACACAACCATGTGTGTCTATTGAACAAGGCCTTGTATGTACATAGAGGCATCCAATGGGTCGGGCCGCCCATTTTGGCCCGTGGCCCGGAACGACAAAAGACCGGGTCGGGCCGACAAAGCCCAAATGAGCGGGTCGTGTTGGGCTAAAGGAAACAGCCCATCATGCCAACCTACCTAGCCCTTTAAAATTTCACTTTTCACTTTTTACTTTTTCCTTTTTATTATATGTCAAATTTCTATAATACCCCTCTCAACAACTATATAATAGCTAATTTGAAGGGTAAAAAAAGTAAATCAATAACTATTTTTACTTTTTTGGTGTCAAATTATTATTTTTATATTTCATTTCCTTTTATATTCCATTATTTTAAATTTATTGTTATTTTGATTAAAAAAATAAACAAATTCAAATATAATTTTTTTACTATTTTTAAAAATAAAAAACTAACATTTCTATAAATTTTACAATTACAAACTCAATAAATATAAATATAAAAAATAAAAAGTATAATTATTAAAGGTGTTTAAAGTAACAAAAAGAAATTTTATTTAATAATGAAAAAAACATAACACAAAATGACTTAAAAAATTAAATTAAATTTTTTAACAAAGTGAGCGGCCCATGGGCCACAACCCGCCGACACGATTAGCCCACGGGCTTATGGGCCGTGTTAGGCCACCTATTTAGCATGTATAGGTTGGGCTAGCCTTACACGATTTTGATATATACGATAAATTTAATTTATTTTCTCAAACTTCTTCATTAGCACACAAAAAACATAGAAATGGTAGACCAATTTTATGGGTTTGAAATCTAAGTTGAACCTCATTTGGTGAAGCTATCACCTGATGAATGCTAATAATTGATAATGGTTTTGTTTAGGTGATCTATGTCATAATTAGGCAATACCATTTTCATGTTAGAACCATCGGCTGAAAATCCAAAATTACATTAACAACATATTGGTTTACCGGTCAACCTTTAAATGAAACGGATGCAATTTTTTTGTTGCCGCTAGCTACTGCCACTTTTGGTGCTTCCCTAGTAAAATTCGCAGTAGCTGGCAATAAAGAAAATGATCCAACCGGTTGAAGTTTAGCAATCGACTAGTTAGTGTTGAGCCAAACCTCAAACCCCACTTCTTTTAACTTTTTAAAATTTTTTAGGACTTTATATGACTTGAATATTGTTTAGATAGGTTCATTACACTTAGGGGGTGTTCAATGGCTATAAAAAAAAATCAAAATCTAAAAATACTAAAAAATTACTAAGGATACAAAGAATGTGAGGAATCTTCACATTCTTCGTACCTTCCCAATTCTCCACTTCTTTAAAGTTTAAACATTTTTTTGGGAGTTCATATGACTTACATATTGTCTAAATAGGTTCATTACATTTAGAGTGTGTTCAAATGATGTCCGGAAAAATCAAAATCCAAATATTTTAAAAAATTAGCAAGGGTACAAAGAATATGAGAAATCCTCACATTCATCGTACTCTCCCCATTCTCCACATCCTACACCTTTTAAAAAAAATTGGGACTTCATATGACTTGGATATTGTTTATAGAGGTTCATTACACTTAGGGAGTGTTCAATGGATGTCCGTAAAAATAAAAATCCAAAAATATTAGATAATTAGCAAGAGTACAAAGAATGTGAGGAATCCTCGCACTCTTCGTACCTTTCCCATTCTCCACTTCTTTGAACTTTGAAAAACATTTTAGGACTCATATGACTTGGATATTGTTTAAATAGGTTCATTACACTTAAGGGGTGTTCAAATGATTCTTGAAAAAATAAAAATCCAAAAATTCTAAAAAATTACCAAGGGTACAAAGAATGTAAGGAATCCTCACATTCTTCGTACCCTCCCCCTACTCCACTTCATTGAACTTTTTTAAAAATATGGGACTTAATATGACTTGGATACTGTTTAAATAGGTTCATTACACTTAAGGGGTGTTCAAATGATTCTTGAAAAAATAAAAATCCAAAAATTCTAAAAAATTACCAAGGGTACAAAGAATGTGAGGAATCCTCGCATTCTTCGTACCTTCCCCATACTCCACTTCATTGAACTTTTTTTTTAAAAAAAAATGGGACTTAATATGACTTGGATATTGTTTAGATAGGTTCATTACACTTAAGGGGTGTTCAAATGATGTTTGAAAAAAATCAAAATTCAAAAATACTAAAAAATTACTGAGGGTACAAAGAATGAGAGGATTCCTCACATTCTTTGTATCCTCCCCATTCTCCATTTCTTTGAACTTTTCAAAACTTTTTGGGACTTCATATGGCTTGAATATTTTTTAAATAGGTTCTTTACACTTAGGAAGTGTTCAAATGATTCATGAAAAAATCAAAATCCAAAAATAGTAAAAAATTACCAAGGGTACGAAGAATGTGAAGAATTCTTTGTACCCTCCCCCATTCTCCACTTCTTTGAACTTTTCAAAAAAATTTGGGACTTCATATGACTTGGATATTGTTTAAATAGGTTCATTACACTAAAAATGTATTCAAATGATTTCTGAAAAAATCAAAATCCAAAAATACTAAAAAATTACCAAGGGTAAGAAGAATGTGAGGAATTTCTTCCCATTCTCTACTTCTTTGAACTTTTCAAAAAAATTTGGGACTTTACATGGCTTGGATATTTTCTAAATAGGTTCATTACACTTAGGGAGTGTTCAAATGGTTCCCAGAAAAATCAAAATCCACAAATGCAAAAAAATTACCAACCTCACATACTTCGTACCATCCCCATTTTCCATTTTTTTGAACTTTTCAAAAAAATTTGGAATTTTATATGACTTGGATATTGTTTATGTAAGTTCATTACACTTAGAGGGTGTTCAAATGATTCCCGGAAAAATCAAAATCCAAAAATACTAAAATATTACCAAGGGTATGAAGAATATGAGAAATCCTTACATATTTCATACCTTTCCCATTTTCCACTTCTTTGAACTTAAAAAAAAAAAAAAATTGGCACTTCATATGGCTTGCATATTGTTTAAATAGGTTCATTACACTTAAGAGGTGTTCAAATGTTGCCCGAAAAAAAATCAAAATCCAAAAATACTAAATAATCAGTAAGGGTACAAAGAATGTGAGGAATCCTCACATTCTTTGTACTCTTCCCACTTTCCATTTCTTTGAATTTTTCAAAATTTTTGGCATTTCATATGACTTGGATATTGTTTAAATATGTTCATTGCACTTAGAAGGTGTTCAAATGATGTTCGAAAAAATCAAAATTCAAAAATACTAAAAAATTACCAAGGGTACGAAGAATGTGAGATTCCTCACATTCTTCGTACCCTCCACATTTTCCACTTCTTTGAACTTTTCAAAATCTTTTGGAATATCATATGGCTTGAATATTGTTTAAATAGGTTCATTATACTTAGGGGGTGTTCAAATGATTCCTGAAAAAAATCAAAATCTAAAAATACTAAAAAATTACCAAGGGTATGAAGAATGCGATGATTCCTCACACTCTTCGTACCCTTCCCATTCTTCATCTCTTTGAACTTTTTAAAACTTTTTGGGACTTCATATGACATGGATATTGTTTAAATAGGTTTATTACACTCAGGGAGTGTTCAAATTATTCCCGAAAAAAAAATCAAAATCCACAAATACTTAAAAAATTACCAACCTCACATACTTCGTACCCTCCCCATTTTCCACTTCTTTGAACTTTTCAAAATTTTTTGAAACTTCATATGACTTAGATATTGTTTATATAAGTTCATTACACTTAGAGGGTGTTCAAATGATCTCCATTTTTTTTTTTTTAAGTTTTGAAAATTTTTTTGACCTCATATGACTTGAATATTGTTTAAATAGGTTCATTACACTTAAGGGATATTTAATGGATGCCAAAAAAATCATAATCCAAAAATACTAAATAATTAGTATAGGGGTTAAGAATGTGTGGATTCTCTATTCTCTACTTCTTTTAATTTTTAAAAATCTTGGAAAAATCAAAATGACAAAAAAAATAGTTAGGAGTGTGAAATTCCATATTGTTACTAATTATATATATATATATATATATATATATATATATATATATATATATATATATATATATATATATATATATATATATATATATTTATATTTTCAATATTTCAACCAATATTTTATGTAATTAAATTTAAATTATAATAATTATTTTATTAATACAATTTTCAATTAATGTTGAGTACATAACTATCTTAATGTTTGAACAATGTATACATATTTAAATTTATTTTAATTTTTTTATTTATAAAAGTCTAATTAGACTTGCAATTCATTGAAATTATTCAATTATTTTATTTTTTACTTCATAAACCAATTATATTGTTTTTTGCATTTTTAATATTCATCCAATTTTTTTCACAAATAATTTTAGTTGAAAATAAATTAAGTTAACTAACTCTCAATTTATAAATTATGTTAGCAAATTATTTTTTTTTACAATATTTAGTTTATTTAAAAAAAAATTCCTTCACCTTCTCAGTTTATCACTTTATATTACAAAATAAAATAAATTTTAATTTCTTTTTGTAGAAAATTTGTATTTTTACAAATTATTTCAATTTTTATAAATTAAATTCATTAGATTATATAATTGGATGTTACAAAGAATTAAAACTTCTATGTTGTATTGGAATATTTTATGTTTTTTTGGGCTAACAAGATGCCATTGGTGCAAGATTGGAGGTATGGTATTGAAAAGGATATTTCATTTTTTTTTGGGTTGACAAGATGCCATTGGTGCAAGATTAGAGGCATGATACTGAAAAGTATATTTGGGCACTAAAAGCATGACCCATATATATATAGCCATTTTCATACCAAATCCACCTCCCTCCATCAATGTCACGCATCATGTCATCCATATATATATATATATATATATATATTCCTAACTTGGTACATAACCAAGTCATTTTCATACCAAATCCACCTCCCTCTGTCAAAATGTCATTCATCAATGTCATTCTTAAACATAATTTTTAAGGATGTTGGAGGTTAAAGGTTTGTTTGGTGACGTTTTTTTAAAAAATAATTATTAAATATAATTTCTTAAAAATAGTTCTTAAAAATGATTCTTGATGTTTTAGAAAAATATTCAATTTAAAAACCTAAATATAAAAATATAAAAATTTTAACCTATTATCGATGAATGTATTATGCACTTATATATAACATAGAATTTTTTGAAAGTATTTTTAATCTTTTCAATTTTGTTCCTAAAACTCAATGAAAAACAACTTAAAACATTTCAATTTTTTTTTTAAATCTATTTTTTGAATGAATTACGAAAAAATGTTTTATGCCAAACTTTTGAAAATAGTATTTTCTAAATTAGAAAATAGTTTATATTTTAAAGAATAGACCAAACAAACCACAAAGTTTCTAGTATTAATCATAGTGTAAATTTTGGAAAAACTAACATTGAACCCAAAAAAGATGTAATGAAACTTTTGATAGATCAAAATTAATATTATTCTATAAAAATTGTTGTAAAATATAATTTTTAAGTCCAAAGTTATGATCACCACAAACAACATCAACTTAGACTTGTACTTCTTCTACTAATAATCATTGCATAAAACACACTAATCCTAATAAGATTTAAAGCTATTTTTATGATCAATTATATCTTAATCATTTTTATTTTGGTGTTAAGATGTGGCAAAATTATTCAGAAATAAAAAATAAAGAACAAATTTTATTTATTTTTTTATTTTTAAAAGGTTAATATCATGGAAATCCCTTTGGTTTAGTGAAAATGCACTAAGTCAGCACATGTTTCAAATTTCGTCACTTACACCCCAATATTGTACATAAACTCTAGGGAAAAGTGAGTTTTTAACTCATTAATTTGAAAAAAATATAATAAAAAGAATCTCAACTTTTATAAATTAATTTTTTTCTTTACCCATTTAAAATATATTTTAAAATACATGCACTTTTTTATAACTCAAATAATTATTTGAAATGACCTTTTTACTTGTGATGTTAATAACACCCGTTAATTTTTTTTTTTGAATTATGAGAACTGATTTGAGATTAATAAAATAAAAAACTTTAAAAATTAAAAATATAAGTAAAACTAAAAAAAACTTTAAAGGTATAGTAGAAAATATAGATATCGAGAAAGAGTTGAAAATATAATGAGAGTAAATATTTTATTTTTTAATTTTTAAGTTTCTTTTTTGGTTTTCAATTGTATTTAATTTTCATGTATTTTAATCTTAATTGTATTTTTAATTTTAAAATTTTCTTATTTTATTGTTTTTATTCAATTTTATTTAAAAGAATATGCGAGATTAAGAAATTTATATAATACATGATATAAAATTATTATTCACTAGGGAATTAAAAAGATTTTATTTATTATATAATGATTCTTGAGAATTTTTCTATAATGATTTGTATATTATATTATATAATAAAAAATTTATAATGTATTTATTTGTAAAACACTTTTATCAAATTAAAATGATAAATTAATTTTAGATAATTTTATTTAATATTATCAAGTAAAAATGTATTTCAAGAAATAATTATTTGAATGATGAAAAAATGTATGTATTTTAAAATGTTTTTAAATGAGGGAAGATAAAACTAATTTATAAAAGTTGAGGTTTTTTTTTTTAAAAAAAAAAATTGGTGAGTCAAAACTCATTTTTTTAAAATTTTATTTTTTAAAGAATAAAACTTAATTTTTAGAGAACGGTTAAATACTCTTATCTAAAATATTTTATGTAAAATATTTCTAAAAATAAATTTTATAAAATCGAATAAATTTATAAGGGTGTTAATTGATGAAATTTGAAATTAATAGTAATTGAGTGTATAGATCAATCTTGACTGGTCTAGAAGAAATTAACCCATTTTTAAATTGATTGCTTGACTATACTTCCTTTTTTTTTTTTTTTTTTGTTTAATGGTTTTTGGGAACCCTTTGCCATTTTTTACAATGCTCATCCTTAAAAAAGAAAGAAAGAAAATTAATTATTATTTTTATTATTTATTTATTTATCTAATTTTAAAATTTTTTAGCTCCTTTTGATTTAATAAAAATAAGAGAGCACGCGGAGTTTCAGAAAATACCAAGAGGGAGTGGAGACACACTAGACAAGCAAACAGAAGGAGAGGTGAGAGTTCAGAGGAGAGACAGATAAACCGGCGAGATCAGACTCTGCTGACATCACCGACGGCACCAGCGATTTTTGGCCTGTCAAATCAGATGTCAGTGATATTCTTCATATTCTGCTTCTTCTTCTGCATTCTTTTTCTGTAAATGAGAAATTATCAGATCTGGGTTTTGTTTGGCAATTTGTGTATTGATTTCACGTTGAGTTTGTTGTATTGTGAGTCTAAATCACGGGTTTGACTTTTTTGAGGTGAATTTTGTGGCTGGGCACTGCTTGGAAATAATGGTATCGGTCGATTTCGAATTGGTTTGCTTTTTTGATCGGTTGGTCTATGTGCGTTTTACATGGGTTTGTTATTTAGGATCCGGGATTTGGGAATTCATGCAAAAATTGTGAAGGATTTGATTGATGTAACCCCAATAGACCAACATGCAGATTCTGCGTTTACTTTGTTTCTCAATAGCTTTTTGGCCCAGTTCTTCAGTTCTACAAGAAGTTTTTGCAATTTTTTGAGGTTCTGATTATGGTCTGTGCTTCATGTTTGAGGTTTTTGAGTCAATACAGTGGGTGTGGATGTGTGTTTTTGGTATTTCTGTGCTTTTCACAAGTTTGTAGAGTTTTAGACTTTTACTACTGTTCTTGACGTTTGGTTTAGGTTGAGGGTTTAACAATTTGGTGTCATTCCAAGGGTTTGATTTGATTTTTCTGTGAATTTAGAGGTAGATCAACTGTTAGTGTACAGAAACAAATTCAACAAAGAGATCCAAAATGAAACCATAATTGTACTCTCTTTGGATGGTCAGAAATCTGAGTGACAAAAGAAAGAAACTAAATACAAAAGAAAAAATGGACCAACATAAAATTTAGGGAATTTTTGGTGGGTAATTTTTGAAATAAATTACTAAAGAAAAGATAACAAAGAAAAGTAAATTCTCAGAGCTTAGGGTTTTCGTGTTTGAAACCTTAGAAGCTAACAGCGCCTATCAATGCTGCTAATTTGCTTCATTGAGTTGATTTTGTATTTTCTTAAAAACCAAAATAACATAAGAAATGACTAAAGAAATATCGAATTCTTTTTTTATTTTTATTTTTATTTTTATTTCCTTTGCTTAGTTTTCTCAACAACTGGACATATAGGAAATATCAAATTTGCCGTGCATAAATAGATTCAATCAAGCAATCAAAATGGGAAAAAGAATGATTTTCCTGAAAATTTAAGTGGAATAATTTTCTGAGAAAAGCTTCCAGAGAATATTCCAAAGGTACCTTAAAGGATTAGTTCATAGAAATGTAGAAAAATGTTTTGGGAAGGAAGAAAAACCTAAAACTGGAAGGTCATCTTCAGAAGTTTCTAATTTTGGAGCAAATTGTGAAGAAACATAGTGAGAATTACTGATTCCTAAAGGATGGTACAGTACACTCACTCTTGTGTAGGGTAATTGTAGAAGTTACAAAAATATATCTAGCTAGATGAAGTAAGCAACATCGGTGTTTTGAAGTCAGTGAGCTGAATTGGAAAATTTAACTTATCAAAAAATTTGTTTATTACTCGGATATTTCCCAACTTTTTTTTTGTTAAATGGAATTAAACTTACAACCTCTTTCATCTTGTTCTGAATCCCTTATTACTTGAGGTAGGTCTTGAGGGCCAAGTTTATTACTAAGATACCTAACACAAGATAAAATTTCAAACAAATTAAAACAAAAATAAATTTAGTATTTCATCATTACATTGGACATAATATATTTACATTATTTTTGGTACTATTTATTGATTTGATAATGTTTTTGTTTGAGTCAAGCTCTTGAGTTGACTTTATTTAAGGATGATAGTTGGGAGAGTTTCTTCACGTCTAGTACTTAAACCAAAATGCCCCTCTAAAAGTCAAACTGAAAATTAGATGCAACACATACAACATAGTATTTTTCTAGTACCTTTGAAAAAAAATTGCTTACAAATATACAACATAATTTGAATTTCCTAATACCTTTGGCATATTCTTTCAATTTCTTCCAATCAATCATTTTCATGGCCTTGAAATATTTTATAGGGAAAGCTTTTTTTTTTCCTTGGACAATGATTTTACTTAAGTTCTTGGGAAAATGTTTCTTGTTAAAGATTAGATGATTAGACCCATTCATGCACTATACATTTTAGACTTCCCATTTGTTTGGTTGCGAACAAGACTAAGGAGAGGGAAAAAAAAGTGAAGAAAAGAAAATCTCATTTCTTGTAGTCTGGTTTTTATCTCATCTCTTATAGTCTGATTTTTAAGGACAAAAAAAAAAAAAAAAAAGTCAGTGTAGCCAATTAGCTGCATTGACTAGAGGTGCTGGCTCCTTAGGATTTTGAATATGGAAACTTAAGATTTAATGATCTCTTTTTCCTTTTATTTTCTTTTCTTCATATGTTTTCAACAATGAGCTTCTTTGAATTTGAATTTTATGTTTTACATTGTCCTACTTTCTGAAGAAAGTGAAGATCTTGCATGGATGCAAAACTATAGTTCTTTTCTTTTATTATTACATTTTCTGACTAACCAACCAGAGTATAATAACTGTTTCATTTTGAATCGCTTTGTTGAATCTGTTACCATGCACCTTAGTTCTTGATGATTGCATTTTTTCTTTTTATTAATTTTCCCTTTTAATGCAGAGGCAGGATTTGAAATTGAATGTTGATGTAGTATTCTCAGAAATTCAATGTGTGGGCTAAGATGGTTTTCAAATCTAATATAAAATGGGTGGCTCTTATTGGGCTCATTCTTTCATTGTTCTCGCTGCTGCTGCACCTTCTACTTGCAAAATTTTCAAATGTCAGTTTAGTGGAGTACAGCGCATTAGCAGGTTTGCAGGAAGGTTTACATTCAAAGTTAGGGGCACAGGTAAATTGAGATCAAACTTTCGTCCATTACTTTTAACTTTGCTTTCTAATCTTTCTCCTTTTTCCTTTAATTGTAGATTGGATGTGTATTATTCTTCACAGTTGGTTGATAAGTAAGCTCTTTTGTTCATTTTGTTACAGAGGCATAAAAAGTTATGGGGTGTTGTGAAGCCCTTGGAATCTTTACAGCCTTATGCCAACCCCAGAAGTAGCTATCCTGGTAATATTTTACTCAAGCCTCTCATTTGTGCATTTACAGTTTTATTCTGTTTTGTTTTAAGTTATTCAAGATGAGTGGTATTGCTTTGATGATACCAAAATATTGTATGAGTTCTTGCATGGTATGCTAGCAGATTCTAGTTTAGGGAAAAGACTAAAGGAGCTTCAGCCTTTGGTAATTGAGCTTTAGAATTTTGATTAATAATAAATCATAGAAAATCCATGCATGTGTTGATATCTTATCATTTTATCCTTAGCAAATTGTTTTCTGAAGTACCTTGAGCAATTACTAGACATGAATCTGGATTTTTTCAAGCTGCATGCATTTCTTGACACATGCGCTCTCACATTCCATATCCTGGACTCATAAGCATGCACCAGCACCTTGTAGAAAGTGGCTAAATTTTTATTTGTTCAAAAAGAGTTCATTAGTGCTTGAAAGTTAAAATTATATGTAGACAGGATGAGACCTTATTATGAAATAATTACCAGAAGCCTGACTTGTCAACTGGAGGTTAATTTAGTTTTCAATGCTTAACAAGGCATGCTATTTATAATTTATGGGTGATTTTTTTTTTTTTGATAGATAAGAAGATAAATATATTAGAAAGACTGCCAAAAGAGTGACCCATGGTATACAGAACATTTATAAACACAACTTTGTTTCTGTGGGTCGGTCTTTTTGCGGCCTTTCTAATATAACCCTCAACAAAATTCCAACTAATCTAAAAAACTAAAAAGAGTTGAAGGAACATAATTTATAAACACAACTTTGTTTCCTACCATAGAAGACCAACAAAAGAACTTTTTTGACTTTGGTTTGAAAGCTCATCTCCATCAAAGGCTATTCTATTCCTTGCCTTCCAATCTGTCCAAAATAAGCATAAGAGACTTGCTTCCTATGCTTTTTGCCCATGAATGAACCATGCCAACTTGTGAGTATCTCTCTAACCAATGATGGTAGCACCCCCTCATCTACTCCACCTTTTTCCCTTTAGATCCCCTAATTCTTTTATGTTTTAGAATGAAAAAGGGCATGTGAAATTATGATAATGTCCTCATATCTTCTTTCACCTACACCACCCAAAAATTTCCTTTTGTGATAAACAAGTAAAAAAATATTATAAATAAAACCTAACAAAGCAACAAACTGAGGTACATAGGACTATATCTAAAAACCTCGACTTTAATCCAATTTTCTCCTCCCTCTTCCTCACTTTCTTCCCCTTTTTCAATTCATTTTCATACCTTCCCATTTATTACGTCTTCTTTCCAACTTCAAATTTAAATATCTATATATTTTCATTTTTTTTTTCTTTTTGAATTTGAAGTTTTTATTTTTTTATTTTGTTTTTCTTTTGCTTGTTTTGTTTTTTATTTTATTTTACTTGAAGTGGAAGATGAGATAAATGGGAAGGGAAGAAAATGAAGTAAGGAACAGGAAGAACATTGGGGGAGGAAGGGGAACATGAAAATAAGGTCAGGATTTTTGGATAGGTGGATGAAGGAAGAAGGTGAAGGCATTAATATAATTTCACAGGTCCCCTTGCATTTAAAAAAAGTATAATAATAATTTAGGGAGTTCAACGGGAAAAGGTGGCTTTCAAGTAGAAGCCCCCCATTCATATATTTTTCTTTTTGTTTTTAATTGGAGGTAATCTGAATGTTTTGGGTTATCAATACCTATAAAATTTAGAGAAGAATTTATAAGATAGTTATAAGAGTATTTGTAAGTTATAGGATATAATGTTTGATCCTCAAGCAATAAGAGATCCATTACATAAGTATGAAATAAGGATATGCCAATTAGTGACAAAGCAAGAAAATATATTGTTGGAGCGCATGATATACATGTGGGTCTAAATCCTACAAGGTTAAAAAGAGTCTTTTTTTTTATTTTTTTTTATCAATAATAATAAACAAAAGTCTCATTTGACGAGAGGTAATGTTTTCCTCGTCTCATGTTTATTTCCCCACTAAGCCCACGTGTAAGGCCAAAAAGAGGCTAACCATAAGGGAGGGTGTTGGAGTGCATGATTTGCCCATAAAAAACGGAAAGAAAAAGGTGTTGAAGTGCATGATATACATTGTTAGCTAGAATACTTTTGTCACAAGCAACAGGAAACTGAACTGATTTCACCAATTAGGAACAATATGATTCTAGACTTTAGTTGAAGATGCTGTAGGGCCAGTTAGAAGGTTCCAAATAATGCTGATCATGGCCAATAGAAGAGGCCTAATAGCCTTTGATTTAAGAGAATGTATGGACTTTGATAGATTAGAATGCCAAACAGTGATCAGTATGGCTTTCCAGAATAGTTGTGATGACGATTTGTTTGGTTAAATTGAATTAGCTTTTTTTTCTGCTCCTCTACTTCTTACATGAAAATTATGTTGGTTGGTTTCATCAATATTTTCTGTGGTGTTTTCTCCATCCCTTATCAAGAGCCCTGAATCATTTTGAGGTTGATTTTGTAGTTCTAGCTTGTGGCCATAAAATGAGTAAAAGAAATCTGGCTGCATATATGGATTATTAATTTATCTGACATGGTGACACATGAATTCATGTTTAGATTGAGAAAGAATGGTAAAAGGATCCATCTGGCAAGGGGTTGGGGTGGGCATGTGGAAAGTTCTAGGTTTGATTCCCAACTAGGAATGGAAAAAAATATTTCCTATCCAGAAAAGAATGATCTTGAATGGCTGATACCTCAGTACAATGCATTTATTCGAATAGAGATGTAAAACACACACACACACACATGCGCACACGCACGTACTCTTTTGCTGATCTTGAATGGCTGCAACCTTGGTGCAATGCATTTTCTACTTGAATAGAGATATAATCCACACAGACACACATAATGTGTGCATGATTATCTTGTATTCCTTTTCCCTTTTTTAAATATAAATAATTGCTAGACAAGAAAATTACTTCTTTAATAGGGATATGTTCAATGAGAAAATTTCAGTGCAGCAGCATATTACATTTTTGTTCATTCTCGTTTAGCTATTTGAATTAGAAGAAAGACAATTATGGAGTATCTATTTACTTTGACTTTGAAAATTGTGGATGTTGTATGTTATAACCTGAATGGTAACGATGGATAATAGATCAAAATAATTGTGATCTTGATATATGAAAAATATTTTCAACAAGGACTTTAATCTTTTATCTTTCCTCAAATTTTTAATTGTACTTATTATCTCTTTGTCTTCTGGTAGTCTCTTTGTTTTGTAGTTGAGGATTTGATGAGTTCAGCTTACATCTCTTAAGTTGTTTCTCCTTTCTTTTACAGTTCCAAATGAGAAGAACAATGGTTTTATTTATGCAAAAATTTCTGGTGGATTTGAGAAGATTAGACCCCTGGTATGATTGTTTAATGTTAAAACCATTATCTCTAACCTAATATCTATTGGGAGTTTTATAACATTTTTGTTAATTTTCTAGATCTGTGATCTTGTGGCCATATCCAGGCTTCTGAATGCTACTCTTGTAATTCCGGAGATTCAACAAAGTACTCGTTCAAAAGGCATTAGGTATTCTATGTCAGATTTTTCAGAAAATGTTCAACCATTGGTTCAATATGTTTGTAAACCTTATCTTTATAGCCTAACACTTTACATTTTTACAGTTATAAATTCAGGAGTTTTTCCTATCTCTACAATGAGGAGCAGTTCATAGCATCACTCAAAAATGATGTAATCATTGTGAAAAGCCTACCTGAAAAATTGAAGTCGGGAAGGAGAAACAATGAGTTCCCCACTTTCAGACCTAAAAGTTCATCTTCTCCAAGTTTTTATATCAAGGAAATCTTACCAAATTTAAAAAAGTTCAAGGTTATTGGATTGATTCTTACTGATGGAGGGTGCCTGCAGGTAGTTCAATATTCTAGCATGACCAATATTTCTGAGTCAAATATTTTTTTTTGATTTAAACTCTTCTCTGTAGAAATTCTGAGCCTTGTACTTGCATAAATATATATATATCATATTATGAAGTAGAAATATTATTACGTTTAAATTTGCTTTAATTCTTGTGTTTGAGTCAGGAAGAGATTAGGTAGTTCTTAGTATTGGTGGCATTTGCTGTTTTAGATGCTAGTTATTGTTTTCCTTTTTCTTATGCATTGCAGGCATTCCTGACTGCTAGTGTTCTCATTTTGAATTGGACATGTGTGCATATTACTTTCATTTCATTGTTAGCAATTACCACTTTCTCCTTAACATTTAGCTACTTTTATTATAGTCGTGCTTGCTAATATGGAAATGCAAAGTCTCTGGTTATCAGGCAACATGTTGCAATTATGCCATAAAAAATGGTTATTTGGAAAACTGTTGGGGTTGCCTGTTCTGTTTCTTGTCAAATTAAGAGGCAACTTATTGCAAGATTATCTATAGTATGAAACTTTTGTATAGTTTGAGGTCTACTGTTTTGACATTGAGAACCATGATATTTAAATTTTATGCTACTTCTTTGGCAATTCACTTTTGCATGCACTTGTTTTCAAAAAATTTCAGCAAGTCTCCCCTGATGAAAATAGATTATCAACCTCTTTCATGGGTTCTGAATATCACTAAACTTCACTATGCTTTTGATATCGCATTATTGGCCTCCTGTTCATACTGTTTCAATACCTTTATTGATTTGATGAGTCTAATTTATCTTTGCTTAATATTTATTGCTCCATAAATCAGGGAAAAACTTAACGTTCTTACTTGATATGGTTTATAGAGAGGAGAGTTAAACAATGCATCTGTTACATGGGTTTGGATATAGGTGTCATATGTGGGTGTGTGTTGGTTGTGGGTAGATGTCTAGGTGTTTGATCCTTTTACATATCAACTTTTAGGATATGGAAACTCCACTGAAAATTGATCTTGATTGGTTCTTGGATACAACATGATAAAGGGAAGTTTTCAATTAGAAGCAAAAAATTAACATATCCTTGAAAAAAAAAGTTCTCTCTCTCGCTCTCTCCCTCCTCTCACTTTTCTCTTCTCTTTATTTTTATAAAAGAAAAAAATATCAAAGAGTGAGTATTCAAAGCAAAATAAGAGTGTCTGAAAAGGATCCCCACACCTACAACCATGTCATAGCATGTCAACATAAGTATGTTGGGTGAAGTTGAAAAGTCTGGGTATCGGAGAGCATACTACCTCAAGTGATATTTCTAAAACCATTGGAAATTTCAGATATGTTTTCAGAAACCTTAGAGAAGTTTTGTGATATTTTCCCTCAACGTTATATTGGCCTATGATATACTTACAGTTGTCATCTGAGCTACATGTTCTTTTTGAGGAGAGGCTGATCTTAATTCCAAGGCCTGTAAACTGAAACCAAGTCAAGCTTGAGCTCATGAAATTTGGAAACTGGGGCCAGGCTTGGCTGGTCAGGTCCATCAGAATTCCTAGCCTCCATTAACAAACTAGAGAAGGGGGGAGGGGTTTGAGAAAGAGAAGGGGGATTGGGGGTATTTAGTGTTGGACAGGAGGAAATAGGTCCATAAAAGTACTGTGCTAGAAGAGCCTAACGTGCCACACCTATATGGGAGTTTCCATTTGGGTATTGAACTGAAATCATATCGTGAGTTACTTCTGAATGGGCATTACCAACTGGTTGCTGAAATCAGTAATATTGTGGGTGCGTCTGAATGGAGGCTCCTCTATATGCCCTCTTGTTGATGGATCCTGGCCTGCTCTCCTGCTTGGAGTGGGTTAAGGCCTATTCCGGCACTCTAAACTGTGCAGTGCAGGAACTAGAAATACCACACTTGTCTGTGCTGTAACAATTGGGTGCTGAACTCAGTGAGGTTGTGGGTGTTCTAACCGGGCATTACCCATTGGGTGCTGAAATCAGTATTGTTGTGGGTTGCTTCTGAATGGAGGCTTGTCTAGATGCTCTCTCATTGGTGGAACCGATCTTGCTCTCCTGCTTGGAGTGATTAAATACCTATACTGATACTGTGAACTTACTGATTATTTTCAGAAGTCACCTTTCCTTTTAAGTGACTCTTCAGAGTTCACATTTCCTTTTTTGGGTGGATCTTCAGTGGCGGTCTTTCCTCTGTTGCTGCATCGGTACATAGTTGCCAGGTTAAGGGGAGGAAGCAGACTGTTTACTCTTAAGCACTTTGAAAGGAGGAAAATGAAAAGTCAACCGTCATTTGAACACTTTGCCTATAGCTCTTGCGCTTCATTTTGTTGCTGAGCTTAGGTTAAAAACAACAAAATTTAGAATCTTATTGACTGGTTGGGTTTGGAATGCTTGTTGCAAGCTTCATCTGTCTCTTTTTCTCATTATGTTTTTGGCAACTGAACCAACCAGTGCAGTAGTAAGTCATTTCCTATCATTGATAGTAAAAGTTCACTAATTCTCCTAAAGTATGTGGTTTCTTTCTTCTGTTTCTCTTTTTGATACTATTGATAACCAGCAGCTCGAGTGTTTTCCCTGATTCTCACTTAACCAAAAGATAAGTTAATCATCATACACAAGATGATGTGCAGGACAGGTTTCTACCATTTGATTGGTTCTTCAACTGATCATGTCAGATGTTCTTTCATCATCTTTACCTGAATTAAACATTTATGGTTGATTGATGTGAACATTCGTGTTAGATGTTCTTTCATCATCTTTTTATAACTATTAGGAGCAAGGAACCTATGGTCTCACTTGTTCTGGTTCTCAAGGTTACTAATTCTAGAATTCATAGTTGTGTTATTTGTAAGCGGTGAATATATGATTTTTTACTGACAAATGGAGTATGCGTGCCTTTTCTCTATTATATTAGAATTGTTTTGTTATATTCTCTGTTGATTGTCATTGTTTTTCTAATATCTTTTTGAGTTTGTGCCCTTGAGGCCTGGCTCAAGTGGTAAAGGGATGGGGAGGGTTTGTGGGAGGTTCCATGTTGAAGTCCCAATGGGGACAAAAATTTACCTATCAAAAACAAAAATATCTTTTTGAGTTTGTGTTATGGGAAAACAATAATGTTTCTTAATTCTCCTTAATGCATGTGTTATCCTCTTTTCAGTCAATCCTTCCTCCTAGCATGTCCGAGTATCAGAGACTTAGATGCAGAGTTGCCTTTCAGGCCCTTCACTTCCGCCCGGAAATTCAAGTTCTTGGGCGCCGGATGGTGGAGAGGTATGAATCCCCAACATGCTTGTTTAATTTATGGGTGTAATATTCAGATTTAGGGTAATGCAATTTATAGGAAAAAATAAAAATTTTGTAATAGAGATTGTAGGCCTCATCTTTCCAGTTAAAATATTGATAGGAACTTTTTATGAAGTGGTTGAACACACAAAAGGATAAAAAACAAGTTATTTATAATCCCAAAGTTTTTTCATGTCTGCATATACAAGAACCATTTGCCTTCGTTCTATGAAAATTTGAGCTTTGGACTTTGGCTTATACAGGTTACGGGACTGGGGCCAACCATTCCTAGCTTTTCATCCTGGCTTAGTGAGGGATGCTTTGGCTTATCATGGTTGTGCAGAACTGTTCCAGGTTAGCTGTTAAAGCCTTTTCTTTTCCGCATCTTCATCAAGAATCAATATAACGCACCTCTCTACAAATCTACGTTACATCAGATTTATCTAGGGCTCTTTTATTTATTTATTTATTATTTGGGTGCTTCTGAATTAAAATAATAAATTTATCGTAAGGAAAATTTTAAATTTCCTATTAAATCTTTATGTGTATGGTGGGTGTTTTTAAAATTGCTCAGAGATACTGAATCAGCTTACCCTTTCATTTTAATAGAGCTTTCTTGATCCCTCCACATTGTGACTTTGCATTTCTTTTTTCTAGGATGTCCACACTGAACTAATACAATATCGAAGGGCCCAGCTGATCAAACAAGGAATTGTTAAAGAAGAACTAAGTGTAGATTCACACCTACACAAAGAAAAGGGCTTGTGTCCTCTCATGCCTGAAGAGGTATATTTAGGATTAGAGTTTACTTTTTTGTTTGATATTGTTCAAAATAGTTTTCTGTATCTGTAGTGAAACTTCTTACTCACAGTTCTTGTATATTTCCTTTCCCAACCATATTTTCTAATGTACTAGAATTTTTTTCTAATTTACCCCAAATTTCTCCCCTAAATATCTGAATTGGGTCAACTTTAGTCCAAATTGGCATTGCCTCTTCTATTTGCTGTGCATTTTCTTCATGAATGTTTGGCCAAATGGTTAGCTAACTTTTATTTTTCCAAACTATTCTTATACCTCAATTTGATTTTTGTTGTTGTTGTTGTTGTTATTATTATTATTGTTATTATTGTTTTTGTTTTAAAATGAAAATAATGTTATAAATATAGAATAATGTACAATGACGGATTTGGAATGCATCCTGGTAGAAGTTACATGAAGGGGGGAAAATACCAAAAACACAAAAGCAACATAAAAAATAACCACCCAACAACTAGCATCCCACAGAAAAGCACTGGTGTGGTGGTTTACCATGCAACATAGGGTCTTCCAGAAGTAATAGAATCTCCACCTACATGGCTAAACACGGTAAGCTGTGTGCTTCAGAGGAGATCCGATTATTTTGCCTCTTGTTTCTAAAGAAGCCACCAATCTCCATTTGTCCCAGATTTCCTAGGTGTAGGATCCATCAAAGTTGAGTTTTAGGTGGCCATCTAGGGAAAGGACCTACTCATGTTTAACATCTGCTCGTGTTGTAGTCAAAACTTGAGGAGATGACATCTTTGTATATTGTGTTGCAGTCTAAACCTTTTGTATAGACTCCTTGTATAGTAGAGGAGCTCAATCATATTTTGATTAAGTATTTTTGTAATCGTGGGGAGGACTCCTCACCCTTCTCATGTTTTCATTAACCTAAATATATACATCTCTTGGTTCTGATAAAAAAAAAAAATGTTTTACATCTGCTCCCTTCTGGCAACAAATCAAATAACCTGTACAATCCCAGTAAATCATGAGTTGGAAAATTCTGAGGTTTGGAATTTAAATAAATTAACTCCTTTTGCTACTGATGACTTCAGTGATTGATCAATGAGTCTTGCATGCTGTTCAAAATTTTTAGCATTTGCAGAGAAGGAAGATGGAAGAAGATGGAGTTTGGGGAATGTGTTAGAGGAGTAGATTGGAGACTTGCATGTACAGGTGAGTGGCATAAGGTTAAAGAAAAAGAAAAAACCCTAGCATTGCTTTTGACCAAAGTTGTTAGCTTATGTGTCAAGCAGAATTGACTGAGGCCTATTCAAATAGATTTAAGGCTCTAAACAGAGTGGTGCTCTTCATCCAAGTTCTAGGACAGGAGGTGAAGGGGGAGGGCAGGGTGCAATGTTGGCCATTGAGAAATGGGCAATACATCCAAAGGAAAATGTTCGTGCGGGACAATATTTACCTGAAGGAAGGTGATGCTGATACACTTAACTTCATAAAAATAGGATGGTGGGAATTAAAAAAATATTATCTTTAAGATAGTTAAGATGGGTTACTAGGAATTAAGGAAATTGGAGTTAAAATTTTATCACATTCTGGTCCGTTGTGAGTGGGATGCAAGTTAATGGAATTTAAATTTTACGTTGTTTGGTGTCTCTTGGGTTCTCCTGTGCTCTGGAAAAAGATTTGCTGCTTGGATAGCACTGTGGTTTCTTGAACAGCAGGCACAAAGAAGTTTGGGTATTGGTTACGATTTATTTTGTTGGATAATTTAGAAGGAAATAAACAGAAGAACTTGTACAAATACTGAAAAACATCTGTATAAACATTTGAAGTGTAAAGAAACAAGAAAATTTATTCAAATACTGAAAAACATGAAGAAACTTAGACCACTATCCATTCACATGTAAAGATAGCTCAAGGGATAAATGTAATACGGCTAAACTCTGAATGCACCAATCCTGTGAGATATGGCATGGTGATGTGGAGTCTACATATAGACGTACAAGCAGTATTTGAGAACTTATCTAAAAAACTTTTAACTATAAAAACATGTTACATAGTTTATAAGTTGAGCCTTAAATGACACTGCTGTCACCTGTGCCATCATCTTGAAGTAGGAGCGGTGAGCAATACACCAATGGTAGTTGAAGTCATGGATGAAGCTGCATCACTGAAAGTGCAACAGCATTTGTAATTTCTGGCATAAGACACTGGATTTCTTCTATGCACATCGAAAGATCTTTTGGCATTTGACACAGACCAAATGTCATTTACAGATAGCTTTCAAAAGCCATGAGTACAGTTATACTGTCTACATAAGGTTCCTAGGATTACTTACTGGTGAAGTATAGTTGCTCAACCTACAAGGAAATTTCTTGCAAGCATAATGAACCCACATTTAGAACTACCATGCTCCCCGGGACATGTAGGGAAGAAAATTTTGAAAAGTATGCTCATGGAGGAGGCAACAGTGATTAAAATTCATTGGCTTATGGTGCAACGCTATTCCCATTTTGTATATGAAAGCGGTTCTTTCAGTTTCTTCATGACCTCTATCCTGGTGTTTTGAACGAATTTTGCATCTAATGTCTTTGAAAACATGCAGCATCTGTTCAATTAATGTATGCTAAGTGTAGTTGTCCTGCATGGCTAACTGGCTTTTACTTCGATGTGGACTGGCTGATTTCTGTTGGAAAATTTTCAGGTTGGAATTCTTCTTCGAGCAATGGGGTATCCTCCTAAAACAATCATATACTTGGCTGGTTCTGAAACTTTTGGTGGTCAGCGAGTTTTGATCCCTCTACGTGCCATGTTTGCCAACTTAGTGGATCGCACTTCTTTGTGCAGTAGCCAAGAGTTGTTAGACTTGGTTGGACCTGAAACACCTCTTTCTCTTGACACTTTCAAATTTCCTCCCGCCAAAACAGAGGAACAACTGAAAGAAGAATGGAAGAAGGCTGGCCCTCGCCCTCGGCCTCTCCCTCCGCCTCCAGATAGGCCAATTTATAGACATGAAAAAGAAGGCTGGTATGATTGGATCACTGAGACTGAGACTGAACCGGATCCTTCACCTATGGATCTAAGGATGGAAGCTCACAGGTTACTTTGGGATGCTCTTGATTATATTGTATCGGTGGAAGCAGATGCATTTTTTCCGGGATTTAACAATGATGGAATTGGATGGCCAGATTTTTCAAGCTTGGTTATGGGTCAACGGCTGTATGAGAATCCTTCTTCCAGAACATATCGACCAGACAGGTAAGATGTCATGAAAATTGATTTTTCTCGACATTTAATTGTTTAAAAAGGTGCCCAGTTGTCCAATGAAAGTTGAATCAGTCTATTATGTTATAAATAACTTCAACGCTGCCACCATTACCATGAGAAAATAGATTTGGCACACCATTTGTTTAAATCCTGAATTCTCTTAACATAAATAATCACTCAATATTACCATTTTCGTTCTTCCATTTAATGTTCTTGTTACCAGTTATTCCTTTACTAATATTGTTTGCATGAGCAGGAAAATTCTGGCCGATCTTTTCAACATTACCCGTGAAAACATGTACCATCCAAAGCATAATTGGACACTTTCAGTGCAGGAACTTCTTAATAAAAGCATGGGTGAGGAGGGTCTTATAAGGGAATCCCTCTTATCGAAACCAAACTCATTCCTTTCGCATCCTCTTCCTGAATGCTCTTGTAGAATTCCTTCTGATGAAATTCCAAATCAAGTAAAGGGCAATGATGGGCGACTTCTATATGGAGGGGAAGACAACTGCCCTGAATGGATGCAGCGTGGTATGGAAATGGTTAAAGTGGACCCCGGTGCAACAGAGAGGAGTAAAGCTGATGAGGTTGAGTTACCAGACTATGAAACCGATTTAGATGAACAACCTGAAAATGATGACACCAGTGGCAATACTAACACAACCCTACCATTTGATCAAGACGATGAAATGGATCCTAATGACTAGAATTGGAGGTGAGGATGATACTTGCATTCATTGCAATTTTTTCAGAACTGCAAATTTTTGGGGACAGGGTAACATACTACAGTTTTTTTCTTTTTCATGGTTTCATATAAGTTCTTCAAGGGAAAAAAAAAGTATTCAAATTCATTCTTTCGGAGTAGATTTAAGGGAATCACCTACATGGGAAATAGAATTTTGTATTACTTATAATATGTATTGAACTGCTGGGAAAGATGAAGACACATCACGACAAGCATGGTACCACTGTTTAGTAGAAATGCCTTTTCTGCTCCAGTGACTCAAGTCATCTTCATCATGGGAGCCACGACGCCTGAGGATCAGCTTCCTATGTTACCCTAAATGTATCACACAAAACAAGTACATTGTGAAGTTTCCATACCATTTTTTTCCTTCTCTTTTTTGCTTTCTCAGAGATACTTGCAGTCAGTTCTACAGTGGTTGCAGTGTTATGATTTTTCTTCTCTAGGTAAAACTGGTTAGTGGTTATTTTTTTTTTTCATTTTTATCTGAACCTAGCCATGTGCTGAATGTAAATTTTGCTTCAAAGAAATCGTCATTCTTACAATAAGAGAGCTTCTTGTTATGATATTCACATGCTGCTTTGCCATTGAAGTTTACCATAGTTTTTTTGCACCAAATCAAAGATGGGTAGTAATAAGATTGCCGAATACACAGTTCCTTTCATGGATCATAAGTAATCATGTTGATTAGAACATGATCCTAGGCTTCTACTTGAGGAGGTTTTGATTCACTACAGAAATCATAATGGTATGTTGTAACTATCTCTTAGTTTTTGCAGGCAATTGGTTTCGAGGCCATGTAAAAACATAGAGGAGATAGAGACTTGGTTTTTTTTTTTTTTTGAAAAATATTTACATTGTTGGAATCCGGTTTGTGGACTTCCCAACCAATTTGAACAACTGCTGAAAGTCTTATGAACATATAGTAGTTAGCTTGACCTCATGACCAAACGTTTCTAAATAATTCATACCAAGGGTTTGTGTAAATCCCTTTAGAATCATGTGATCCTCCATTAAATTCAGACTCACAATCCGAATCTCATTCAGATTTCTACATGCCCCTTCAAGCCGGTACATGGATGTCAATCACTCCCTCCCAGTTTGTTGATCAAAGCTTCAAAACTAGCATTTGAAAGGGCCTTTGTCAAGATATCTGTTGGCCAGTTGGTGTATAAATCATCTTAATGACTCTTTGCTTCAAATGTTTCTTTAGTGAAATGACAATCAATTCCCACATGTTTAGTTCTGTCATGATGAATTGGATCCTATGCAGTACTTATTGTTGCCTAATTATTACAAAACACTTTATGGAGTTTCAATTTGAACTTTTAACTCATCAAGCAATCTTTTTAGCCACATTCTTTCGCATATACTAGGAGCCATAGCCTTGAACTTTGCCTCAGCATTGCTTCTAGCAATGACCAATTGTTTTTTACTGCATTAAGTAACTAAATTTCCCCAAAGGTAAATGCAATAACCAGAGGTGGATCTCAGGTCACTTATGGAACTTGCCCAATTAGCATTTGAAAAATTTTAATACCTTTGTTTGTTCCATTTGAAAGTACAATCCTTTGTTTAAGGTCATTTTTAGATACTTTAGAATTCGATATACAACTTCAAGATGTTCTTTAGTTGGATTGTTCATGAACTAACTCATAACACTTGCCAAGAAACCAATATCCAATTTGGTATGAGATAAATATGTAAGTTTTCTAACAAGTCTTTGATATCTTCCCCTTATCTAGAGAGCTTCCTTCTATCACACCTACCTTGTATGAAGAGTCCATGGGAGTGTTAGTTGGTTTACTTCTTAGCATTCTAGTCCCTTCAAGTAAGTTTAGAGTATACTTATATTGAGAATGAAGACGCCTTTTTGTGATTTGGCCACTTTCATTCTCAAATCCTCAAATTCCTTATTCTCAAATTCCTTTGGCAAGAATCTCCTTTAACTTGATTATCTCCTCCTCATAATTCCTAGTTAGGATAATGTCATCTACATACACAATGAAAATAGTAACTTTCCCATTATGTGAGTGCATAATGGATAGAGTATGATCTGATTGTCCTTGAGAGCATCCATGCTTCTTAATTGTTCCTTTGAATCTCTCAAACCATGCTAGCTCTTGGTGACTGTTTGAGATCATATAGAGAATTCCACAACCTACAACTTTGGCATTGCTTGTTATTTCAAATTCTGAGGGAACCTCCATATAAACCTCATCCTCCAAACCCTATTAAAGAAAACATTTTTAACATCTAAATGATGAAGAGGCTAATCTAAATTGGTTGCTAAGGATAGTAGCACACATTATATTTAGTTTTGCCATCGGAGCAAAAGTCTCTTGGTAGTTGATTCCATAGGCTTGAGTAAATCCTTTAGCAACTACTCATGCTTTGTAGCAATCAACACTTCCATCAGCCTTGTATTTGATATTGAAAATCCACTTGCATCCCATATTTTTCATTCTTCTTAAGGGCACATGTACAAATTTCATCTTTAATGCTTGCTCTCCATTTAAGTGTTTTGAGAGCTACTTGGATATTTTTTTGGTATTTCTATACTTGAAAAATTAGTGATAAAAGCATGATATATTGGAAATAATTTTTCATAAGATATGAAATTGGAAATTGGGTGTTGAGTACATGTCCTAATATTTTTCTCAATGTAATGGGAATTTCAAGATTAGCAATAAGATTCTGATCATGTATTGAGTTACTTGAAACAAAATTAAGGTTTTCTTAGCTTAGATGAGACTCATGGTTCTGCTTTGAAAGTGTAGAAGGATCTTTCTCCCTTTGAGTTTCCTATCTCCTTGAATAAACATATAACTCTTTGTGATTTGCAAGTTGTGTGAGAGGATGAGAATTAAAATCTGTATTTAGAATGGGTAACATATGATGAGAATTAGACACCACATTCTAAGTGAGAATGGGTTGGATTTTTTGTGGAGGAGAAGGTGGTGTGTTTGGTGGGGTAGCATCCTTGAGTGACCAAAACTGATATTCTTGAGTGGTGGTTGAATTCTCCCTCTAAATATGAGTTTTGGTTTAGAATGGTGTGATTTCAAAGAATGTGACATCCATGGAGCTGTGGAATTTTTGGTCATGAGAGAGTAGCATTTGTAACCTTTTTGGTTTGAGGAATAGCCAAGAAAGATACACTTGATGGCTTTTGGGTCAAGTTTGTTCCGATACTATTGGTGAATATGAACAAAGGCAGAACACAACAAAATTTTAGAAGGTAAAGAAGAGATGATTTGAGTATAAGGATAGGTTTGTGTTGAGCTGTAAATAGAATAAGAGAATTATTTTCCTATTATGTTAGTTTCCTATTTCTATAAACAAATAGTTTTATTAGTTTCCTATTTCTATAAATAGATAGTTTTATGATTTAGGAATAAGTTAGTTTCCTATTATGTCTCTTGTTTCCTATTTCTTCTCTTGTAATCTCCTATATAAACTATGTGTATAGTCAATCTAATAGACATAACTTATTATTTTTCATCCCATATTTCGTGTCATGGTATCAGAGTTGTAGGTTTTTAAGACCTGGGCATCATTCTGGCCTTCATCGCCATTTTTCTAGCCTTCATAGCTGGATTTTTTTTTTATTCACGTGTTCTTTACAAACCTACTGGAACTTGTTCAATAGTGAAGAAATGGAGAAGTTGAGAAGCTTGTTGGGATCCCTTGACAAACCTACTAGAACTTGTTCTTTGCCTCTTTTAGGTACACTTTCACTCTCTTTTTGCATAAATGTCTCACACAGGGTTTATGATGACTCTTGGATAATAGACTCCGGTGCCACAGACCATCAGACCTCCAAATCTCAACTTTTTTATACCTATACCCCAAACCCAAGTAACAAGAAAATTGTAGTGGCCACTGGCTCTTTAGCTACTGTTGCAGGTTTCGGAGACATACATCACACCTACCCTTATTCTTAAAAATGTCCTCTATGTACCAAAATTGTCGACCAACCTTGTTTCCATTCAAAAGCTTACCCATGATCTTAAATGTTATGCTATTTTTTCCCCTCTTATTGTGTTTTTCAGGAACAAGGCTCAGGGAGGAGGATTGGACTTGCTAAGGAAATGAGTGGTCTTTACCACCTTGAATCATCTCAAAAAACTAGTAATAATTTGTCGTTGTCTTTTCTCAGTTCCTCAAATAAATATACCATTTGGTTGTATCACCTACGTCTAGGTCATCCATTTTTTAGGGTTTTAAAGGTCATGTTTCCTCATTTGTTCCAAGGATTAGATATTTCTGAGTTTCATTGCAAAACTTGTGAATTGGCAAAACATACTCGTGTATATTTTCCTATTAGCGATAAAAGAAGTTCTCATCATTTTCATTTGATTCATAGTGACATATGGGGTCCTTCGACTATACCTAATGTTTCTGGGGCTCGTTGGTTTGTATCCTTAATTGATGATTGCACTCGGGTCACATGAATCTTTCTTCTTAAACAAAAATCTGATGTTAGCATTGTTATACCTAATTTCCACTTAATGGTTCAAAATCAATTTGGGGTTAAAATAAAAAGCTTTAGAATAAACAATGCTAGAGATTACTTCAACCAGATTTTGTCACCCTATTTTCAATCACAGGACATTCTCCATGACTCATCATGTGTTAACACACCCTAACAAAATGGGGTAGCCGAGAGGAAAAATGGACATTTACTCAACACAACCCGAGCCTTACTCTTTCAAGGGAATGTTCCTAAGTCTTATTGGGGGGAAGCTATTCTTACTGCCACTTACACGATAAATAGAATTCCCTCACGAGTGTTAGACAACAAAAGCCCCATAGAGATACTTAAGAGTTTCTATCCACACTTCAAAACCTCAAATGGGCTTACTCCTAGGGTATTTGGGTGTACTGCATTTGTTCATGTCCACATCCAACATAGAGACAAGCTAGACCCCTGAGCCATGAAATGTGTCTTCCTTGGTTACTCATCCACTCAAATAGGATACAAGTGTTACAATCCCTCCGCTAGAAAATTTTACATCTCTACAGATGTCACCTTCACATAAAATAAACCTTTTTTCCCCAAGTCCTCTCTTCAGGGGGAGATTTCAATGATGGAAGATAGTCCTTGTGAGTCCTTTGAGCCTCTTGATCTTCCTCATGTCTCAACCAATGGTGATGAAGAACCTGAGTCATCCGAGTCAATCACACTTGAGTCACCCAATTTTACCACTGAACCCGTGTCATCCCCTGTTCTAGCCAGTGTCACTCATAATTTTCCACAGTTTTCTAAGGTGTATTTAAGGGAAAACGCCATTCCAGAACAAAAACAGGTCTAAGAATCCAACTCAGACCCTGGGAATGAAATCATGGTAAAATCAGACCCACCTTTACATACACAACCTTGTAAAACTTCCATTGACTCAATAGACAACCTAGACCTAAACCTTCCCATTGCTGTCAGAAAAGGCACGAGAGAATGCACTAACTGACCATTCTATCCACTATCACACTATGTGTCTCTTAAGCACCTATCACTAACCCACAATAATTTTATTATAAGTTTAAACACCACTATCATCCCTAACACCGTTTCTGAGGCATTGACAAAAAGGGAATGGAAGGATGCTATGAGAGAGGAGATGAGTGCATTAGAAAAGAATAAAACATGGGAGATTGTTGAAAGACCGAAAGAGAAAAACATTGTTGATTGCAAGTGGATTTTCACACTAAAATATAAGGCTGATGGATCTCTTGAGAGACATAAAGCAAGATTGGTAGCCAAAGGGTACTCAAACTTATGGAGTTGATTATCAGGAGACTTTTGCTCCAGTTGCAAAAATGAATACTGTAAGAATCCTGCTGTCATTGGATGCCCACTACAATTGGCAACTCTTACAGTATGATGTTAAGAATGCATTTCTTCATGGTGATTTAGATGAAGAAATTTACATGAACATCCCACCGGGATTTGAGGGAAACACAGGTAACAAGGTGTGCAAGCTGAAAAAGGCCCTTTATAAGCTAAAAAAAAAATCTCCTAAGGCTTGGTTTGGGAGATTTGTAAAAGTCATGAAAGAGTCTGGATACAAACAAAACCAAGGTAACCACACTCTCTTCATTAAGCACTCGGCTATAGGGGGGTAACTGCTCTTCTAGTCTATGTTGACAACATCATAGTGACTGGAAATGATGAGAGAGAAAATCATGAAGTGAAGTAGAGATTACCAACAGAGTTTGAGATTAAGGAACTAGGGAAACTGAAGTACTTCCTTGGTATTGAGGTGGCATATTCCACACAAGGGATCTTCATCTCTCAACAAAAGTATGTGACTGATTTATTGGGAGAAATAGGGAAGATTGGGTGTAAACCAGTCTCTACCCCAATGGATCCAAACCACAAGTTGGGAGAAGCTAAAGAAGAACAAGTGGTGGATAAAAGAATGTACCAGAGGCTGGTTGGTAGGCTCATATACCTTGCTCACACTCGGCTAGACATCGCCTACTTGGTGAGCGTGATCAATCAATTCATGCATGATCCAAGAGAACCTCATCTTCAAGCTGCTTACAGGATGCTGCATTACTCAAAAGGCAACCCCGGGAAAGGAATTTTGTTCAAGAAGAACAATACTCTTACTCTAGAAGCATACACTGACGCTGACTTTGCAGGTTTCCTAGTGGATTGAAGATCAACTACAAGGTATTGTACTTTTCTTGGAGGTAATCTGGTAACATGGAGAAGTAAAAAGTAGAATGTGGTAGCAAGGTTGTCTGTAGAATAGAGTTTAGGGCCATTGCTCAAGGGTTGTGTGAACTACTTTGGCTGAAGATTATTCTAGATGATTTGATAATCAAGTGATATGGTCTTATGAAGCTTTATTGTGACAACAAGTCAGCTATCAATATTGCTCATAACCCTATACAACACTATAGGACAAAACATATTGAGATTGATAGGCATTTCATCAAAGAAAAATTGGAGGAAGGAGTAGTGTGTATGTCCTATGTTCCATTAGAACATCAATTAGTTGATATTCTAACAAAAGGGCTGAACAATTCAATGTTTCACGATCTTGTATTCAAACTGGGAATGGAAGACATCTATTCCTCAGCTTGAAGGGGAGTGTTGAGCTGTTAATAGAATAGGAGTATTATTTTCCTATTATGTTAGTTTCCTATTTTTGTAAATAGATAGTTTTATTAGTTTCCTATTTCTGTAAATAGATAGTTTTATAATTTAGGAATAAATTAGTTTCCTATTATGTCTCTTATTTCCTATTTCTTCTCTTGTAATCTCATCTATAAACTGTGTGTATAGTCAATCTAATAAACAAAACTTATTATTTTTCATCTCATATTTCATGTCAGTTTGTATGAGGATTTATGAAGGAGTCTGAAAGTTAAGAACTCTCTATGTCATTATGTTGATGGGATAGGGAGTAGTGAGAATTGTTCCTCCCTAGAAATGTTTGGAAACATGTGTAGTGAACATAAGAGATTTCGTAACTTTAAGAAGTTGGTTTTCCCATTCTACTGTCTTATTTTGTTGAGGTGTGTCTACATAAGAACTTTGATGGATTATACCATTATTTGATAGATAATCTCCCAAAATTTGCTAATGAACAAGAAGTTATAAGAAAGATTAGGGACTAATATAACAAATTTCAAGGTTAGACTCTTAGAGAGAGCTATAGAACCTATACTTGCAACAGTGGATAAAGATCTATAAGCAATTCAAACTTTATAATTTTCAAAACAAGGATTATAGAAGTGAAATAAAGTGGCATTACCAATTAGGTGATTGGAAGCACCTGAATCAATTATTCAAGTACTAGATTTCTCTGTTTGGACATTGAGAGCACTAAAGAATTTACCTTTTCGTTCTACTGCTCTTGTTCCAAGCACAGGTGGCATAGGACTAGGTTGTGGTTGTGGTTGTCTAAGAAGCTTTTGGAGGAGGTCTATTTGTTCTTTGCTGAAGAGGGTCGCTTCAGGAGTCACCAAGCCATGACTGTCTCGTTTTGGAGGTGGTCTAGATGGTTTCTTGTCAGCAGGTTTCCCATGAATCTTCTAGCATGTATCCCTAGTGTGTTCTGGTTTGCGACAATGATCACACCAAGGTTTTCCTTTCTTAATTCGATTATCATTGCTTTAGGGATTTACCCCTTGGGATAAGAGCGCTGAGCTCTTAGGTGTATCAATGGTGCTTTGATTTCTCATCATAACTTTTTCCTATTCTTTTCTCTTTGAACATCAGAAAACACCTCTTGGATGAATGGTAGTAGCTTAAATCCAAAAATTATTCCCCGTACTTTGCTGCACCCCCGTAGACATCATTTCTTCTATATTCAATCCTGAGCTACACCTTTAGTCATCATTCCTTCTATGATCCCCCTTGAGCCACACCTATAGTCATCATTTCTTCTATGTTTGGCTCTGAGCTGCGTCTTTAGTTATTATTTCTTGTACATTCCATCTAAGTCATGCCTTTAGTTTCTTTCTCTTCTCCAATGTTCACCCCTAAGCCTTGTCTTAATTTATAACCTTTCTCTTATGTTTAGCCTCATGTTACACCTCTAGTTATCTTTTCTTCCTTGTTCAGCCTTAAGCAACACCTTCACTTATCCTTTCTTTTATGTTTCGGTCATTAACATTGCATCCCTAGTTTTTAGTCTTCGGATGATTTTAATCATTGATACCACATCCCTAATTTTAATTCTTAGTGATTTCAGTCATTACATTTGCATTTCTTGTTTCTAACTTTCCCTAATGGAGTCTTTACTTCCCAGTGATTTCGATCATGCGACCATATTCCTTAAATCCTTAATTTTAATATATTACTTATTTAATAATTATAGTGCTCATAAGTTTGATATAGACTTCGGTATGTATGTTCATTTTTGGTTATAGATCACAAAGGTTAATTACCATTGCTTGATTGTTTTTTTGGCTATAAATCTACTTCAAGCTTCAATAGGAACAACAATTAACCACCTATCATTTACATTATAAGTGGTTTCAACAAAAAGACATAAAATTAACAAGCTCAACTCAGACCAATAAAGGTGTCAAAAGCAGGAGTTCCACCTATTTAAAAAGATTGAAAAAGTCATTCAACAACCAGGATTAGTTTTCATTAATAATAATCCTTTTTAAAGATGAGTTTAATTAGGATTTTGTCACTAAATTATTGTCACAGAATAGCTATTGGGAAAAAAAAAATTAATGATGCAATTTTTTTTTTGTTTGTTCTTTGGGATTGGTGTTACTAACTCTGGGCCCTTAACAAAAATATTACAAGTTGATTATTCATTTCTATTGAAAATCAAAACTCTAGAGGGTCAATCTTCTTAGTAGAATATTATCCTATTTTTGAACTCCCACAAGTGATAGGTGTAGATCCAAATGTCTACATAAACACTTTTATAATTTCAAATTTAGAGCTTATAGTCCACCTCAATTACTAGCCATGCATTACACTAAGAAACATCTTGTGTAAAATGAAAAATACAACTAAGGAATGCCTTGCAAAGATCAACACATCGATACTAGAATATTGAAAACAAAAGGTATAGGCTCTTAGATTCTAGTAGAATGAATATTTAGGTTTAAGATACTAAATGAAGATTAGTACATCAAGGTCTTAAAGTTAATTTTTTAAATCTATTTCTCAGTTAGTGCAACTTTTTAATCAGTTAAAAGCCCTTTTATGTTAGTAATGAAATTTACACAATGTGCTATTATCTACTAAAGTACTCCGAAGTGAATATGGTAAAGGCCTAAAACCTCTGAACTTGTAAAGTTGAGAGTGAGATGATTTTGAAGAGGACCCTATACCATGTGTAATTGAACTAGCTAAACTACAAATACAACTTGATCATTAATCCATGTAGCCTAAATTACCTTTTCCATTCATTTTCATTTGATCTAGTGAAATTTTCTTATGGGAAAATTCTAAATTAAAGTATATTCTACAAACACCTAAATTGTACATATTCAAATGTTTCTCCTACAAGATTTAGTAGGCATACTACTAGCAAGAGATCATAGGTTGAAAGCCTACTTTCATTGTATGCAAAATTACATGACATAATATTAAATGTGCATACTAAAATTAATTCATTAGTATAAGTACTTTAGAAAATAAAATTTTATATCAAAAATGTTTTTTTTTTCTTTTTCTTTTTTGGCTTCTAAACTTAAGGAGACAATTGGACTAATAATTTTTAATTGTTCAATTCATATAAATAATAAAGCTATATACATACCAAAGAAAAATTACATAAAGTTAACTTTCAAATAGAGCTCTATCAAAGGAACAATGAGTTATACTCAAATCAATCAAGGCCATAAAATCTCATGTCTACCAAATCCGACTCAATTAAGCAATGTACTTTTGCTCTCTTTCATAAAAGAAATCGGTTCTCAAAATAAATTGTAGTTCATCTAATTGGAAGCTTGTTCCTAAAAATTGAAAGAGAGAGCACTTCATGAGGAAACCTTAGCAGCTCTTGATCCTTAGCAGAGTTGCCTATGAAGCATCAAGGAAAAGAATGAATTCATTCTTTGGTAAGTTGTTAAACTTATATCCATGAAACAAGTGAAAATCAGTTATCATTTTTTTCCAAAAAACTATCATCTATGTTTATTACACAAACCATCATGTATAGAGAAGTAAGGAAACCTGGACATCAATTGCCGCAATTAGTGATCCAACCACAGGACCTCCAAATGTTCGAGTACCATCACCAGTACTTAATATTATATTCATGTAATGGGTTTCTTCGTGCTCCCCCTTTGCATCTGCTAATATGTATCCTCCTTTAAGTGAGAGTATGTTGTACATTCGCTACAAAGTGAATATATGAATAATAAACCATCTAATAGGTCAATATCTTTCATCCCTAAAAGGAATAATCATGAATACAAGTTTAGACAACATAAGTACTTGACATTATATTTAAGAAAAAATAAGAATAATTTAGGGAGCATGCCTTCTAAATAGTTACTAGCTAGAATGATTTGCAATGAAATATTTGATAATCTCTCAAAAATATAAGTACATAGTAGTACCAAGTAGGCATAAATGCAAAGATTTATAATGTAAGACGTGAGCACAAAAAATATGATCCCTCATCTAACTTGACAATCTCTTCATCCAAATACTTTTCGATATAGGTACAAAGTCATATAGGGATTAAACCAAAAAAAGAAAAAGAAATGCTAATCCAAAAATGATTTGAACATCGATATTGTAATGCGTTCTCTGTAAATGAAAGGTAACCCTAAGCTACATGGTGTGGAGAATTTTTTCCCTTTCTTGAATTCTTTCCTATATGTTCATGTGCTCCAGCTAGTCACAAACTATAAAGAGTGCATCTTGTTTGTAGGTCTCTTGATCACTTATTGATCCTCTATAGCTAAGTACGTATGAAGAGGAGATGACAGATACTCTTTCCCATTCTATGAGCTCATGGTTGAAACACTTGAAAGTAATTCTTAGGCTAATTTTTTTATCATAGGACTTAGAAGTAAACAACACAAAAAATGGATTTTGAGATCCTTCCATGCAACAAAAAATATCTCTACTCCACTTGTATAAGTAATTCATAGTCCAATATGAAAAAAATTTATGTTTTTGGTGCAATTATTATTTTTGTTCAAGGTTCCCTTTGAAAAGAAAAAAAAAAAGTGCAAAGAAAAGGTTTCTACTTAATTAAAAAAGAAGTAAATTTTGAAATCTCTTCTTGAAAGTTTATATGTAAAACCATCTTAATAATCTTTAATTTACTTGAGAGTGTTTCTATTCTTTTATTTAACATGTTTATATGTAATTACACACATAGAGTGCTTTTGGTATGTAGGAATATAAAGTGGTCATTGTTGCATTTGGATTACTTATTATTATAGGGATGAATTTAATTCCTTTCTTCAAAATAGTATTCCAATTCTCCTTTTCTATTTCTACTCATTCTTATTCTTGAATACCAAAACCACACTAGAAGTTGTCTAATAGTTAGAGAGTCAAAACATTGTACCAAATGATCATGTCATTCTATTTCAAATTAAGTAACAACAAATAGCATCAAATGATATTCCTAATGTCACTACTTATTACATTGAATAATTAGTAATTCATAAGGTTTACCAAATGAGCTGAATTTCATTACTATTGCATGCTTAGAGCATAGAAAGGAAAAAAATAAAAATAAAAGGGGGAAAAGAGTAGAAGCATCACAAACCTCCTAAGTAATTCTTTTAGAACTCGATTCAGTGTTACTTTACTAAGTGATCTGCTTGCTGAGAGTATGATACCTAAATAAGGGACTTCTCTAAAGTATGACATGATTTTTTTCGTTGACATCCTAACATATTAAAAAAAAAGAAAAAAAAAGATCCTTAACAATTTAGTATTTAACAATGTATATATTAGCAAACAAAAATCAAAATGCTTGAAAAAGAGTTAGGTGAAACTATAGAAAACAAAACAATTGTGCTATGCATAAACACATTAGTAGAGTAATATTAATACCTTATAGTATTTTTTTTGAAAAGATTGTAGGGTTTGGTTCCCTAAATAGACACAAGTGGCAACCATCTACCCTATATTTTGTTTTAAGAAACATTGAGGAAAATTATGCTACATATGAAATACACTTTCCCCAACATAATTCCAACATAATATAGGGTTAGAGGGGAAAGAAAGATTCATAAGAAATACACTTTCCCCAACATAATTCCACTTTTTTTCTAAGGAAAAAAGGGGAGAAAAGTCTTTTAGCCTTTCTCCTTTAGCACCCTATCCCTACCGTATCTTTTTCTTCGTATTTTTTCATTTCTTTTTCCATAGTATCCAAACATAAGAAAATTATTACTTTTTTCACATTTTTTTACTATTAAATCTGTTTCCAAATATTAAACATAGACTTAGAGATGTATATTAGAGAGAATCTTTTTGTGATTTTTCATTTTTCTCTAATCAAAACCAACCTTGATATATAAAAGTTGGGAATCTTGGTAGTATTAGTCTACCACAAGGTTTTATTTGTCATACCCAAATTTACTTTGGTCTATATTCAAAGAATACCATTTAATTTTATGCAAATTAGTCATTTAGATTAATATATACCTACTATCATAATTCAAGAGAAATGAAACTCTTATTCATTTGAAATGTTTTCAATATGCTATTTAAATAATCAATTGCTATAGGGGCATGGTAAGAAACCAAAATATCAAATAAAAGTTCGTGACAACTTTTAATTAATACCATAGAAGAATATGTCTCAGTATTATTTAAGATAGTGTTTAAGTAAAAATAATACTATAGTAGTACCACTAAAATTTTTATATTTGGGAGTTGTATTTTAAATTTTTTTTATTAAAGAGAACGATAATTATGACATTTTTAAAAGTTTTAATTAAATAAAAATGTTTAAGGAATTTCAAAATAAAGATATATATTAAGAAGTATGAGGCTTATGGTTAAGGATTCTATCTAATTGCTTGGAAAAACTATGTTTGACCTCCAAACACTACTTTTAGTGTTTAAGAATTAACTCTTACAAATAGGACTTCCATATGTAGCATAAAATAGAATTAATTCAAGAAGAATAGATATGTTCATGTATATATAGTAGCAATATGCATAAGTAATTAATTAGGGAAATGAGAAAAGATAAAAGGAAAAATCAAGCACCTCTCCAACATTTATTATCATAGAATGATGCATAAATTGTCTCCTTGAGATTCTGCAAGTAAATCACAATATCAAAATTCAAATATATATATATATACAAGTGGAGAATTAGAATATTAAAATAAAAATATACCTATAGTTATGTTTTTGCTATTACAAGTTTAAATGACAAGTTTTAGGGATTGAATAAGTTGAAGAAACCATTGAAGAAATCATTTAGCTACCATAGATTGTTATAATGGCAGGTAATTGTAACTTTTTACTTCACTACTTCGGCCTATGGGGTATTGTTTTGAGAAAAACAAAATGCTTTCATTTATTTTTGGAAAATTTTAGTAAAGAAAATGACGTCAAGTAAAAGTGATCGTTTTCTCCTTTCAATTGATTAATAAATAAAACAATTTTTATTATTATTATTTTTCTATGGGTATATGATTTTTCGTGGAAGATTTGATTTAGCTATATATAAAATATTATTTGAACTAAAATAAAATGTTTTGAGTAAAGCTAAGGCTAATATATTGATAGAGAATAAAGTTTTTATGACATGTAAGTTGGTAATGCATAACTTATTAGAGAAAAGGACATGGAACTCTTTATTATAACTACAATATGGGTGTATGACTAAGGAAAATTGAAATTGTATAGAAAAATAGGTACAATTAGATGGTCTGAACAATAGTTGACTCTCAAGTTGATATCACAACCTTAGTTAGAAAGTTAAAGAAAATAGCAATGAAATTGTATAGAAAAAAATAAGTATGTAGATGCCCTAAATAAATCAATAGAAGAAATATATGCCATAATTTATTGAAAACATACTATTCAAATCGTTCTATAATAATGTTAAGAATTTAAAGCTCTATTATTTCAAATATAATTTTTTCTACTAAAAAAAATATTTTTATAGTAAATTTCAAAAGGAATGATGTAGAAACTTAAAGTCATTATCATCTTATGATATAAATTTAAATTGTGATTCCAAAGTAAAGGGTATATTTAAAAGAGTTGTTCAAAGCTTGATTTGTTTGCAACTCGATTACATGTCTTCATGTGACAACTCACTATTCTTTTCACCACTCATTCATGACTTAAGTGATTGAATGTTGGACTCTAATTTTGTAAACTCATCATAGTGACAACCATTCTCTATACCATTCATCCTTATCATATCCAACTAGGCGGGCAAACTTGTCCCACCTTTCAATTGAAAGCATTGTATTTTTGCCAAAGATTTAAATTTGAATAACCATAAAATGTTTTAAATTTTCTATATATATGTATATGTATTAGATGATAGCTAAGACTTATTAGGTATGGAACAACGCTACTCATGAAAAGAAATTAACATGGAGATGGGTGTGGATACCTTGATATGAGTGTGAATGCCATATATAGGATGAGTGTGACATAGAATTCCATAAAAGGGTATAACCAATTCCTCAGTGGCATCAATTAATTTATTAGTCAAGTCATGGTGTTCAAGTTACAAGAGCATCATGTTGGGAGAGGGAATATTAGGTATGCAAGTCATCCTTAAGATTGAGAATGCAATAAATGTGTGGGATGTCTCAAGATGAATATTATATAGGTTAGATAAATAGGTTTTGGTTGACCTCACTTGAAGCCATTTGGTTTTAAGATTAGATGACTTATGCCTTGGACACAATCAAACCACCATATGACATCTTAGGAAAGATTACTACAAGCAAAGTAATTGAAATGAATAGAATGAGAGGAAAACATATTGAACTTCAAGCAACAACATTATTTTTTGTAACATTTTTTTCTTTATTTAATACTTTATAAGAACCATTGGTTTCATAACATAGACTTAAAAGCACAACTACAAACTTCTTACTCATTGGTTTTGGACTAAGAGATAGCTTATTTGAGTGTTTGGATTAATAAATTTGTATTGGAATATGAAACTTTGCAAATAATAAATATTTCATGCTTGATCTACTAACATTTAGTATTATTATGAGGTAGCAAGTTATTTGTGTGGAATGAACATAGCTTATTCCATAACATTTTTACAGAATATGAACTTTCATTGATAATATAAAGTTCATATAGCCTTATTTTGAGATGTGTATATAAGCTTGATGACAAGGACCTATAAAGTAAAATAGGTTAAACTCAAGTAGGCTATCTTATAGCTACCAAATTAAGTAAAATTGTATGATATCATGGTGGATGGTATGAGATCAAGTGGGAATTATGTTACCCTTTTTATTTCATTGAAGATGAGAGGCAATAGTGATGGTTTTGAAATATACAATATTATTTAACTAGGATGAAATATTGTTCTATTTACTTTTCTCATCATGTCAACTCTCATATAGAATTAAGAAAGCTACTTTACCAAGGATATAATTTGAATTTTCTAATATTGTGGCTTTTGATAACTTAAGAATAAAAAGTGAAGCTACTAACATGGAGGAAACATGGTAAAGAAAAAATTAAAGAAAAAAATTGAGAGGACAACTATGGTTTTTTTTTTTATTCCATATGCAAAACAAAGATTTAGTGATAGACAAACATATAATGAATTAGTTTTACTATTTTGATTGGGACTATTTTTTAGGTGCAACTTTGTTAGGTTATACCATTCCCACCTTTTGGCCAAAGAAAATCAATTTGGTTAACAGTTTACCTACTTGGTTGAAAAATGTTAGCCCAAACTTTATTTGAATTTGCCTAGGCTAATGCTTAAGGTAAATCATGTTGATTATTCTTCTGTCTATTTTTTTTGTTACTGATATGTTCCATCAAATACTTAATTTGTTTTTGCAATTTTGTAGTTATCTTTGTATGTGTATGCATGTTTTGTTTTGTTTTTCCCCTTTTAAGTCTTCTTAGTTTTTGAGGAAACATGAAATTTGACCCATAAAGCCTACATAACCTTAGTGTTACAGTACTTGCACTTAGGTTAGACAAAAATGACTATATTTGAAAGGGTTATAAATAACTTCTTTAAGTACGAAGTACTTGGATTTTTAAAACACAAAACTAATATATTGATATTTTCTACAAAAAATAATTCATTTTTAAGAAAAAAAAAATTATGAATCATTTTAAAATATATCTACCAAACATGTTTCATATACAACTTATATTTTAAT